>NW_027187277.1:5750773-5780597 GCF_028583685.1 Petaurus breviceps papuanus | reverse complement strand
GAGAGAGAGAGAGAGAGAGAGAGAGAGAGAGAGAGAGAACAGGAGAGTGCAACTAGCTGATTGACTGAATATATCATTTTTGAACTGATTGCTCAGTGCCTTGTAGGCACAATCAGACCCTTCAGCAGGGACTGCACTCTGATTCCTCATTTCATCTTCCATTTTAATGGGCCAGATACAGAACCAGGAATAAAGTCCAACTCTGGACTGTGTCTTGTACAAGAGATGTTTCTGCAATTCTTTTGGAAATAGTAAAACTTTAAAATTAACTCTCATTTTTTTTAACTTTTCCAAAAAAATACAGAGTGGAATAGGCCTGAAGTACTCTAATGTTATATGTGAACATTATATTTGTAGGTCATTTTGATATTATATTTGTGACCAGGGTGCTACCTAGGAACAGCATCTAGTATAAATTAAAGATAAGAGAAATGATCTACCTTCATAATTTTTTGCAAGCATTTTGAGATCGTATGAGCTGCATGGGCATGCCCCCACTTTACTGTATTAATTGGTTCCATGAAAACAAAACTTTAGGGGAAGCAACATTACCTGGGACAATTTAATCCATAAGAAAAGAGCTGACTGAAGCATAGAAGGAAATACCATGGAGCAGACTAGGGAGTGAGAGCCAGGGATACTTTGGTGGATAATTTAATGATTTTGCAGTATGGTTTGAGATATTAGTGTGGGACTGTATTTACCATATTTTAACAAAATTATTATAAAATTTCATTTTTATGACATTACTTGGTGCTCCTTGATTCTGTATTACACACATCTTTTGGACTATCTTATTCCTTTTTCCTGAACCATACTATTTCCATTTCCTAATCCTCACCTTTTCCCACATTTGCATTGAAATTAACCAGTATTTGCTGATTTAATACACCAATGGGCATGATGACTTAATTTGGAGAATATTAACAGGTTCTCCATGGAATTTCTCTGTCTTTTCATCCTCAGCAACCCATGTTCATACATAAACTTGCAATTAGTTTTAAGATGGTGTTTTTGCAAATACATGTCATTAGTACTGTGATAAACAAATATTCCATGAAATAATGTTCATTGTTCCCTTCAGGCTGAGTAATCCAGAAGTATGTTGGAGCCAACCCAAATAGGATTATGAAAGGAGTACTCACACTAAAAATTAAAATTTTAGTGTGAGTACTTACATCTTGAAAACTGGCAAAGGTAATGAATCAGAGCTTGATTTATTGTTCTGTTGATTGCCTAGATTTAAGAAATGAGGGAGACAATGATAATAATGTAGATTCAATTTAAAAGTTTGTCTTATGCATGAACTAGTTGTTATAAAAACATTTAGCAACACACCCCTGGTTATGACAAAAGACAATCTGTCAACCCCCATCTTGTTTCTCCAAAAGGCACCTGTAAGCCACTCTTTCATTTAACTACATCTTAGCCTTTTCTTTGTGTAAATAAAGATGATTTTTTTTTCTCAAACAAGGTCATGGATCCTGCCTCTGAAATTCCACTGAGCAGGATTTGCCTTCCATGCTTTGCTGTGCCATTAAAAAAATATTTATTTTATCTTTAGTTTTAAGTTTTCAACATTCATTTCCACAAGATTTTCAGTTACAAATTTTCTCCCCATCTCTCCCCTATCCCCCATCCCAAGATGGCAAGCATACTGAATACCCCTTCCCCTAATCTCCCCTCTCTTATATCCTTCCCATGTCTGCCTTACTTGCCTTACTTTCTTGTAGGGCAAGATGGATTTCTATGCCCCATTGACAGTATATCTTATTTCCCAGTTACATATAAAAAAGTTTTTGCCTTTTGTTTTTAAAACCTTGAGTTCCAGATTCTCGCCCTTCCTCCCTCCTCATCCACCCCCAATGGGAAGACAAGCAATTGAATATAGGTTATACATGTACAGTTATGCAAAACATTTCTGTAGTAGTCATGTTGTGAAAGACTAACTATATTCTCCTCCATCCTATCCCCCCCATTTTATTTTCTCCTTTTGATGCTGTCCCTTTTCAAAATTGTTTGCTTCTAACTACCCTCTCCCCCAATCTTTCCTCCCTTCTATCATCCCCCCTCTTATTCCCTTCCCCCCTACTTTCCTGTAGGATAAAATACCCAACTGAGTGTGTTATTCCCTCAAGTCAAATCCAATGAGAGTAAGGTTGACTCATTCCCTTTCACCGTCCTGCTCCATTGTAATAGCATTCTCTTGCCTCTTTTATGTGAAATAATTTACCCTATTCTATCTCTCCCTTTTTTCTTCTCCCAATATATTCTTCTCTCACTTCTTAATTTTATTTTTTAGATATCATTCCTTCATATTCAACTCATCCTGTGCCCTGTCTATGTATACAAGTACACACATATACACACAGATATATATACATACATACATATATTTATGTATACATATATACATATATATTCCCTTCAACTATCCTCATGCTGAGAAAAATCTCATGAGTTACAAATATCATCTTTCCATGTAGGAATGTACATAGTTCAGCTTTAATAAGTTCCTTATGATTTCTCTTTACTGTTTAACTTTTCATGCTTCTCTTGTTTCTTGTATGTGAAAGCCAGATTTTCTGTTCAGCTCAGGCCTTTTCTTTTTCTTTTCTTCTTCTTCTTCTTTTTTTTAATGCTTTATTAACTTCTGATTTACATCATCCGTTTCTGCCAGATTTTGAGTTACAAATTTTCTCCCCATTTCTCCCCCACCCACCACCACAAAATAGCAGTCCCACAGGATATCCCCTCCTCCAATCTGCTCTCTCCCACGTTTTCTCCCATACCCTTTTCCAATTTTCCAGTGGATCTCTATGCCTCAGTGCCTGCACATCCCATTTCCCAATTACATGTAACATGGTATTAATAATAGTATGTATATATACATATATAAATATATATACACGCAAATATATACATATATATATATACATATTTGAATATTTGATTTCAAAAATTTCAATTCCATATTCATTCCCCTCCTTCTCCGTCATTCACCCCTACTGGGAAGATACGCAGTTCAGTATAGGTTGTACATGTGTGGCTAATGCAAAACAATAACATAGTAGATACATTGTAAAAGACTGACTATATTTCCCTCCCTCCCATCCCACCTCCCGCCCTCTCTACTCTCCACTTTGATCCCATCTATTTTCAAAAGTGAGTGCTTCCAACCTCCCTCCCCCCCAGCCTACCTTCCCTTCTATCATCTCCCCTCTTATCCCCTTCCCCCCCTATTCTCCTGGAGGGTGAGATACCCTATTTAGTGTGTATTTCACTCCCTCCTCAAGCCAGATTCAATGGGAATAAGGTTGACCCATTCCCTTTTGCCTTCCTATTCTTGCCCTCCATTGTAACCATTTTCCCTTGCCTCTTCTGTACGAGATAGTTTACCCCAATCTGTCTCTCCCCATCTCCTCTCATTATATTCCTCTCACCTCTTAATTTCACCTTTTAACTATCATTCCTTCCTGTTAAATTGGACCTGTGCCCTCTATCTATGTATACCTGTAAACATATATACACAATTCACATATGTATTCATATGCCCATATATCCTCATATATAGACAAATATATATATATATATATATTTCTAATCCCTTCAACTACTGAGAAAAGTTTCATAAGTTAAAATTATTGTTTTTCCATGTAGGAATGTTAATAGTTCAACTTTGATAAGTTCCTTATGATTCCTTTTCCCTGTTTACCTTCTCATGCTTCTCTGGCTTCTTGTATCTGAATGTCAAATTTTCTATTCAACTGTGGTTTTTTCAGCAAGAATGCTTGAAAGTCCTCTATTCCACTGAATGACCATATTTTCCCCTGAAACATGATACTCAGTTTTGCTGGGTAGGTGACTCATGGTTTTAATCCCACCTCCTTTGACCTGCGGAATATCATATTCCAAGCCCTTCAATCCCTCAGTGTAGAAGCTGCCAGATCCTGTGTTATCCTGGTTGTGTTTCCACAATATTTAAATTGTTTCTTCCTAGCTGCTTGTAATATTCACTCCTTAATCTGGGATTTCTGGAACCTGGCTATAATATTCCTGGGAGATTTCTTTTTGGGATTTTTTTCAGGAGGTGATCAGTGGATTCTTTCAACCTCTATTTTGCCCTCTGTTATTAAAACATCAGGGCAGTTTTCTTTGAGAACTTCCTGGAGGATGATTTCTAGGTTCTTACTTTGGTCATGGCTTTCAGGTAGTCCAAAAATTTTTAAATTATCTCTCCTGGATCTATTTTCCTGGTCAGTGGTTTTTCCCATGAGATATTTCACATTGCTTTCTATTCTTTCATTTGTTTGGATCTGTTTAACAGCATCTTGATTTCTCATAAAGTCATTAGCTTCCATTTGCTCCAATCTAATTCTGAAGCCATGATTCTCCTCATTGAGTTTTTGAGATTCTTTTTCCATCAGGCAAATTCAGCTTTTTAAGGTATTCTTCTCCTCATTGCCTTTTTGGGCCTCCTTTGCCATTTGAGTCAGTCTGTTTTTTAAGGTATTATTTTCCTCAGTCAGGCTGTTGACTCTCATTTCATAATTTTCTTGCATTGTTCTCATTTCTCTTCCCAATTTTTTCTCCGCTTCTCTTATTTGGTTTTCAAAATCTTTCTTAAGGTCCTCTATGGCCTGTAACCAGCTTGTATTTTCCTTTGAAGCTTTTGGTGCAAGAGTTCTAACTTCACTGCTTTCCTCCTGTTCCATGCTTTGCTCCTTTTTGTCCCCAAAATAGGAGTGTATTGTTGGAATCTTCTGTCTGCTTTGTTTCCTTTGCTTGCTCATTTTGCCACTCAATTACCTGACTTATGGCCTTTTTGCCACAGTAGGACTCAGCCACCAGACAGGGGAGCTTTCGTCCCAAATGCTGGGGTTTTCTCAGCTGCCGGAGGTATTAGATGGGTGCCCTCTCTGAGGTCTCCACACGCTCTGGCAAGCTGGACACACACCCCAGAACCTCCACCCTAGACTGCAATCCAGATCCAAGCAGGTTAAAGCAAGAGCGATTACCCCTCAGACTGGTGCTTGGTCCCCCTACACTCTGCTGGCCAAGAGCTGAAGCCGCCAAGTGGCGCTTGCTGGCTGGCTGTGCCGGAGCCTCAGTGGCTTTTCACCTTGGGGGTAAAAGCCATGCACTCCCACTTACTGGTCCCAAAGTCCAGACCATACTGACCTCTCACTTTGTCCTTTGTGTCTATGTGTTGATAAATCTGGAAATGGCCACAGCTGCTGCTGATCTGGAGTCCCTCTGGCCAGCGGCTGGTCAGGCCTGCCCTGGGGCTAAACCCTTGGCATGGGCCTGGGCTCAGCTCCCAGAGCACTGCGCTGGATTCCCGCCGGCCTGCTGGGGTGTCCTCAGTGGGAGGTTAGCTTCTCTGTGTCATTTTGTGGGTTCTGCAGCTCCAAAGTTTGTTTAGAGTCCCCTTTTTACATGGATTGGGGAGGGTGGAACCGGGAGCTGTGGGAAGGTCGTATTTCTACTCTGCCATCTTGGCTCTGCCCCCCCAGCTCTGGTCTTTTCAACAAGAATGCTTGAAAATCCTCTATTTCATTGAATGTCCATATTTTCCCCTGAAGTATTATACTCAGTTTTGCTGGGTAGGTGATTCTTGGTTTTAGTCCTAGGTCCTTTGACTTCCAGAATATCATATTCCAAACCCTACAGTCCCTTAGCGTAGAAGTTGCTAGATCTTGTGTTATCTTGATTATGTTCCACAGTACTCAAATTGTTCCTTCCTGACTGTGTGTAATATTTTCTCCTTGACCTGGGAGCTCTGGAATTTGACTATAATATTCCTAGTAGTTTTCTTTTTGGGATCTCTTTCAAGAGGTGATTTCAGGGAATTCTTTCAATTTCTATTTTGCCCTCTGGTTCTAGAATATCAGGGCAATTTTCCTTGAGAATTTCTTGAAAGACGCTGTCTAGGCTCTTTTTTTGATCGTGGCTTTCATGTAGTCCAACAACTTTTAAATGATCTCTCCTGGATCTATTTTCTAGGTCAGTGGTTTTTTCCAATGAGATATTCCACATTGCCTACTATTTTTTCATTTGTTTGGATCTATTTTATAGTATCTTGATTTCTCATAAAGTCATTAGCTTCCATTTTCTTCAAACTAATTTTGAAAGAATTATTTTCTTCAATTAATTTTTGAAATTCCTTTTCCATAGGGTCAATTTTGCTTTTTAAGGCATTCTTTTCTTCACTGGCTTTTTGGGCCTCTTTTGCCATTTGAGTTAATCTATTTTTAGGGTGTTATTTTCTTCAGTATTTTTTTGGGTCTCCTTTAGCAAGCTGTTGACTTATTTTTCATGATTTTCTTGCATCATTCTCATTTCTCTTCCCAGTTTTTCCTCTATTTTTCTTACTTGATTTTCAAAATCCTTCTTGACCTCCTCCATGATCTGTGACCAATTCATATTTTTCTTGGGGGCTTTTGATGAAGGAATTTTGGCTTTGTTGTCTTCTTCTGGTTCTATATTTTGATTGTCTTTGTCTCCAAAAAATGATTCCATAGTTTGATTACACTTCCTCTGTTTGATTATCTTGCCAGTTAATTACTTAACTTTTGAGCTCATTGCCACAGCAGAACTCTGCTTCCACAGTGGAGAATGATGTGTCCCAAATTTGGGGGGCTTTGTGCAACTATTGTCAGAACTTATTCTGGGGACCTGCCTCAGAACTGTGAGGAGGACTCCCTCTCCACAGCCTCAATAAACTCTGCAACACTAGCACTCCCCAGGACCGCCACCCTAGACTGCGACCTAGATCCAAGCAAGTCAAAGCAATAGCAATTCCCCTCTGAATGGTCTCTTTGTCCCCCTAGAATCTGTAGGCTTGGAGTTCAGGAGGCAGCCACATGACAGCGGCTGCAGCTGTTGCCACCTCCACCACCCTGGGGGGCAGGAGCTGGATGGAGTTCTTCTCTCACCCAGTTCCAACAGAGTTCCCCACTGCCTTTTTACTTTCTCCTTGGCATTTATGGGTTGAGAAGTCTGGAAAGTTTCACAGCTGTCAGTGATTCATTCTCCTTAAGTCTGCTCTGGCCGATCTGTGCTACCAGTCTGGGCTGGTGCAACTCTAATGGGACTGTGCTCCGCTCCCAGCCTGGTGCAATAGACCCTTCCTGCTGGCCTGCCAGGCTGCCTCCAACTGGAAATTTGCTTCTCTCTGTTGCTTTGTGTATTCTGTAGTACTAAAATTGTTTTGAGTAATTTTTTTACAGGTATTGAAGGTGGTTGGAGCAGGAACTCAAACAAGTTCCTGCTTTTATTCCACTATCTTGCTGTGCCATTTTCTGCCTAATTTTGAGCCTTTAGAGGAAAAAGAAATTGTAAAAAGGGACTGATCATCTGATCATGTGCCTTCCATCTTGTTTTGTACTTGTTTCCAGCCTGATCTCCAGCTTCATCTTAGAAAAGGAGTGGTGCCTTCACTCAATAATGAACATTCTCACACTTGGTCATACTCTACACATCTCAGTGATTCTGAACCCCTATAGGTCATCATTAAAACCCCATTCCCCACTCCCCATCACCCAATTCCTTATTCTCATCCTTTTCAACATTCTGACCCCAAAGTTCCAACCAAAAGTCAGTTATCCCTTCCACTGTGCCCTCTGGAACGCCTGTTCTATTGGTAATAAAATTCTTTTTATTTTAAATCTTTTCCTCTCCCACTACTTTCATCTTCTAGTTATCATTGAAACCTAGTTTCCCTTAATGACAAAACTTCCCTGTCCACCCTTTCCAATACTAACTATACCTTTATTCATTCCTCTTGGCTGATTCTTAGAGGAGACAGAATTTGTATACTTACTTGTTCCTTTAAACCCTAACTAAAATCCCATCTTCTGCAGGAAGCCTTTCCCAATTCATCTTAATTTTAGTTCTTTCCTTATTTTCCTTATTTCCTATTCTTTCTGTATTTAGCTTGTTTGTACATATTTGTTTATGGTAGCTAGGTGGTACAATGGAAAAGTTCTAGTCCTGGAGTCCAGGAGACTCATCTTCCTGAGTTCAAATGTGGCTTCAGATACTTACTTACTAGCTGTGTGACCAGGGCAATCACTTAACCCTGTTTGCTTCAGTTCTTCATCTGTAAAATAAGCTGGGGAAGGCAGTATCTCTGCCAAGAAAACCCCTAATTGGGTCACAGAAAGTTGTACACTACTGAAAAATGACTTAACAACAGTGAAAAAAAATTGCTTAGTACCCCATTAGATCATAAAGTCCTTGAGGGTAGGGAGTGTCCTTTGACTCTTTTTGTATCTCAAGTGTTAACATAGTGTCTGACACATAGTAGGTCATACTGACTGACAAGTGGTCATTATTATGGTGATGAGCCTCTCTTTATTTAGGGTGGTCCTTGAACAACATACTCAATCTGTGGTCAGAGATATACTCAAGTCTTTCCAACATAGTAGAACTTGCCTGAGCTTATACTCCATTAGCAAAGCCTTTGTGAACCCAAAGTCATCATCATGCCATAATGAGACATCAGTTTATGACTCTGTCATGGTTTGTGATCTGAGTCAAACCTGTGTGTACAGTCAGACAATCAAATCCTCAGAACTAAGATTAGAATTAGGAAAAATCAACAAGATATAATAATAAGAAGAAATGTCTTAATAATGTCAAAGAATTGACACGATTCAACATTGTACTATTTTTAAAAGAACTTAATCAAAAAAAGAAATGGAAAATATAAATGACACCATAATAATTATAATAATTTTATATAGAAGTTTAATCAATGTAAATTACTTGTCCCAACAAGAAGACAAAGAGAGTTAAGACAGCATTTAGTCTTCAAATAACTGATTTGCAAAAAGAGAGCACCACAAAAGAAAACACCTGGTAGGAATATAAACTTATTTGTAAAATTTTATGATGCAGGATGATCAATGATTGTGACCAATATCATCTTATACAGCAAACAGAAATAGTAGAAGGTAAAATCAGTTTTTTAAAAAAATCTTTATAAGACATTCGCCTAAGGAAAATTGTCCCAAGGGCATTTAAGGATGAAAATGGAAGAAAGATGATAAACTTGTGAAAAATGTATAAGACTTTTGAAAATTATTATGTTGCCTCTGGAGAGCAATCTGGACTTATGCCCAAAGGGCTATAATTTCATACCCTTTGACCCAGCAATACCACTTCTAGGGTTGTATCCCAAAGAGATCACAGAAGTGGTGAGGAAGACCCATATGTATAAAAATTTTTATAGCAGCTCTTTTTGTAGTGGCAAAGAATTGGAAATTAAGGGGGTGCCCATCAATTGGGGAATGGCTGAACAAGTTGTGGTATATGCATGTTATGGAATACTATTGTGCTATAAGAAACGAGGAGCAGATGGACTTCATATTTACCTGGAGAGGCTTATACGAACTGATACTGAGTGAGAAGAGTAGAGCCAGGAAAAATTTGTACACAATTACAGACACAACATATGTGTGATGACCAACTTTGATAGACCGGACTCTTCTCAGCAATGCAGGGTTATAAGTCAACCCCAAAAGACTCATGATGGAGAGAGATGTCTGCATTCAGAAAAAGAGCTGAGTTTGAATCCAGATTGAAGCAAACTACTTGCTCTTTTTCTTTTTCTTGCTTTGTTTTGTTTCCTCTTTCCCATTGTTCATTCCATCTGATATAGTCCTTCTTTATAACCTGACTAATGTCAAATGTGAAAGTATTTGCAGATCCTATACTTGATTGTATGCCACCATGGCGGGGGGGGGGGGGGGGGAGGGGGAGAGGAAGGGAGAGAAAATTTGAAACTCAAGGAATTGTGGAACTGAATCTTGTAAACTAAAAGTAAACAAACAAATTAATAAAGACCAAAAAAAGAAAAGGAAAAGGAAAAAAAAAGAAAATTATTACATTTCCTTCATCAAGGATGGTAAAACCAATATACCTGGACCCTGTGCTTATGTGGGGGTAGAAAGAAGACAAAGATGGGGAAAAGCAGCTCAATTATGCCAAGTATATATAGTGAATGATACCCCCAAAATATGTATTTATACACATACACATACACATACATACATAAGTGTATATTTATATATACATACTCACACATACATATTTATGGGGAGATATATAGATATAGATCTAAATACACACACACATGCCTGAACTTATGGGAAGATATGGACAAAAATAGCAGATTATGTGTAGATATAGATGTATATTGATCTGCATTGATTGTGGGAACTTAGGGATTATGAAATAGCATATTGATTAAGGCAATGTGACCTGGGGTGTGCCTGTATATCCAAGGGATAGTACTTTTAGACCTATAGCTAACTAGTAGAGCTTGAGTATAGAATAAAAACACAAAACAAGGAAAGGAAAACATTCTTTTGATGGTATAATTGATATAACAAAAGCAGACAATTACATCTCTGAGTGTAGCATTGCCTCTGGAGCTGTCATTTTCATTCTTGGTTTCTTGAAACTTGTTTTGCTTATTTAATTTTTAAATCATGCACTAATAGTCCTCAACAAATCAATTGCTCCATGGACTCAAACATACAATTGGCTGGTAGTACTCCCTCACTCAGTTCACTTACCCTCTTCATCTTCAGAAGAAAAACAACCTCTGAAATTACCTTATATGTGCCTTGTTCTTTTCATGTGTGTCTCCCCCATTAAAATGTGAGCTCTTTGAGTAGAGGGACAGCTTTTATCTTCCTTTGTACCCCTGATACTTAATGCCTGAAACATTTGTTGTTGTTGTCCAGTCATGCCTGATTCTTCAAGACCACATGAATCATACTGTCCATGAGGTTTTCTTGGAGAAGATAATGGAGTGGTTTGCCATTTTTTTCTCTAATGGATTAAGGCAAACTTAAGGGACTTGCCCAGCGTGATACAGCTAGTAAGTGCCTGAAGTCCAATTTGAACTCAGATCTTCCTTGACTCCAAGCACAGTGGAGCCATCTAGCTTCCTCCTGCCTGAAACATAGGAAGTACTTAATAGGTATTTGTTGACTTACTTAATGACTGACAAATCTTGAAATTAAGTGAAAACCTATTCATGTCTTGATGGAATGACATTAAAATGCATTCTGAATAGCTTGTGATTGCTTTTTAAGCTTAAGGTTAATTTATTTAATGGTCATGTTTGTGAAATTAGGTAGAAGAAAAGAAGAAATAGATATAATAAAATATAATATGATAGGATATGATATAAGATAACATAACTTAGCATGTATGTACATATGTGTGTATGTATGTATATATATACATACATATATATATATATATATATATATATATATATATATAACTCTTTATAAATTCATTTGCTTTTTCCTAAAGCATACAACTAGCTATTTTTCAAATTTCTTCAGGGTGGTAAAGTGACATTTGGGGCTTCCTTGAAAGGAAGTTTATTTGCTGAAATACATTATTTCTGTGAAATTGAGCATGAAAAAGCTAGTTCTGGACCTTGTACCATACTGCCTGGTAAGCAGCCCCTGGTACACATCTCTCAAATGCAAACCAGCCAAGTCTGACCTTGACCAGAAATTATAAAGCAGAATCATAGATTTACAGAACTTTGGGAACTTCTTGCTTCAGTACCAGTTCCCTATCCCCTATGTAACACTATCTCATAGGCCTTACTAATTTAAACAAAAATGAATCTATACTCTAATCCTGGTGTTGGCAAACTATGCTCTGGTGGCCAAATCTGAGCACTGCCTATTTTTGAAATCCTGATTCAATACAACCCACTCATTTTGATACTGAAGTTCATAAAGAGCAAGTTATAAAGTTACTCAGTGCAAAGCCTGGGATTAGAACACAGGTCCCCTAGCTCTAATCCTAGAGCCTGACATTTGACTTTTCATAGTCCTTGTCTCCTCCTTTCTCCATTTCCTCTTGCAAAGTGTCTCTATCAAATTTCTAAAAAGGTACACAAAAGGAATGATGACAAAAGATGTCAAAGAGAAATGGATATCAGCTCTTCCACCCAGGATAGTACTAAACAAAAAAAACTAACAAAAGGCCATGGCCCTCAGGCAGAGACAAACTGCTGTTGGTGGTGTTTGTTCTTTGTTTTTGAAGAGGATTAATGATGTCTTGACTCATGGGTGAATTGTATTTATGTGAGGTAGAGTTGCACAGTCTTTAGCCTCATCCTCTCTCTTCCAAAATCATAGAAGTCCAGTGGCAGGACAAAAGTTAGTACAACCAGTGATGGCTTGGGCTGAAGCTGATGATCCTGGTATTTTTGATGTCTTACCAGCTCTAAGTGTTCCACAGGGTCTGTTTCTACTATTTTCATGTCCATTGGAACAAACTGTTCTGAGCTACCCATCCCACTGGAATAAGAATTAACATACTTGGGGTAGACACCCCTCTAACTTAACAAAGGGTTTTAGATGGGTCAGTTACCCTCAACCTAGTTTAGCCTGTCTGCTGAGACAGTATACTGAGATATTACTGTGGCACATGCTACAGCTTCTTGGAGTCATAGATGAGAGTATTAGATGGGCACCAAAGGAGGATGAGAGCCTTCAAAAGGATTCTACAAGCCTTCACATGAGAGGTGCCAGTCCTTGAACAACCATACAACCTAAAAACAGAGGATTACAGAAAGACAGAGGATTATGAAGAAAGAGAACAAATTACAGGAGAGATGGAGGCCACAGAAACTAGACAGCCTTCTCCTTCAGGAGACAGGACAGGTGCAGCAACTGGGTAACACAAGCACCAAGAATCTCATAGAAAGCCTGTTACCATTATAATCAATAACATTCAATGAGGCCTATCAAGCTCACAGAGAAGAAAGAAGCCAACTCCAGACTGGAGATTATACAAAAAGAAGTAGGTAGAAATGGAGCTAAGGTTCAAACTTGAATTGAGTCAACAGGAGACTGAATTGGAAGCCAGGGATTCCTGTAAAAGGCAGGTTGTAGTCCTACCTACCATATCCAGAATGACAGAGGTAATTACTATAAAGTTAGTGAGAAAATAGTGGAATATCCTATTATAAAAAGTAAAAGAGAAATGTTTACCTCCAATAGGAATTTATCCTACAAAACTAAAAAATCCAGTAAAATTCTAAAGTGTAAAAATTCGGATCTTTAAAAGAATGGAAAATTTTAAACATTCTTGATGAAAATACAAAAGCTGGTTAGCATCTTTGAAATATAAATACATGAAAAACTTAAAAAGGTAAGTACAGCTTAACTATGAGAAGGGGCTAAATTACGATAAAGTGGTTACAAAGATAAAAGTGTCCTTTCAGAATTCCACTAGTTTCCAAGGTCACAGAAATGGTAAAGTCATAGAGCCTAGAGGTAGTTTTGTTCTACATATTGCTATTTATGTATTTTTCTTTAAAAGACAGAAGAAAGTAGAGAGGGTACACAAATAAAAAAAGAAAAAGGGAAGGAACTTATTATTTCTCATTATTGGGGAATGTGGGAAGATGAGTATACAAACATGGATAGGTGAGAAAGAAGGAATTTCATGAACCTTGCTCATACCAGGACTGGTAAATGGATAATTGAATACAGAAAGGCAAACATTTTGGTGTAGAAGTGCATGAAATTCAATAAGGAACAGACAAGGACAAAGAGAAGGGAAAGAGGGAGTTAAGAGGAAAAGTAGAATTGAAAAGGAAAGAGTCACAAGCAAAACAAAATTCTTGTAATCTCAGGGGACAGATTATAAGGGAAGGGGGACAGAAAGAAAATCTAAGAGACAGTAATAATTATCTGAACTACACTTTCTTTTTGAAAATACGGGAATGGGAGAGCAAAAAAGGGTATGTATAAAAAGTTAATGATGGGGGGAAAACTACAATTATCATAACTCTGAATGGTATGAACTCACCCATAAAATGGGGAACTGAGAATGGATGATTACAAATTAGAATCCATAAATATGTGATTTACAAGAAACACACTTGACATATAAAGATTTGGGGGGCAGCGCCGAGATGGTGGAGTAGAAACAGGACTTTCACGTGGCTCCTGCTTCTACCTCCTCCAATTCATGTAAAAAATGACTAAACAAACTTTGGAGTTACAGAACCACAAAATGACAGAGAGAAGTTAACCTCCTGCTGAAGACAGCCCGGCAGGCCAGCAGGAAGGGGTCAGCATAGCATTCTGGGAGCAGAGCCCAGCCATGCATGAGCCACAGGTTTTAGCCTCAGGGTGGCTACAATCAGACACCACATAGAGGGACTTCATATCACCAGCAGTTGTGGCAGTTTCCGGGATTATCAACCCATAGATACCAAAGACAAAGTGAGAGGTCAGTGTAGACTTTGCGGGAACAGGGAGTTCAGGAGTGTGGTCCGGCATTTGCCCCTGGGGTGAGAAGCAGCTGAGGCTCTGTGGCCATGCAGCCACCGCCATATGGCTGCTTGAGAGCTCCTGGCCTGCAGATTGCAGGGGGACAAAGTGACCAGTCTAAGGGATAATCACTCTTACTTTAATCTGCTTGAATCTGGATCACTGTCTAGGGTGGAGGTCCTTGGGTATGTGACCAGTTTGCCAGAACATGTGGAGGCTTCAAAGAGGCCACCCAACTGATAGCTCCAGCAGCTGAGAAAACCCCAGAAATTGGGACAAAGCTCCCCTGTCTGGTAGCAGAGTTCTACTGTGGCAAAAATCTAAGAAGTCAAGTAATTGAGTGGCAACATGAGCAAGGAAAGGAAGCAAAGCAAGCACAGCAATACAAATTTACACTCCTATTTGAGGGACTAAATGGATTGAAGCATGGAACAGTAGGAAGACAGTGAAGTCAGAACTCCTGCACCAAAAACTTCCTAGAAAAATATGAATTGGTTACAGGCCATAGAGGAGCTTAAGAAGGATTTTGAAAACCAGATAAAAGAAGTGGAGGAAAAATTGGGAAAAGAAATGAGAATGATGCAAGAAAATTATGAAATAAGGGTCAACAACTTGACTGAAGAAAATAATACCTTAAAAATAGACTAAATCAAATGGCAAAAGAGGCTCAAAAAGCCAATGAGGAGAAGAATGCCTTAAAAAGCTGAATTTGCCAGATGGAAAAAGAATCTCAAAAGCTCACTGAAGAGAATAATTCCTTCAGAATTAGAGCAAATGGAAGCTAGTAACTTTATGAGAAATCAAGATACTATTAAACAGATCCAAAAAAATGAAAAAATAGAAGGCAATGTGAAATTGCCTGAGGAATTTTCCCTCACTGGGGAAAGCGCTGACCTAGAAAATAGATCCAGGAGAGATAACTTAAAAATTATTGGTCTACATGAAAGCCATAATCAAAAAAAAGAACCTAGAAATCATCCTTCAAGAAATTCTGAAAGAAAATTGCCCTGATGTTTTAGAACCAGAGGGTAAAATAGAGGTTGAGAGAATCCACTAATCACCTCCTGAAAAAGATCCCAAAAATAAAACTCCTAGGAATATTATAGCCAAATTCCAGAGTTCCCAGATCAAGGAGAAAATATTACAAGCAGGCAAAAAGAAACAATTTGAATTTTGTAGAAACACAATCAGGATAACACAGGATCTGGCAGCTTCTACACTGAGGGATCGAAGGGCTTGGAATATAATATTCTGGAGGTCAAAGGAGCTGGGATTAAACCCAAGAATCACGTACCCAGCAAAACTGAGTATCATGTTTCAGGGGAAAATATGGTCATTCAATGGAATAGAGGACTTTCAGTCATTCTTGATGAAAAAATCAGAGTTGAATAGAAAATTTAACATTCAGATACAAGAAGCAAGAGAAGCATGACAAGGTAAACAAGGAAAAGAAATCATAAGGAACTTATCAGAGTTGAACTATTTACATTCCTACATAGAAAAACAATAATTGTAACTTATGAAACTTTTCTCAGTATGAGAATAGTTGAAGGGAATATAAATGTGTATATATATATACATATATAAATACATGCACATATATATGTATGTACACATACATATATATGTCTGCATAGGAGGGTATATGGGCGTATGAATACATATGTGAGTCTGTGTATATATGTGTACATGTATACATAAACAGAGGCACAGGACCAATTGAATAGGAAGGAATTCTACTTAAAAGGTGAATTAAGAGGTGATAGAGGAATATAATGAGAGGAGATGGGGAGAGACAGAATGGAGTAAATTATCTTTCTATAGAAGAGGCAAGGGAAAACTGTTACAATGGAGGGAAAGAACAGGAAGGCAAAAGGGAATGAGTCAACCTTATTCTTAATTGAATTTGGCTTAGGGAGGGAATGATATACACACTAAATAGGGTATTTGACCCTACAGGAAAGTAGGGAGGAAGGGGATGAGAGAGGGAATAATATAAGGGAGGGCAGGTTGGGGGGGGGGGAGGGAAGTTGGAAACACACACTTTTGAAAAGGGACAGGATCAAAGTGTAGAATAGAACAAGTGGGGGTGGGTTAGGATGGAGGGAAATATAGTCAGTCTTTCACAATATATCTACTATGGAAATGTTTTGCATAGCTACACATGTACAACCTATATTGAATTGCTGATCTTCCCAGTAAGGGTAGGTGATGAGAGAGGAAGGGAAAGAATATGGAATTCAAAGTTTTAAAATCAAATGTTTAAAATATATATTTATTATTATTATTATTCTACATGTAACTAGGAAATAAGATATACAGGCACTGGGGCATAGAGATCCACCATGCCCTACTGGAAAGTTGGAGGGGGGATGAGGGAAGATATAGAAGAGAGCAGAATGGGGGAGGAGGTATTCAGTGGGATCGCTGCTTTGGGGTGGTGGGTAGGGGGAAAATGGGGAGAAAATTTGTAACTCAAAATCTTGCAGAAATGAATGATGTAAACTAAAAATAAACATAAAATTTAATTTAAAAAAGAAATATAAAGATTTACATAGAGTTAAAAAGAGAGATTGGGGCAAATGCCTCAAGTAAATTCATGAAAATCAGGATTATAATCATGACATCAGACAAAGAAATATTAAAAATATACATGATTAAAGGAGAAAAGTAGGGAAAATATATTAAAGACATCATGGGATAATATCAGGATACAATTATACACACACACATATACATATATGTACCAAATGTCATAGTATTTAAGTGCTTAAAGGAAAGGGAAAAATAAAAGTTAGACTATAACTAAATAAAAAATCAAGAATTTAAATAAACCAATATCAGAAAGAAAAAATAAGTAAGACACAACTTTTCAAAGGAAAAACTTCAGGACCAGATGAATTTACAATTAAATTCCATCAATAATTTAACTCTAATTGTACAGAAATTGTCTACAAAACAGAAAACAACAGCATCTCACCTGATTTATTTTATGATCAAATATGATCCTGATACCTAAAACCAGGGAATTATGTAGAAAAAAAACCTATAGAAGATATCTCAAATGAAAAAAGCCTTTACAATGCAATTACTATGTGCCAGGTATTGTATTAAGTGCTAAGTTTTGATGCAAAAATAGTTTTAAAAAATATTAGCAAAGAGATTATAATCACACATCTTAAAAATTATATACTTTGACCATATTGGATTTATACCAGAAACAAAAAGTTGGTTTTATATTAGGAAAAGTATAAATGTAATAATATATAACATTAACAAAAAAACACAATAAAATTCACATAATTATATGAATTATAAATTATTTTTAAATAATTTATTAAATTAAAATTAAAACAAAAAAATACAACACAACTTCTGGGGGGGAGGGGAAACAGTAGAAAGTACTGGAATAGATATACTTTTCCTTGATATGGTAAATAGTATCCTTCTAAAACCAACAACTAACATTATCTTCAATGGAGAAATGCTAGAAGCCTTTCTAATATTATCAGATGTAAAGCAATGATTTCTATAGTCACTACTATTATTTAATATATTGTTAAAAAATGGTACCATTAACAATGAAAAAAAAAAAGAAAAGAAGGGGATAAGCCTAAGCAAGGAAGAAACAACATTCTTTGCAAATGATATTATGGCTTGTATAGATAACCCTACCCAACTAAAAATTAATAGAAACAATGAACAACTTCAGTGTGGTAACAAGATATTACAGACAAAAATTATGAACATTTTTGTATATCACCAATAAAAAAGAAATAGAAAAAGAAGACAGATTCATGGTTCCACATGTAGTCTTCTTTTTCCAAACCCTCATATGTAAAAATATTTGCTTGGTGATGATAATAAACTTCATAACAACAACAAAAACATCAATTAGCATGACTATAATTTTACAGAAGAGAAAATGAAGCCCCAGTGGTATAGAGACTTATCCAAAGCAATGCAGCTAATGACAAAACTAGAATAGAACACAGGTCTCATGACCCTTTGTCCAGTGCTCTTTACTTTTTATTTTGTCGTATTCTATTCTGACATTGTGTCAATTATGTATGAAATTAGGCAGCAGTCTAATTTCATAAATTAATCCGAGTTAGTTCACATAACTCATTGATATCTTATGTGTCTCAGATAACATATATGCATTCCAATAGTAATCTTTGGAAGGCAATGGCTCTGCCCAAAGGAATACTTTCTAAGTCTTGTGTTGGCTAAGATTAAGGGGCAGACATGGCCTTATGGAACCTCACCAAAACACCTAAGAGATAATCAGTTTGTTTGCCCATGGAGAAGGTATCCATATACCCAGATCACTCTTCTTCTTGGTTCTGACCTAGGAATTCCATTCTGATCTTTGGCTAAGTGAATGACCTTGAGGGCCCCCAGGGAGTTCAGATCAAAACTATGGCTATCAAGAGTCAGAGAACAGGCAAGGAACTTAGTAAAAAAAATCTTGAACATAAGAAGACATAGGGAAGGGGGAAAAGAAAGGATGGAACAGGAAGGAAGAGCAAAAATTATCCTAAGATTTTACGAACTTTAGGTATGATATCAAACGGCACTTATAGACAATTATTTTAGTCCAGGGCTAGGCCAGACTTTCCTAAATAGGTCTAATTCAGCCATAGGATGATCACAGAGTTAAAAGAATTGCCCCAGGCCCAAGTAATATGGACTGAGGTGACTAGAGATCAGATTTTTACACAATATTGTATACCACCCCATAAGAAGTTGTAGTGCTAACTCAATATTCACAGCACCAAAGGTCACTATACGGTTCTGAATCACAAAATATAACAGACTTTCTATGTAGAAGACAGAAGCAAAATATTTATTCAGACACCAGAAAACCAAATCCGAGCACCAGAAAACCAAATCCATCATAGCAACAAAGAAGTTTATACACCATAACACAGCAAGGAGCCACACTGTCCTTTAGCCTTCCCACAAACACTCATGAGCCTAGCTGTCTCTTTGCCTTCATCTTCTCTTCTCCCTCTGTCTAACTACTCTGATTTCCAGCTTCCTGTGGGCTCTGCTCCACCCTTCAGCAAGCTCCTGCTACCACAGGCTTCATGTCATTATATTCTGCCTATTAGGGGGCAGGGAAGATCTTCAAAGCAGGAAAGATCTTCAAATTATCATTATCATTGCAGAAATTTACAATGAAATAGTGTTAACAGTAATTTTTGTTGAAGTAAAGAAACAAAGTGATTACCCATCAACTGGGGAATGGCTGAACAAACAGATGTGTATGGAGGCAGTAGAATATTATCATACTCTAAAAGTAACAAAAGGGATGGATTCAGAGAAAGTCATACACTATAATGTTGAAGAAGTTTTCCTGGAGAGAAAGCCTGTGGTACCACCCAAAGCACTAACTTGGGCAATCTTTCCAGGAACCACTCTTTTCAGTTTCTCTTTATTATAGATTGATACTAAGGATGTGTCAATGTGAATATTTGTTTTCCATTTTTATGTTTAATTAAAAGACACCCAAATCTATCCCTCTGTCCCAACCCTGTCCCCATCTACTCTCTCTGGTACACTGGGTAGGGAATATTTCCACTATAGAGAATCAGTCCTTAATTTGGGGGAATTTATATCCCCCTGGGTTTGGCACAGTGCCTAATAAATAGCAGGCTATTAATAAAATGTTTATTAACTTAACTTTAGACCAATACATGGGTTTTGAAGTCCAGAAACTCACCACTAGGAAATAAAATTCAGGATACTAAACTTTGGCTATTCTGACAAGTTCATATAAAGATCGGTTGAAATGATACATTTTAATCACACCAGCACAAGGATTGGTGTGATTTCTTTTTTTGAGGGGGGTAAGGGGGTAGGGAAGAGTAGTATTTTCAAACTGTTCATTTAATTTCTTCCTAGGATTTTGCTCCAAGAAGTAATCTGTCATCATTCAAATCACAGTGCCTAATAGTGCATAGTAGGCAGGCAGCAAATGTTTATTGAGTGTCATTAAATTTTTCTTTGCAGTTCTTCCATTCACTAGCTCCAAAAACAGTGCTAACAATTTGAATCATCTTTCTTCCAATCTCATAAATTGATGACAGTGTCTTTGAGAGGATTGAATGTTACCTTGTTTTAGAAATGCACCCTCCATTGGTGCCACGAGTATATACACTGGTAAGACAAAGCAGTGCTTTATGTTCTGTCTCCACACTATTTGAATAATAATTGACTGTTGAGAGGAGAGGATGAGCTGTACTAACACAGATGGGCTATGTGCTCTGGCCTGCAGTAAACACAATCAGGAAGAACATTTGGCTATTCTAGCTATTAGAACACCAGACTCACTCTTATGGCTTTCAGATTATCTCTGAAGAATCGTTGGCTTTATAGAAGCTTTTCTTCTGTGTTTTCCATCCTTCTCATGTTTCTACTTTAATACATACCCCAAGCTACAGTAAGGTTAGGGAGTGTAAGAATTCAGTCTTATGATAACAAAGCAAATTTACTGACAAGTATGTACAAGATAATTCCTAGGCCCAAAGTAACAACAAAAATAGACTAATAAATCAGTTCCTTCACATGCATTTAAAATATAACATAGGTATTTGAGTTAGGTCTATGAAAAAGTAACCAAGTCTTGCAAATGATTCTCCAAAATTCTATCTAGCTGATAAAAATCTTGTACTATCCTCATGAATGTGTGCCACTATCCTCCCTCCCCCACCTTCTGCCTCCCTAAATTATTCCAAATTTATCTCACTATTGAGCAGACCTCAATATTCCTTCTATCAGATACATGCAGAGCTCCCAAATGGCTGTGAAGACTGCCAGAATATATTGTTATTTCTCCTTCACTGACTGTCTGATGTTTTTAAGCCTGTTACTTGCTTTTCTTTAGGTTTAACTTGATTTTTTTCAGGTCCTTCTCATGTAGGCCAGTCTTTATTTTAATGCCTAATAGAACCCTTGGAAAAAGACAAAACATGTTATTTATTATCTTTAAACCTCTCAGAGATTATGTTTTCTTTATTATCATCTATTTTTCTCTCATATGATAAAAGATTCATTCATTTTTAATGCCAAAGTAAAAATAAAAGAATCTGCAGGACAAAGATGTGCTTTGAAAAACAAAATTAGGAATATTATTGTTAAAGTGTCAAAAATAGGCAGAACTTAATATTTTTAATTTCTTCTCCCCAGGAAAAAATTCACAAATTTATATATATATGGGTGCACTGGGGTAGATGATTCATCTAATTTGTGTTTCAGCTTTGATTTTTAAATGGTAAATTATATTTAAATATATGGTAAATATATATTTAAATGGTAAGTTATATTCCTTGTACAGGTGTTATATTTTATGTAATTATCATTTTCCCCCTTACTAACTAGGTTTTTATTTTACAAAAATGTTTGCATGATTTCATATGTATGATGGCTATTGTATTTCTTGCCTTCTCAATGCATGGGGGAAGGGATAGAGGGGGAGAGAATTTAGTACTGAAAATAATTGAAGTATATGAAGAAATTTGCCTTCCAAAAATTATCTGTGCTTAAGAATGTCAATGATTGTTAATGTACACTATATAACATCTTAATAAATACAATTGATAAAATCTGCATATAGGATTAAATCTTTCACTTATTCCATTTCTACTACTACAATCAAGTGTGGTTATTTAATTTTTTTTTAAAGAATTCACCATTGTATTATGCATTGATTATATAAAATTAGAAAGGTTTTATATACATAGTCAGCACATCTACAATTAGAATGGAAACAGTTAACTGGGAGAAAAGATTTTGCCTGAAGTTTTTCTGTTAAAGGTCTCATTTGCAAGACATATATAAGGAACAGTTCAAAATTTCTAAGAATAAGAAACATTCCTCAGTTTATAGTCTAAGAATATGGATAGACAAGCAATTCTCAAGGAAAGAAACCCAAGCTATCTGTAGCCATATGAAAAAATGCTCCAAAATCACAAATAAATTATAATTAAAGCAAGTCTGAGGTTCTACTTCACACTCATCAGGTTGGAAAAGATTAATCTTCCCCACTTCCAAAAAAAAGGTAAAGAAAATTACAAATGTTGGGGCAGCTAGGTGGCACAGTGAGTAAAGCTCTGGCCCTGGAGTCCAGAGGACCCAAGTTCGGTTCTGGCCTCAGACACTTAACACCCACACAAAAATACTAGCCGTGTAACCTTAGGCAAGTTACTTAACCCCAACTGCCCTCCCAAAAGCAAAAAAAAATTACAAATGTTGGTGGGGCTTCAGGAAAACAGATATGTTAGTGCACTGTTGGCAGAACTGTGAATTGGTCTCACCTTTCTGGAATGCCAACTTGGAATTATATCCTAAAAGTTACTAACCAATGCATGTCCTCTAACTCGGCATTACCTAGCACTTTTTGACCTATATCCCAAAGAAATCAAAGAGGAAAAGGTCCTCCACATACAAAAGTATTATAGTAAACAAAAAAATTAGAAACTAAGAGAACTTAATTGTGGTATATGAAAGTAATGAAATACTTCTGTGCTATAAGAAATAAAGCAAAGGAGGATTTCAAAGAGACCTGGGAAGACTTCTATGAACTGATGCAGAGTAAAATGAAAAAAAAAAACCTAGAAAACAACATATGCTATAACATCTATGGAAGGTAAGGTTCTAATTCCACCACTTTCTTGGGACAAAATGAGATCCTTGCAAGCCAACAAACATTGAACACAACCAAATTTATTTTGCCTTCCACGGTCAGGATGTGCAACAAGGATCCGGTGGAATTAAAGCTTCCTTGCGTACAACTTCCCTCATATCTATTCTCCATATGTAGACTCATCTGGTCAACAGGGCAGGGTAAGGTAACTCAAGTAGGCCTGAGAAATTCATTGCCAAGAAGATGCAGCAGAGAAGCCAGGGTCAATCAGTTCTCTAGAACATCTTTGTCCTAGGCCAGGTGAGGAATCTGTGACCTCAAGGCCACATGTGGGCCCACAAGTGTGGTCCTTTGACTAAATCCAAACTCCATAGAACAACAAATCCCCTTAATAAAAGAATTTGTTCTGTAAAACTTGGACTCAGTCAAGAGACTGTACTCAAAGACCTAAAAGGCCATATATGGCCTCAAGGCCACAGGTTCCCCACTCCTGTCCATTCCCATGTTAGCTGGAATAGCTGGGATTGAGAGGGGGTTGAGGTTTGGGGAAGGAAGTTTCAAATCACTAAGGCCAGTGGGGTCCTGGGACAACTCTGTCTTCTTTTAGGTAAGGTTTTTCCATGTTTTAGATGGGAGGAATGAAGGTGGGTCAGAAAAAAAGCAGACAATGTACGAATAGACAAATATTCAGAATAAGAAATGAATTTTTGGTTATGGCCAACACAGGAATTTGCTTTGCTTTGTATAAACATTCCAGGTGGCCAGGATGTTTGATGTAGGTATAGGGCTCTTCCTGGGCACTGAGAATATATCTATCCCTCTTTAAACACTAATTTCTATGGGACATTTCTAGGTGGAAAGAAGTGTATCCTCTTTGATACACTTTTTTCTAGATGGAAATAAATGAAGACAGAAAAATGGATTCTAAAATGTAGGCTAGGCATGGTGGCACATGCCTGTTAAGTCCCTGATACTGGGAAGGCTGAGGCTTGTGAATCACTTGACTTCAGGAATTCTGAGCAGCAGAAGGGCTCAAGTCAATAGGGTTCCACCACTAAGTCTGGCACCAAAATGATGAGCTCTTAGGAGGGAGAATCCACCAGGCTGCCTAACACAGAGCAAATTGATCCAGGTCAGAAATGGTGCAAGTCAAAGATTCCATGTCATCCAGCAGGTGGGTTGGGCTTATGAGTAGCCACTACACTTCTATCCTAAGTGAGATAGGAATACCCAGTCTCAAACAAACAAACAAACAAAAATCTGCAGATCAGGAATAAATGAAAGACACCAGACACTTATAGATGACACAGAAACCTGGGGCCTATAGATTAGGAATAATTTTTGGAGTAAAGAATCAGTAGGTGCTGAGCATGGCAAGTACTGAATAATACCACCAAAAAAAGGAGAAAATTATTGCATTTTAAAAGACAGGAAACAGCTTGTTACTCATGTGAGTCATTCCTGAATTTCAGATCACCAACTTATTAGAGCAAAGAGCAAAATCACTGAAAAGCAAAAAGAAAGAATAATTTATTTAAAAAGACATGATGACCCTGACCTATTTAAACAAGTTATTAATAATGGAAAATGAGATATGGACAGGAAAAAGACACAAACTACAATAATTATCACTGAAAATTTTAACCAATTGGTTACTTATTAAAAATTAAAATAATATACTTGCTATTGAAAAAATAACAGAAGAGCCTAAAAAGCATCTTAATCAGCAAATGCTAAACTTATATTCCAAATTGAGAGATGTAGCAGTAAATGGCAATTTATATTTAGAATAAAAATATAAATTTGTTTATAAAATCTTACAGAGAAGGATGATGGAATATTATGCATATATGTATTGCTTCCTGAAACAGAGAGAAGCAGGGGAGGGTAAAAAGCAGTTTAAAACAAGTTTGGCTATGGATTCACCTGAGTTAAACCCTCCTGGAAACATAAAGGGGTAAAAAAATTGGTGGGGGGGAAATCCCAGATAAAATGGGAATGATTTCTATAATAAATTGTTTTCTTCATCAAGGTAGTAGAAGTACCACATTTGATCCCTAACATAATAGTCTCCAATGTGCTCACAGGAGAGGTAGACATGACACTTAAGGGAACAGATTGAAAATCAGTTGGATTAGACCAAATATACACAGGGATGATTCATGCGGGAAACGACACAACTGTAAGGGCATGGAGGGATCGATGCACAAGGAAGAATAGATACCAGATATGTGTGTGTGGGGAATCTCAGATTGCATAATACCTACAAGAGTATCACCTCAAAAAACATTAACAAGTACTGATCTATGTGTCTTCTTCTGAACCTCTATAAAAATTTTATGAGAATCATCTGCCCAATGCATCAAGGGAATCCTTGAGGAGGGTATGAGTAGAGAGCTGGAAAGCTTTTGCAAGCAAAATTCCAAAGTAGTTCACATATTTGCCATCAGTTAATTGACAGCAAGACATAGAGAATATAAGCCACAGGTGTTCCTATTGCTTATTGATCATAAAAACAGCATTTGGTTCAATAAAGCAAAAAGGTACCTTAAAAGCAGTCTTCAAAAAAGTTGTTTCCCATCCATACATCAAAATTATTTGAGATTTCTTTAAGTATGCAACAACAGAGTTTGCCTCATTTTCACAACCTTTGGATAATAAACAGCTAGAGAGGCCTAACACACCATGAAAGTGTTCAGTACTATAAAAGAGTGGAGTGAGTGCAGAGACCAAGTTTATGTAGAATTCTCAGGGGAAACAAGCTTCAAAAAAATGCTCCTGTTTGTGGTGACACCCTGGTAGAGATAGCAAACCCTAGATTTATTCCTGGAATAAATTCATTATCACTCAAAATAATTTGGCCTATCCATCCAGAGAGAAAACAAAGTGTATAAAGAATGCCTATTACCAGATTATGATATAAATTAGATTTATATAATAGATAGTTTAGATACAAATTAGATATTAAACAAAAATATATTAGATAAAGAACCTGTAGAGTAGATCTATCAGAGTAAGGCAACTATGGGGTACAGTGGATGGAGTACCAAGCCTGGAGTCAGGAATACCCCATGTCCCCTGGGCAAGTCACCTAACCTCAGTATCAGTTTCTTTGTTGCAAAGTGGGGATAATAATAGCACCCATGTCCCAGGGTTGCTGTGGGGATTAAATGAGATACTCATAAAGCACTTAGCACAGTGCCTAGCACATAGAAAGCATTATATAAACATTAGTTATTATTTGTATGTATGTATGTATAATGTACACATACATATATCAGTATATGCTATATAAATGCATGTAAGAAATGTCTGCCCATTTAGGTTAAGTTCATCTGAGTTTTCAAGACATATAGATATGCAGCTGTTGGGAGGTATAGATTGAAGGATGATAGAAGGGGCCATCTTCTATAGTAGATGGGTTAGAATACGATTAAAACTTAAAATTTTGTTGTGCCTACATTTTTCCCCCAAAGAGCCAGTCATTAAACATTTATCAGCAAACTCTTGCCTCAATCTAATTTCCGTCAATTTGGACCCTTTCCACCAAATGCTCATTGTACAAAAGATAATCAAAAATATTAAATAATGACAACCCACTTATTCAAGCAAATTAGCAAATAGAAATCAAAGAAGTTATAAAGATTAGATTATATCAGAGTATACAGAATGAATGGACTCAAGATGAGATCTCAACTTAAACCAAGAGAGAAGCCCTAATCTCTGTCAAGGAGAAAGTCTCTGAAATCTTGAGGTAAGCAATCTAGAAATGAGGGACATAAATCATCAGCACAGAGTCTATAATTGAATCCATGGGAGCTGATGAGGTCATCAAAAGAAATCATATTGAGGGAGAACAAAAGAGGGTCCAGGGCAGAACCCTGTGGGATACCCATGGTTAGTGAGTGTGACTTGGATGCAGCAAAGGAGACTGAGAAGGCCATACAGGTAGGTGGAAAACCAGGAGAGAGTAACGTCAGACAAACCTAGAGAGAGGAGAGTATCAAGGAGAAAGTGATTGACAATGTCAAAGTCTTCGAGGAGATTAGGAGAGATTAGGATTGGGGAAAGGCTATTAGATTTGACAACTAAAAGATCATTGGTAACTTTGAAGACAGCAGTTTCACCAAATGATGAGGTCAGAAACCAGACTTTGTTCTTGAAAGTCAGAGGAAAGCAAGTTGAGGCACTTATCGAATATGGTCTTAAGGAGTTTAGCCACAAAAGGCAAGAGAGATATGAGATGATAGCAAGTGGATTAAGTGGAGGTTTTTTAAGGATGGTGGAGACACAGGCATTTTTGTAGGCAGTAGGGAAACTGCCAGAAGACAGAGGGAGATTGAAGGGAAGTGAAAATGGGGATGACAGAGGGGGCAATCTGCTGGAGCGGATGGGATGGAACAGGATCACTTGTACATGTAGATGGGGCTTGCCTTGGCAAGGAGAAGGATCATTTTTTCATGTGAGATACAGGTGAAGGAGGAAACAGTGGCATCTGGGCCATGTGAGATGAGGAGAAGAGGAAAGAAGAAGCCCTCAGCAAACAGTCTCAATTTTTTAAGGTAAAATATGAGGCAAAGTTCTCAACTGAGAAGGTGAGGATAGAGGAGCCATAAAGGGTTTTCACAAAAAGTGAAACTGATGGTTCCAATTATGTGGAATTGAAAAGTTTTTAATGAAAAAAATAGTGCAAAAATAGTAAAAGAGGGGAAGGAAGGAGTCAACTATGAGGGAAAAAACATCAAATCTCTGATAATGGACTAAAATATAGATATAGATAAATATACATATCCATTTCACAGATAACACACAGGAGGCATTAGAGTTTTCAGACTCCAGTCTCTAACAAATTCACTCTTGATCTGATCAAACAGGCAGACACTTTCAGAAGGGTTAATAATCAGCTTTATTCTATTCTAATCTTCTCCTGGGGGTTGCTGATAGTGAGAGAACCAGCTCTTGCAGCAGCATTCCCAAATCACCCTTCTTGAAGGGGCCAGTGAGAAGGGAGGCAACTACCTCTATGTCTCCATGGGGTCAATCAAGAGAGGCATAGCTTTTACTCTCCCCTAAGTCCCCTCAAGCCTCAATGGGGACTGGTTGAGGCACACACAGATTCCCCGAAGGGCTCCCTGTGGTTTTACCCATGGTTTCCCCCATGGATTCCCCATGTTTTCCTCATTCACTGACCAGTGCCCACTTGCTTTACAGGGCAACAAACAAAGAAGACATCTTGCCAACATTAAGCTGACAGGTCAACTTTAGCAATATCATCATTCTGTACAAGCATAGTAAATATCAATTATGTCACCCCCTGAAACAGTAATGAGATTTGAAGTTCCTTTTGCATTACTAAGCTAAGAGGTATTTAGCACCTAGTTCAGATTAAGCCTCTGTTAAAGAAACAAGGTATGAACTCCGGTCTCCTGTTGCTGATGTAACAGGAAGGGGCTGAACAGGGAGGGGCAATACTGTATATCAGGAAAAACCCAAAGAGGGAGAGTCAGATCCTCAGATCTTCTTGGAGCAAGCTTTATGGAGGCAGAAGCTGCTGCCGCTGGGGAGACTGAAGAGGAAAGGTCCCCCAGGCTGGAGAGAATGACTTTTATTTGGAGAACCTGGATGAAGTGATTTTGATTCTGGGAACCAGCTGAAACTTCTGATGAGTCCGAGGGCCAGCTGGAGCTACAGAGGATTTCTGAGAGCCAGTCACACCTGAAGGCCAGCCAGAGCTGCTAACAAGGCTGCTGAGGATTTCCAAGGGCCAGCTGGAGCTGCCACAGACTGAGGAAGCATGACTGTGATGCTGTTATTTTATATGAACCTGTTATGGCTTTGTTAAGCCTTGTCTTCCCAGGAACAGAGACTGTGAAAGATTTGAGATGGACTGGATGCTGTGAGCTCCAATGTGGAGCAGGAACTGCAGAGAGCTGGACAAGGACCTGTGAGCTGTCTGCCTTTGAACCCAGGTGACAGTTTGGTGAATGCAGGTAGGATCTGGGACCATGGAAAGGGATCCAGGGAATCTGAGAAACCACCCGAGTCAAGCTGAAAGAAGACTTTCTTGGGATACTGTGTACTGACTGAGAAATTGTAAATTTACTAGTGATCTAGGGGTGGAGGGTCCATGTATTTTCTAATGAATTCTAGTGACTTCTAGTGATTCTAGTGAATTTGTAATGATTCTAGTGAATAATGAAGGATAATTGATTGTCTAAATGATTGTACTTAGTTATTGATGACTGAATAAGTAATTGATTTGTAACCTAGTATCACCTATGAGTAGAAACTGACTATTGTACTTTGGTTGATTTAAGGATTTTTGTGAATGCTTGAGTTATTAAATGATTGCTCTTTGTTCAAAACTCTGTGACCACTGTAGTGAAAACTGTGTGGCCATTTTCTGTGATAAGTTGTTGTGAATGCTATATTTTTATTTTCTGTGATAAGTTGTAATATTGTGAATGCTGTGCTTTGATTTACTGTGAATGTTTTGCTTTGATTTGTTATGGAATAAATAGAGTATTCACTATACTGTGTAATCAGAACCTTAAAAGCTGTTCACAGTAGCATTCTTCTGGAAAGCTGCTTGTGCATGGCATTACACCCCCATATCTCACGGCACAGACTCAGTAGGACTGTCTGTCACTGCGATTCTAGAAATTACTATCTAGGATCCTTGGGGCTATTCTGGGAGTTATATCTTACACCTGCCAACTAGACATTGCCATGGCCATGGATCCTGAGAAACTAAACTCTATAAAGGATAACAAAATCCTCCTTCCTTATAATATCTATCCATCCAATCTTTCTCTCTCTCTCTCTCTCTCTCTCTCTCTCTCTC
>NW_027187277.1:5701504-5750673 GCF_028583685.1 Petaurus breviceps papuanus | reverse complement strand
CTCTCTCTCTCTATCTCTCTCTCTCTCTCTCTCTCTCTCTCTCTCTCTCTCTCTCTCTCTCTCTCTCTCTCTTTTTCTCTCTCTCTCACATTCTCTCTCCTCCTTTCTCCATACACACACACACACACACACACACACACACACACACACACACACACATCCAACACCAATAGGGAACTAACAAAAATATATGACCAAGAATGAGTCCTCAATGAACATGTTGTTGGTCCTTCATTCTTGAAGAAGACCATCATATCAGGAAGGAGATGTCATGACTTGCAATTCAATTGAATTTAAGCAGTGAAAGAACACAAACAAAAATTTCTTAAAGAAACACATAACCATACGAATGATTATTTTGAGTCATAATAAGATTAATGTAAAATGAAATAATTTTGAAGTTTTGCTTCACAAAAGATGGGAATAGGCAATGTTGGAGGGCTGTGGAAAGTCAGGCACCCAAATATACTTACTTGGTACAGCTTTAAATTGGTTCAACTATTCTGGGAAACAATTTGGAATTTTGCTAAGAAACAAACTAAAATGCCTATACCCTTTGATCCAGTGGCCTAAAAGCCAAGCATATACAGCAAGGAGGGCAAAGAGAATAAGAAAGTTCTTAAATACCAAAGTATTCATAGTTGCACACTTTAGAGTAACGAAGAATTATAAACAAAGTAGATGACATCAACTGGAGAATGGCTAAACAGTGTATGACATATAAATGTAATAAAATATTACTGGACTATAAGAAATGACAAACATGAAAAAAGAAAAAAATTACATGTTAACTTTGTTGTATATTTAAAAGGAATAGCTAGTTATACACAATAGATTTGTAGTTTCCTGTGAAATCATCTTTTTTTATTATATTGTATTACAGAAATGCTTGTTTTATTCCATAAATTAAAAATAAAATAACTTTTTAAAAAGAAATTGTAAAAACATGAAGAAGTCAGAGAAACATGGGTAGGCTACGAATTGAAGGAGCATGAAGTAAGGAGAAAAACGAATGCATTATAATTCCAATGACCAAGCTTGGTGTCAAAGAAACAATGGTAAAATGTATCTTCCTCTCTTTTATGGAGGCATGGAGAACCAGGGTTATGGAATGCTGCACATACTGTCAGAATGCTGATGTGACAGCTAAATTTGCTCAATCACTTATTTTTTTTAAATCATCTTTTGTTATAAGAGATGGATTCCTGGGTAAGGGAGGGATGAGGCATATGAAACAAAGGTCATATAAAAGCAAAAAATAGGATTGTTTTTAAAAAATAGTTCGATGAAGTCTGTTACAACACATATTAATTTTACTTTCCCTGCTCCTATTCCCATACAATCATGCTGCTTTGTTTTTAAGTGTGTCATTTTAAGAGCCCTGGTTCTTCATTTGAATGAATATTTTAATGTGTTTTGAATTTAGAGAGGCTCATTATCATATAGACTGCCAGTGAATGAGTTCATGTGATAAAAGTGTAGAAAATTTTTGACAGCAGAGTGACTAGCATAATGAAGCAGTTTTCTTCTTTAATTATATATACACACACATACATATCTATATGTGTGTATATGTACATGTAAGTATATATTATATATAATATGTACATATAGTATATAAACTGTATAGTATTTATAGATTATATAGTTCATATACTACATGTACTATACAGATATATCCCATACATTGTATGTGTATGTATATGTCATATATACTAGTATAGTATATTTTTATGTAGTACATATACTAATATAATAATATATATTTACATATGTATATATGTATTACAAGAGGAAAACTGCTTTGTTATGCTAGTCATTCTGCTTGTCAAAACTTTTCTACAATTTTATCAAATGAATTCATTCAATGGCAGTGTATAAAATGAGATATATATGTACTTTTATATGCATATGTACATGTTTATATGTGTATATATGTGTATATCTATAAATAAACTCTATACAGATCCTTAGGCAGTATTGAGAAATATGGGGCTATATTTTAAAGAACAATATGATTTAGAGAAGGATAAAACCAAACATTTCATTTTATATCTAGTTCTGTCTAAATCTGCCCATGATTTTTTTTTTTTTTGCTCTTTGGAGGGGGGAAGGCTGGGCAATTGGGGTTAAGTGACTTGCCCATGGTCACACAGCTAGTAAATGTTAAGTGTCTGAGGCTAGATTTGAACTCAGGTCCTCCTGACTCCAGGACCTGTGCACCACCTAGCCGCCCCATGATTATTTCTTACATAACATTTCTTTGATCACTAGTTTATAGTTCCCTCTGCATAATAACATACTCTAATGGACATCAGTGTCAAATGATATAGTCTAAACCAGGCCTGCTCAATCTGCTGGACAATTGAGGCTCAAGTTAATGGCGTGAAAGAATTACCTGTGATTCCTGAGGGACAGAAAGGGAGATGTAGCCATGCTATATCTGAAAGTAGCAGTCGAGGTAAGAGTCCTCTGAGTTAACAGAGGCTACACAAATACACAGTAATTCCAGTGTTTCTGAGGGCAGGGGCTGGGGAAAGTTTGGCCATATTAATAGCTTCAGGGCATCAGGAAAGGTCTCCCATAGGAAGTAGCTCTTGAGTTGACTTTTGAAGAAATTTAAGAGGTAGAGGTGATGGGTCAAGTGAATTCCAACTGAAATATTACTCTTCAAAGCTATCAATTATCTCTGAACCATCAAATCTGATGGGTTTTTTTTTTCTTCAGTGCTCATCCTTCTCTACCTCTGCTTCATTTCACACTATTGACTGTCCCCTTCTCCTAATCAAGGGTGGGGAACCTGCAGCCTTGCAGCCACATGTGGCTTTCTAGTCCTTGGGTGTGGCCTTTTGACTGAGTCCAGGTTTTACAGAACAAATCCTTTTATTAAGGGGATTTGTTCTGTGAAGTTTGAAGTCAGTCAAAAGGCTGCACTTGAGGACCTAGAGAGCCACATGTGGCCTTGAGGCCACGGGTTCCCCATTCCTGTCCTATACACTCTCTCCTATCTGGATTTTTTGTGATAGTACTCTATCTTCATTCTCCTCTCACTTTTCTGATTGCTCCTTCTTAGTCTCCTTTGCTGGTTCATGATCAATGTCATTCTCTCTAACTGTTGTTATCACCTAAGGTTCTGTCCTAGGCCTCCTTTACTTTTCTTTCTACATATTCTCATTCTCATTCTCTGTCTCTGTCTTTCTCTCTGCCTCTGTCTCTCTCTGTCTCTCTCTCTCTCACCTCATAATTTCTCATGGGTTCAATGATCATCTCTTGTAGGTGCAAGCAAAGTGGGATTTTTGTTGTTTTCTTTTTGGAGTTCAGTTTCCCAGGTTCAGGCTAAATTGTAAACATCTGAAGGATTAATCGCCTTTGAACCCTGATAATTTACGGCTGTGCTGAGTCAAGCAGCCTTTGTTCCTTCAGGCACTGAACCAATCAGGAGCCAAGCCTTTGTTATATATTCTGGGAGGTTGGCATTTTGCTTTGGGGGTCTAATAATGAGAAGGATCTTTTGATTTCCTGGTCAGACTCTGAGTAGCCATATGTTCAGAGCACCCCAACTGCTCAGATATCTATGTTCCCTTGATCCAGTGATGTATATATGTATGTAAAGACAGCTGGAGCCCCTGTCTATTGGTCTTTGTGCTAATTTCTCTACTTGTATTTCCTCTGTTTGTATTGTCTCCATGTTCAGGGTGCTGACCTTTCCCCTGAACTAGTGAATGTAATTAAAAGTACAGATGTTAACCCCTTTTTGAGCAGTCTTTCCTTTAAAAGAAGACCAAAGAACCTGTGCTAGCCAGCCATGCTGGGTGTGCTAGGGTGCTTGCTGATACACCAAGATGACATCCAAATCTATATATCTAGTTCCCAGTTTCTTCTCTTCATGTGTGATCAATTGCCAACTGAATATTTAAAAATGGATGACCTCAAGACATTTCAAACTCGACACGTTCAAGAGTTTGGTTTTACTATAGAGGGTGAATGGGAGTAATATGTATGTAACCCCAATCCCAAAGACCATTGCTATGGAACTCTCTTCTCAGTGGTGGAGAGCAATGTCTGGCACATGTATAAGGTATGGGGTGGTGTTGGCCAGAGGGAGAGAAAAAAGAGTCTTTCAGTTCTTCTTGAGACAGTCTTAGAGTTCTCTTCAAGTTTAGGGAGGTGTAATGGGAATGGGAATTTAAGATCTTCCCTTGCCCCTTTGATAGGCTTAAGTGCACCTGGAGCCTGTGGCAGGAGGCTTGGTTTTCAGGAATGCCCACACCTTGGTGCTCTGTGATTGGACAGTGGGTCAAGAGGGTTGTGACATTCTCTGAGCCAGGAGAAGGCTATATAAACCCTGATGTGAGGCTTTGTTTTGGGGCTCACTTTGAGAAGTGTTCTGTGATTTGACCAAATGAGACTCTGTGCAACTGTTGAGCCCCCTGGCTTTGAAAACTCAGATGTTGGTGCTTCCCTCTCTGGTAACTGTGACTAGGTATGGATGTAATAGTCAGACAGTTGGAGGTCTGTCTGCTGAAATGTTTCTCTGTCTTCTTGTAATCTCTGCTTGTAACCTGTCTGTATACTATGAAGTTCAGGGTGCTGACTTTTCCCCCTGAATAAGGTAAAGGATATGTTTGATTGATTAAAGGAAAATTGTTAGCCCATTTTGAGTTGCTTTCCTTTAGAAAAGCAGATCTAAGAACCTGTGTTGGCAGCCACCCTGGCTATGCTGGGGTGCTTGCCACAGGAGGGATTTTCTTTAAGTCTTTTTCCAGTCATTTCAGGTGAGATGCCAACCCCACATTAGATAATTGAAAGGAAAATAAGACTCTGGGAAGAATCTGATGTAATGGAGACTAGCTGGCTCCTCTCTCATCACCTCCACCCTGATACTTACACAGGCTCCAGATAATGCTCTCCACCAATAAGAGAGTCCCATACCAATAGACTTTGGGACTGGAGTTACAATGCAAATAAATCTGGAAAGATAAACTGGAGTCAGATCCTGAAGGGCTCTAACTGCTGGATATGAGTTTGAATTTAATCCTAAACATAATAGGAAGCTACTGGAGCTTTTTTGAACAGGGAAAGGGCACAGTCAGACTGTGCATTTAGAATATCACTTTAACAGCTGTGTGGAGTATAGATTTGTGAGGGAAAAGACTGGAGGCAAAGAGAACAATTAGGAAGTTATTGCAATAGTCCAGGTGAGAGGTGATAAGGGCCTGAATGAGGGTGGTATTAATAGAGTGTTCAGTGTGGTAGAAAATTCAATAATTGCTACTTTAGCTACAACCAAAAGAAGATTCAGAAAAATGAATTCCAAACCTTAAGTCAAAGACAATTTTCTAACTTCTCTGATCCATAGTATAAAACCATTTAATATAAGCCAATCCTCTGTGCCAGAAACAGAAGTGTAATCTTGCCTTTGCTTGCAATTAGTGAAGAGGGTCTGGACTAGTACTTTCATTGACACTGGGAACTCCCAGATAAGAAAATATCAGTATTTATTAAGCACTTACTATATGCCATTCGTTTTGCTGTCAGTCAACAAGCATTTATTAATTAATTGTTATGATTGGATTAATACCTATCAATGTTCCCTCATAACATGGATTAGGTCCATACCTCCTTCTTCCCTTCTGCAATAGGGTTCAGTTTTCTCTAAAAGGAGACAAAGTGTCCCCTGCCTGATTGGCTCCTTCTTCCCTGAAGCTTTTTGGTCAACTAAGGACATAAAAAAGGCTCATCCATGTGGAATTGAGCCCCTGGGATTTGAGGGCTTTCTGAAGATCGATACTACCCCATCCTGCTGACCAGATACATTTCTATATGGAAAAGCTAAGTACCTCTGTATCTTTGCTACCCATCTGTAAAGCCAAGCATGAGCAGCTTTCCAGAAGAATGCTACTGTGAACAGCTTTTAAGGTTCTGATTATATAGTATAGTGAAATTTGTATTTATTTAATAACAAATCAGAGAAAACCATTCACAGTAAATCAAGGTACAGCATTCACAATGTTACAACTTATCACAGATAATCAAAATACAGCATCCACAACTTACCACAGAAAATGGCCACATAGTTTTCACCACAGTGGTCACAAAGTTTTAAACAAAGAACAATCACTTAGTAACTCAATCATTCAATCATCCCTAAGGAGGTTTACTTCCTTAAGGGACACAAAGTACAACCGTCAAAGTTCTCTACACACTAAGTTAACTCAATCAGTCACTTATTCAGTCATTATTCACTATTCAATCATCAGAAAATACACAAGCCCTCCACCCCTAGGTCACTAGTAAATTACAATTTCTCAGTCAGTACACAGTATCCAAGTGAAGTTTTCTGTCAGCTTGATTCAGGGTGATCTCTCAGATTCCCTGGATCCCCTTCCATAGTCCCAGGTCCTACCTGGATTCACCAAACTGTCACCTGGGTTCAATGGCAGACAGCTCCCAGGTCCTTGTCCAGCTCTCTGTGCAGTTCCTGCTCCACATTGGAGCTCACAGGGTCCAGTCCACCTTAAATCCTTCACAGTCTCTGTTCCTGAGAAGTCAAGGCTTAACAAAGACACCAACAGGTTCATTCAAATTACCAGCATCACAGACATGCTTCCTCAGTCCAAAGTAAACCTCCTTTATTAGCTGTTCAATGACTATGATGATGACAATGAAGAAATGGCTGAACCATAAAATCATAAACAACATTGCTATATGCCGGTTCATAGGCTAGAGCTGGAAAGGTCCTCAGAGGCTATCTAGTCCCCACATTTTGTGGATGAGGAAACTGAGGCCCAGACAGGTTACGTGACTTGCCTAAGATCATACTAGTGATAAATATCCAAGGAAGGATTTGAACCCAGGACCTCTAACTTCAGAGTCAATTTTCTTTTCATTATGCCAGACTAAAAGAAACCTTGAGACATACGAATTTTTATCCTCCAACCTTTAAGCCAAATTATACAACTATACTTAAATCCTACTAAGTATTTGGAAATCTATCCATATTTTTAAGATAGGTGTTTTTTTTAAGCATAGGTTTCCCTCCCCCTTGTCCAGCCCTGCCCCCTCAATCAGCTTCAGTGATTGAGTCCCTTTTAGTCCCAGGATCATATATAAACTCCTGTGTTTGGCATGTAAAGTTCTTCAAAACCTGCCTCCTTCCCACATTTCCAGCCTTCTTACATTTTACTCCCCATCCAGGACATTCTATGATCCAGTTATATGGGTCTGTTGTGGTTGCCCAGTCATTTCTGAGGCGTTTCTGACTCTCCATGACCCAATTTGAGGTTTTCTTGGCAAAGATACCAAAGTGGTTTGCCATTTCCTTCTCCAGTTCATTTTACAGATGAGGAAACTGAGGCAAACAGGGTTAAGCAACCAGCTCGTGACTTTCTGAGGTCTAATTTGAACTCAGGGCCTCTGGACTCCAGGGCCAGCACTCTATCTACTGAGCCACCTAAAACATAACCCTCTATCTCCCTCCTCAGGACCTTTGTACTGGCCATACTCCATTTCTATAATGTTCTATCTCTCCATCTTCACCTCTTAATTCCTTTGTTTCCTACAAGATTCAGTTCAAATCTCACCTTCCACAAGAGGCTTCCATTTCCTACCCCTAAGCTGCTATGCCTTCCCCTCTAAAGTTATTATTCATTTACTCTGTCTGTAGCCTGTATGTATCTAATTATTTCCCCATTGTCTATCCCTCTAAAATGTGAGCTCCTTGGAAGCAGGGGCTACTTTTTGTCTTAGCACAGTGTCTAACATATAATAAGGCCTTAATCTTGTGGACTGATTTTTAAAACTTTCAAAAAAACCCCAACAAAACCTTTTATAGAAGCCATTTAAAAACTACTTCCAATGCTTAGCAACATTTTACTTTTTACTTCACATTTTGCTCTCCATATCTACCCTCAAATACTCAGTGACCTAATTGAAGTTGTGGGTATAACAGAAAGAGTGCTAGATTTGGAGTCGGTTGATTCAATGAAAAAGTGTTGTGTTACGTGTCAGGTGGCATGCTAAGATTCTAGACACACAGTCAAAATTGAAGTCACTCCCCTCAGAGAGCTCACATTCTACAGGGACATTGATCTTGGCTCTACCACTCACTCTGTGTTACTCTGGGCAAATTATCTTACTACTTTAGGTTTCAGTTTCCTCATATGTAAAATGATATTGTTAGACTAAATAGAGTTGAAACAGGTCCTTTTTACCCTAACATTTTATGATATTTTTACATCTTAGTAATAGCTTTAAAAACAGAATAAAACCAAATGATATCTTCCTGTGATATCCTTGATAAATATTTTTTATAAGTAGGGCAATTTTAAAATTAGTATTCTACCCTCAGATGAAGAGATGTAGTAATTAAAATTTTTTGTTACCTTGCATTTTTCCTTTAATAATGACGTACTATTTATGAAAACAAAGCTCTCAAAAGACTATTATGTGAAACCTTTAGAGAATAGCAACTGTAGGATTAAATAAACAGGTCCCCAGAAGAGTCATCTGATTTTTAGGGCAGGCAGGACTGCAACTAAATGGAGAAGTTGCATTGATTTTTAGATGATGCCCGAAGGCCAAATAGAGACAACCAGTAAGTGAGACTTCAAATGTCTCTTTGAAATATATCATAAGTTTTTCATTCCCAAAGTGGTGCTTTTTAAACTCTAAGTAAGAATGGCTTACTTAGGGGTAAGAGAGAAAGTATAAATACAAAGAACTGATATTCAAACATAGAAAAACCTTCTGGGAGGAATTTCTTCCTGGTGGATTGAGAGCACAGGACAACCATCTACAAAATAAACAGCTGCAATGTATCATTCATAGTCACGATTATTTATTATGCATAATTCAGAAAAATAATACCGAATAATATCCCAAAAGGTATAACATGGCAAGAATTTCTTTCCTTAGAGGTTATTTTGATCACTTGAGTCTGTCCTAGAAAATGATGATACTTACTAGCTGTCTCTCTGTATATTAGCACTTCTCATTCAGCATCTAATACATGAATATGTTTCTGTTCAGTTGTTTCATTCACATCTGATTCTTCGTGACTCCATTTGGGGTTTTCCTGGCAGGGACATTTGAATAGTTTGCCATTTCTTTCTCTAGCTCATTTTTACAGATGAGGAAACTGAGGCAAACAGGGAGAAGTGACTTGTCTAGGAAGATGCAGTTAGTAAGTGTCTGAGGCTAGATTTGAACTCAGGTCTTCCTTACTCCAGGCATGTACTGCTGAACCACTTAACTTCCCCCATATGTGGGTAAGTGCTGAGAGCCACTTGATGCCAGCATCAAGTGTGCGCAGAGATGTGAGAAAGATGAACCAGGCCAGGCAGGCAGTTCAGGATAGAACTCTGTTTGGTGATACTCTCAACAAGATTATAGAACAAAGAGACAAAGAAGGTAACTATCGGTCACTATAACTTCTATTACTGCTTGTTCAGTTCCATGATGTCAGGCAGATGAAGTCAGGCAGACCTTGAAGGCTATCGTGTCCTTGATGTTTCCATACCAGATGTATAGTATTCAACTCTTGTAGTGAGCTAACACTTTCTGACTAATATCCCAGAATAGGGCAGAACCCTGGATCTCAGGCTATCAGGCAGGTTCTCTTATGCTGCCACATCACTAGGAAAACCTGGACTGGCACCAAGGAACTACCTGAATCCTGGATCAAATGTTTTGGCTCCCTATAGATTAGGAAGTAATTTTTGTGTTGTAACAAACAGCTTGGGCTTGTTGACACCTCCAGCTCCTCCTAGGCACCTAGGGGTGTCCCTGCTGAGCTCCAAACTCCTTCCCTAATAATCTATGTACCTCCCTCAATCCTTCTAGATTTGAACTTGACAGATATCACCTTGGAATGGGGACTGTTATCAGTCTGCTCTAAAGACTGCCCAGCACCCCTTTCCTTTTGTTAACTACAGTTAGTTCAAATAGCTATAGATGGTTTTTCATATAGACTTTTCTAGTCCCCAACCATTTTCTGAAGCTCTCTTGTAGGATGGTATGTTTATCAATCTTTCTGAAACTTGGTATGGGAAGGTTTTCCAATACAGTACTGGTGGCCTGTGGATATTAACCTGAATCTTTCTGGGACAGTAGAGCCAACAATATTATATAGCTCTGCTTCTCTGTGCCTTTTTCTTTCTTCCCTTTTCCCTTTTTATTATTATGGTCAAGTACATGTTATTTTTTATTTATGAACGCATGATTTACAAACAATCCATATTTAGGAATGAATATGGGAGTTGCCATTACCACCTCCACCACCACTGAACCTCCAACCACTCTTTCCCAGTGCCACTACCAAAACCCTCAACACCCTAATTCCTATAGGCTGTAATCTTCTGACAGGAGATTCCACACCCCTACTTTTCCTCACAGGATCACAAGATTAAGAGGTATAAGGGACATCTGATCTACTCCCTTCATTTTACAAATGAGGAAATTGGGAGCAAGAAAGGTGATTTACTTTCGATTATACAATTTTTAAGAAGCAAAGCCAAGATTTGAAACCAGGTTCTCCAACTCCAAATCCAGTAGTCTTTCCACTGTGTTCTCTTGCCTCTTACCTCTTCTATGCTTTCTTTGGTCCCTCAAAGGTAATAATTCTGCCAGCCCTAAGACCACCACTAAATAATTAGGGCTGAATAACTTAAATATGTTCCCCTTACTACCCAGGTGGGCTGGTGATTCCTGGGGAGGAGAAGACAGAAGAGTTGTAAACAAGCTTAGATCTTTCAGAGAAATTGTGAACTCCATATTGAAAAAAGAAAGAAGTTATGAAAAGCAGAAATAGAATAAAGGAGCTTACCCATGGGCACACATGGCCATCATGTTTGGAGGATGGTGTTCTATCCCAAAGTATGCTCTCCAACACTGCCTGAAAATATTTACTTCATTTTGTTATACTACTTAAAATTCCTACAATATCATTGTAGTGACTTTGGTAACTATATCCACAAAATAGGTTAAATAAATCCCCTTGTAGAGAGACTAATCACAGCAGTACTGCTTAGCCATGATAAGAGACTTGACCAATACAACCATCACTTTAAAAACAAGGTGATGTACAATTCAAAGTCTTAAAAAATTTACATCTGGATTTAAGAAAAAGAAAGCATAGAATTGGAAGGGACCTCAGAAGCCATATACTCTAACATGTCATTTTGCAGATAAGAAAACTGAAACCCAGAAAGTCAGGCAGGTTTTTTATCGAGAAGGATTTGAACTCACCACCCTCTAACTTTATTTTTTAAATTAAATTTTATGTTTATTTTTAGTTTACAACATTCATTCCCACAAGATTTTGAGCTATGAATTTTCTCCGGTCTTTCCCCTACCTACCACCCCAAAACAGTGATCTCACTGTATACCCCCTCCCCCAATCTGCTCTCTCCTATATCCTCTCCTATCCTCCCTCCAAATTTCCAGTAGGGCAAGATGGATCTCCATATCCCAGTGCCTGTATATCTTATTTCCCAGGTGCATGAATAATAATAATAACAACAATAATAATAATTTTTAAACATTTGATTTTAAAACTTGGAGTTCCAGATTCTTTCTCTTCCTCCCTCATCATCCACCCTTACTGGGAAGATAAGCAATTCAGTATAGGTAGTATATGTGTAGCTACACAAAACATTTCCATAGTGGAGATATTGTGAACGACTGACTATATTTCCCTCCATTCTATCCTGCCCCCCACTTGTTCTATTCTATAGTTTGACCCTGTCCCTTTTCAAAAATGTTTACTTCTAACTACCCTTCCCCCGAAACCTGACCTCTCCTCCATCATACCCCATCTCATCCCCTTCCCCCCTACTCTCCTGTAGGGCAAGATACCCAATTTAGTGTGTATGTCATTTCCTCCCTAAGCCAAATTCAATGAGAGTAAGGTTGACCCATTCCCTTTTGACTTCCTCTTCTTCCCCTCCATTGCAACAGTTTTCCCTTGCTTCTTCTATATGAAATAATTTACCCCATTTTGTCTCTCCCCATCTCCTCTCATTATATTCCTCTCTTACCTCTCTATTTCACCTTTTAAATATCATCCTCTCCTATTCAATTGATCCTGTGCCCTCTGTCTATGTATACCTGTACACATATATACACATACTCACATATGGATTCATACACACATATAACCTTTTATATAAACATATATGTATGTTTACATATATATGTATATATAACATTTATATTCCCTTCAACTATTCTCATACTGAGAAAAGTTTCATAAGTTACAATTATCATTTTTCCATGTAGGAATATAAATAGTTCAACTTTGATAAGTTCTTTATGATTTCTTTTCCCTGTTTACCTTCTCATGCTTCTTTTATCTGAATGTCAAATTTTCTATTCAACTCTGTTTTTTTCATCAAGAATGTTTGAAAGTCCTCTGTTCCACTGAATGACCATATTTTCCCCTAAAACATGATACTCAGTTTTGCTGGGTAGGTGATTCTTGGTTTTAATCCTAGCTCCTTTGATCTCCGGAATATCATATTCCAAGCCCTTTGATCCCTTAATGTAGAAGCTGCTAGGTCTTGTGTTATCCTGATTGTGTTTCCATAATATTCAAATTATTTCTTCTTGGTGATTACCCCGCAGTCACCTGGTCCCCCTGTGATCCACAGGCCAGGAGCTGTGAAGCAGCCACATGGAGGTAGCTACATGGCACAATGCCTCCTCTGCTTCTTGCTCTAGGGGCTGAGGGCAGAATGTGCTCTGTCCCTCCCACCCCCCAGTTCCAATAGAGTTCTTCACTGACCTTTTACTTTGTCTTTGGCATTTATGGGTTGATATTTCTGGAAACTGCCATAGCTGCTGGTGATCCAGTCTCCCGAAGTCCACTCTACCTACTGCTGGTGGAGGCTGCCCTGGGGCTAAAACCAGGAAGGCTTTACTCCCAGCATGGTACAATGAACCCTTTCTGTCTGCCTGTCAGGCTGCCTTCAGTGGGAGATTTGTTTCTGTCTGTCACTTTGTGGGTTCTGTAGCTCTAAAATTTGTTTAGAGTCATATTTTATAGGTATTTGAGATGGTTATAGGAGGAGTTCATGGAGTTTTCCTGCTTCTACACTGTCATCTTGGTTTGGCCCCCATCCTCCAACTTTAGAACCAATAAGATTTCTGCTGCATCAAAAAGAGAGGTATTATTCAAATCTGGCTTCTCCCTCCCTCTCCATGTATACCTGCATAATAGAAAAGTGTCTCTTATTATATTATGTTTTATGTTTATTTATGATCATATGTCACCGAAAGTTAAAAAATGGTCTATTACTGACAACATTTAGAAATCATCAACATTCATTTTTACCATGCCCAGGTAGGGGCTTCTAGTATTATCCATTTATACTTCATTGATTAATTAGCTTATTAAAATTCTGCATGAATGTTTTAGTTTGCATTATAAAATATGGTCTTTACAGGGTCTCTCCTTCCCCTTCCTCCAAAGTCTATAATTCTTCCAGATGGTTCCCTGGCACCAAGGAGGATGAATAAATGAATGAACAAATACATGAAAGAAAAAACATTTTATTTAATACTAACTATCTGGAAAGCACTATTATCAGAGCTAGAAAAACACATAAAAAAGATAAAATAATACCTGTTCTCAAGCTCATTTTATTACAGGTGGGCTTCAAGTCAGAAAGTGAATATGAGCCTTATGGCAGTGGCAAAATAAATGGCAACACCTTTTCTTCAATGTTATTTCCACTGATAAAATTATATCAGAGGTTGAGTCATTTGACCAAGGGCTTTGGTGGTTAGAAGATTCTTTTCTAGGTCTTCAGTAGATATGGTTGTAACAGCTATATGAGCAGTTGCCAGGTCTAAGAGGAATCCCAGGCTTGGAGTACTGGGCTAGCAGCAGGACCGTTGTGGAAGATCAGAAGAAGGGACGGGTACTTGGTAGTTCTTAGTAGCTATAGTTTTAGAAGCTCCTTCTACACTGATTTCTAAGATCAGCACTGGGTGTGAACCAGGGAAATGCAAAACTCTCTTCTTTTTTTTTTTAAGCAATCGGGGTTAAGTAACTTGCTCAAGGTTACACGGCCAGTTATTTCTGGGTGTGGTGCTGAGTGTCTGAGCCCGGGATTCGATCTCCAGGTCGTCCCAACACTGGAGCCGGTGCTCTTACTCCCTCTGCTACCTGGCTGTCCCCAAACTCTCCTCTTAAAAGGACATTCTGTAAGAGAGAAACAGTCTTTCTGAGCCTCATTTTCCCCATCCGTAAAATAAGAATTGGATGTGCATTTTCACTAGTGGTCCCCGATTTCTGAAATTCTTTCTCTCCTCTCAGCCTGCTGGTTTCTCTGGCTTCCTTTAACTGTTTAGCTAAAATCCCACTTTACCTAAAAAGCTTTTCCCGTCCCATAAAGGGAATAGCTCCTTTCCTCTGAGATAATCTCCAATTTTCCCTGTCAGCACTTTTTGTGTGCACAGTTGTTTGCACGTTTTCACCTCCGTTAGGTTATACGCTTTTCCAGGACAGGAACTGCTTTTGGCTTTTCTTTATGCCCCCGGCACTTGGAACAGCATTTAGCAGGGGTTTAATGAGTGTTTACCGATTGACTGCTTGATGCTCACTCTTTCATTAGCTTGTAAGCTTCTGGAGGTCAGGGATTGTTTTGTCTTTCTTTGTACCCCCATCACTTGGCATAGTGCCCTGGCACACAGCAGGCATTTAATGAGTGATTCTTGACTTGATTTTGTCGATATCAGTAGCCCTCCCAGTTCTCCCATTTTAGAACTCCAACACCCCTCTCCACCACTACAGAGCCGCCCTAAGCCAACCAGAGGCATGGCCTGGGGGCGGGGCTGGGGAGGGGCGGGAGGAGAAGCCCGTGCGATGTGGAGGAGGCGGGGCCTGTCCTGGAGGCCAATCAGCACGCCGGAAGGAGGCCTCGCGCCCTAAAGCCCCGCCCTCAGGAAGAGCAGCCGCCGCCATGGAGGAATATCAGCCCCACCATGAAGAGGTACCGCCCCTCCCCACTCCGGGGTCTTTGCTCCCCTCCGTCATCCCGTGGGGGCGCCGCCTGTTGTTCTTCCCCTTCGCGACCCGGTTCCATTCCTCTTTTCGGACTGGCCCCATTGTGTGTTCTGAGGGGGTCGGGGAGCTGGGCTGGGTCGGCGGGGCTGGGGGCGCGCCTCGCGGGGACCGCGTGCTCGGTGGGGGAGGGGCGCTCGAGGGGCTCTAGGACTGCTATAGTCACGGGCGGGGGGCGGGGGAGGGGAGAGCTGCTCTCCTTCCGGTCGCCCTGTTCCCCTGCGGCAGGGCGTGGTCGGTGCCTGATCTGCTCCAGCACCCCGGCACCCAGACCTTCTCTCCGTCTCCTCTCCCTCCTCCCCAAGTAGCTTCCTCTTGACGCAGGCGTGTGGGGGCACTGGACAGCCCAAGGGGTGCAGTTCTGACCCTGGGTGGGTCGTGGTTTGGTGCCCAAAGTTTGGCTTGGGGACGATGGGCGTGGAGGCAGCTCCGCTTGCACCTGGGTGTCCTAGGACCGGCCCAGGGTGTGCGAGCTTCCCCATGGAGACTTATCCCTTTTTTTTTTTTTAAATCCTTTTTTCGAGGTAATCGTACTTACTCTTATACAGATTTGAGTTTTAGAAATCGGGGAGAAAAGGTTCTGGAGTAGGTCCCGACTCCCACTTTTTAAGTTTGGATTTTTTTATTTAAACGAGTTTCCTTTAAACATGTTTCCTTGACATTTGAGTTTTGGTTTGTTGGCATGCTTGTACCATGAAGCATGAGTATTGCAGGCTTTCATCACTGAGATTTAAAGTGGCATTTGTTTGAACTCTGTAGACCACTTTCTTGGGCAGCTAGATGGGGAAGTGGATAGTGGAAAATTTAAGTTCAAATGTGGCCTCAGACAGCAGCTGTGTGACCCTGAGCAAGTCACTTCATCCTTTTACCTCATTTTCCTCAAAGGTAAATGGCAAACCACTCCAGCTTCTTTGCCAAGAAAACCCGAGAGGTCAGGAAGACTTGGACATGACTGACCCACAACAGGCCACTTTTATAATTAAGCAGGTGTGATCTTAACTTCGAAAACTGTAACATAGAAATTGAAATATCAAGCCTTTCTAAACTCACTTGGGTCTAAAGTAGTTTTATTCTATCCATTTTTGTTGTTGAACTCTGCGGTGTACTTAAAGATTTTTAAACCCTTTAATCCACACATAACTCTTCAAAAAGGTGTTCAGTGAATTATACAATTTCAGTGTTTGTTCACTTGTTTACGCTGAACTAACAAAGTATTAATTGTGCACTTCTGAACACTTATTTAGCTAGCAGCAATTTAAATACTTGTTGATCTATTGAGGTAGAAACAGATCTCCTGTATTTTGGACTGGGTAATTTACCAAATCATTTACATTACCTAGAGTCATTATTTTTAAAATTTCAGACTTTTTATATTTGTTTTATTCCTTTAAAGCCCCTTGATTATTTGAAACTTGTTATTATAATTAATGATTTTAACAAATCACATAAAGCAGCTACAAGTTTTCTAACTGGTTTATAGCAGTTAGAAATTACTAGCAGTTTATAACGGCAGTAATAACTGAAATAACAAGACCATCCATAATATTTACTTTAAACTATCTGCCATCCAATCCACGTGGATACTTATTGCAACTGTGCAAATAACAGCCTTTTTTTAGGTCTTATACTGTGTGACTCTCATCCCTTTCCTCCCATAAATCCTCCATAAATCCACCCAGTGTACTAAGAGCCCTCCTTTTTATTTCTTGACAATGAGAGGATGCCAGTAGGGTATGTGGGCTTTCCATCAATTATCCTTCACTGTGACTACATGTTTGACCCATCTTTTCCATTTATGTATATTGATAATAACCATTATACCACTTCTTTTGCACAACTCTTAATTGTTAATGAATGTACTTAGTTATACCCACTATTCACTCTCTATTACCTTTTTGGTCACCCACACATTTAATTTTTTAGAGACTAGCTAGCTTACTGTGCCTTGTGTAACCAGCAGAATTTTGGTATTTAAAAATGGGTTTTTGCTTCAGGGAGAACCTTGGGGGTCATTAAAAGCACTTCACCAGTGTCTGTCATTGCCCACTAAACCCATCTTTGCCCACCGGACTCCAGTAATAGCTCTCCCTTGTAACATGTGAAAAGTCCAGCAAAAAAGTCAGTCTTTTGAAATTATGATTAGTTGGTATTTTGTTTAGAATTCTGAGGTCTTTCAAAGTAGTTTTTTCTTCAGTAATTATTGAATTGTTTTATGATTATGAATTGTTGTCTGTATTTGCATGTCATTTTGTATCAGTAAATACAACTCTTTTCATATTTCTCTGAATCCATTGTATTTTATCCTTCAGTTATGCAGTAAAATTCCATTATTCTCATATAATTTGTTCCCCAATTGATGGGCATCTATTTGGTTTCCAGTTACTACAACAAGAAGTATGGTATTCTTTTACATATGAGTCCTTTCACTCTGTTCTTGAACTTCTTGGGGAACTTGACTAATAGAAGTAACTGGATCAAAGTGTGGGTATAACTTTATGATTTGGAAGGTATAATCCCAAATAGTTTTCCAGAGTGGTTGTAGTCTTCAAATACCTCCTGCCCACAACTGTTATTTTCCATTTTTGTCCTCTTTGCCTATCTGATGGTTTGTGTATAGGAGCTTTTAATTATACAAAATCAGGATTGTCTGTTTTTTCTTATGATGATTCTTATCTCTTCTTTATGTAGAAAATTCTTCCCCTACATTATTGTGAAAGGTATCTCCATCCTTTGTCCTTGAAATTGTTTTTATGACATGATCTTTTATATTTAGGTAATGCATATGTTTGGAGTTTATTGTGGTATATGGCCAAGATGTCAACTTAATTTCTGCCAATCCTTTCCAGTTTTTCCAGCAATTTTTGTCATGTTGGAAAGGCAATTTTTGGATTTATCAGCACATTGCTACTCTGTTTAATTTCTTTTGGGTCTTGTTTATCTAATCTGTTCTATTGATCAACTTGTCTTTTTGAAACTAAGATCAAATCTTTTCATCTTTAAATAAATTTAGTTTGTGTATAATAATTTTGGCCTATTTGGAGGGGAAGAACAGGAAGACAAAAGGGAATGGGTCAACCTTATTCTCATTGAATTTGGCTTAGGGAGGAAATGACATAAGCACTAAATAGGGTATCTCACCCTACAGGAGAGTAGGGGGGAAGGGGATGAGAGGGGGGATGATGGAAGGGAGGGCAGTTGGAAGCACCCACTTTTGGAAAGGGACAGGATCAAAATAGAGAATAGAGCAAGTAGGAGGTGGGGAGGACGGACGGAAATATAGTTAGTCTTTTGCAATATATCCACAATGGAAATGTTTTGCATAGCTACATATGTACAACCTATACTGAATTGCCTATCTTCCCAGTAAGGGTGGGTGACAAGGGAAGAAGGAAATGAATCTGGAATTCAAAGTTTTAAAATCAAATGTTCAATATATATATATATATATATATATATATATATATATATATATATATATATATATATTCTATTATTAATATTATTTTACATGTAACTGGGAAATAAGACATACAGGCACTGGGGCATAGAGATCCCCTGTGCCCTACTGGAAAGTCGGAGGGGGTACGGGAGAGAGCAGATTGGAGAAGGGGATATCCAGTGGGATTGCTATTTTGGGGTGGTTGGGTAGGGGAAAAATGGGGAGAAAATTTGTAACTCAAAAATTTTTTTTTTGCTTTTTGGAGGGCAATTGGGGTTAAGTAACTTGCCCAAGGTCACACAGCTAGGTTTTGTGTTAAGTGTCTGAGGCCAAATTTGAACTCAGGTCCTCCTGACTCCAGGGCTGGTGCTCTATTCACTGCGCCACCTAGCCGCTCCTGTAACTCAAAATCTTGCAGAAATGAATGATGTAAACTAGAAGTTAATAAAGCATTTGATTAAAAAATAATAATTTTGGCCTATTATAGCCCTATCATGAGTAATTAATGTCTCTTAATTTATTTATTTATTTTTTTTAGCAATCAGGGTTAAGTAACTTGCTCAAGGTTACATGGCCAGTTATTTCTGGGTATGGTGCTGAGTATCTGAGCCTGGGATTCAATCTCCAGGTCATCCTGACACCGGTGCTCTTACTCACTGAGCCACCTGGCCACCCCTAAGCAATTGGGGTTAAGTAACTTCCTCAAGGTTACACAGCCAGGTGTTTCTGGGTGGGTGCTAAGTGTCTGAGCCCGGGATTCGATCTCCAGGTCATCTCTTACTTGCTGTGCTACCTGGCCGCCCCAAGTATGTCAAGTGTCTGAGGCTGTATTTGAACTCGGGTCCTCCTGACTCCAGGGCTGGTGCTCTATTCAGTGTGCCATCTAGCTGCCCCTCTTAATTTATTAAAGACTTTTTTTTTTAATGTTTTGCAGATGTATTGATCTAGATCCTGAGGGTGTCTTGAGTAGGCAGACTCCTATATCATCTTTTATTTACTTAATTTTTCTTGTGGATTTTACACCATGCTTCTTTGAGTGTTTATCAGCCTCATATAGGAAGCTCTGCAATTTTTCAGGGCTTAGGATCAGTCAGTAGATAGAAACATCTGCAGGATATTGTTACCTATGAGTATTCCCTTTTCAATTTCCACTCTTCGTACCCTGGGCATCTGTCATGATGATGGTGTAGAACCCCTGACCAGAAGCTACCTGGGGACAGTATGTTGTGGTGTAAAAGTACTAGACTTGAAGGCAAAAAAGAAAATCTGAATTTGAATACCAGTTACATGGCCTTAGCGAATGCCAGTTAACCTCACTGATCCTAAAATGATACTTGCAATACCTTTCTCACTAAAGCTAGTAAAAAATGAAGCCTTCAATTTCTATATTATAAGTGTTAGTTATTATGTAGTAGTACAACTTATACCTAACTAGGAATACTAATACAGTATCACTGACAGCTTCAGGGAGGGGCCATCAGTGACCTTTAAGATACCCTGTTCCACTCTGGCATAGCCCTGATCATTAAGTTTTTCCTTAGGTCTAGTCTAAATCTGTCTTTCTGCAACTTTTTACTTATTGCTCCTTGTTCTGCCCCCTAGAGCTAAACAGAACACATGTAGGCAGTCTTCACATGAAAGCTTAGGATACTTGAAGAAAACCATGTGCTTACTTTAAGAATCATAAGCTCTCATACTTTCACATTTTCTTTTGTTCCTTATTGGGACTGGTGGGACCCTAACAGAATAATTATGTTGTTGAGAAGTTTGAAGTAAAGTTCTTTATGGAATATTGACCAGGCTAAGCAGTACCCCTTCCTTCATTCCTTTTCTCATTCTCCCAAACCAGGGGCGTTTCATTATTATAGCTGTAGCCTGTGTGTTTTTAATATCTTGTCCATTTCCCACCTTTGTCTCGTTCCTGTTACTAGCACACCCATCCCTTTTACTTGTACTGGAGCTTTTCCTATTGTGTTTGTTGGATTGTAAGCAATAGGAAGAGGGGCCTTATCTTCAAGGTAGTATAATAGCTCCTTATTGTATCAAGTATACATCTCTTATCCCGGCCTTCGAGACTGCTGTAATATAGTTCTTGTCACCTGACCTATCTAGCTTTATTTTCTGTCACCCCTAAACAATAGCCCTTTGTCCTGGTGTCCTGACTGACCAATAGACTTTTAGGTTCTTTCTGAACTCCTCTTTTTTATCCTTGCAGTTATTCTCTACACCAGGGCTCAAAGGCCCCCCCGGCATAACACTGATGGATGGAGTGCCCAACTGAGAGGCAGAAAGACCTGGCTTGAAATTTCCAACCATTGGCAAAGCAGATAACCTCTCTGAATCTCAGTTTCCCAATCTGTAAAATAGGATTAGTAATAGTACTTGGCCACAGGGGACTAGGCAACCTTTGAAGTGGTATGTAAATGAATTCCAGTTATGATGACCTTGATACTGCCTTTCCTTAAAAGCCTTACTCCATAGAGTTCTCTTTCACCCACCTGGATCACTCTCCAATAAGCTGCTCTAGGCTGTGCCAGGTAGTTTACAGGGGTGGGGACCTTTGGCCTCAAGGCCACACGTGCCCCCCTAGGTCCTCCAGTGCAGCTCTTTGACTGAGTCCAAGGCCGAAGGTTCTCCACCCCTGGTAGTACTTTAAATATCTTATAGATTATTGGGGTTAGAAGGGACATTAAAGATTATGTAGCTCAACAGCCTTATTTTATAGTTAAAGCAAGTAAAACCCAGAGAAGAAAATTGAATAATCGATTTGTTCAAGGTTATACAGCCAGATAGGGGCAGATTTGTATTCTCATAATGTTTTTTTTTTTAATGCTTTATTAACTTCTGATTTACATAATTCGTTTCCGCTAGATTTTGAGTTACAAATTTTCTCCCCGTTTTTCCCCTAGCTTCCAACTTCCCTCCCCTCCAGCCTACCCTCCCTTCTATCATCCCCCCTCTCATCCCCTTCCCCCCCTATTCTCCTGGAGGGTGAGATACCCTATTTAGTGTGTATTTCACTCCCTCCTCAAGCCAAATTCAATGGGAATAAGGTTGACCCATTCCCTTTTGCCTTCCTATTCTTCCCCTCCATTGTAACCATTTTCCCTTGCCTCTTCTGTATGAGATAGTTTACCCCAATCTGTCTCTCCCCATCTCCTCTCATTATATTCCTCTCACCTCTTAATTTCACCTTTTAAGTATCATTCCTTCCTGTTAAATTGGTCCTGTGCCCTCTATCTATGTATACCTGTAAACATATATATACATTCACATGTGTATTCATATGCCCATAAACCCTCATATATAGACAAATATATATATATATATTTCTAATCCCTTCAACTACTGAGAAAAGTTTCGTAAGTTACAATTATTGTTTTTCCATGTAGGAATGTTAATAGTTCAACTTTGATAAGTTCCTTATGATTTCTTTTCCCTGTTTACCTTCTCATGCTTCTCTTGCTTCTTGTATCTGAATGTCAAATTTTCTATTCAACTCTGGTTTTTTCAGCAAGAATGGTTGAAAGTCCTTTATTCCACTGAATGACCATAATTTCCCCTGAAACATGATACTCAGTTTTGCTGGGTAGGTGACTCTTGGTTTTAATCCCAGCCCCTTTGCCCTCCAGGATATCATATTCCAAGCCCTTCGATCCCTCAGTGTAGAAGCTGCCAGATCCTGGGTTATCCTGATTGTGTTTCCACAATATTCAAATTGTTTCTTCCAGGTTGCTTGTAATATTCTCTCCTTAATCTGGGAATTCTGGAACCTGGCTATAATATTCCTAGGAGTTTTCTTTTTTATAATTACTTTTTTTTTAATTTGTACTTTTTGGGGGGGGACGGCAGGGCAATTGGGGTTAAGTGACTTGCCCAAGGTCACATGGCTAGTAAGTGTTCAGTATCTGAGGCCGAATTTAAACTCAGGTCCTCCTGACTCCAGGGCCAGTGCTCTACTCACTGCACCACCCAGCCACCCCTAGGAGTTTTCTTTTGGGGATCTTTTTCAGGAGGTGATCAGTGGATTCTTTCAACCTCTATTTTGCCCTCTGGTACTAAAACATCAGGGCAGTTTTCTTTGAGAACTTCCTGGAGGATGATTTCTAGGTTCTTACTTTGGTCATGGCTTTCAGATACTCCAATAATTTTTAAATTATCTCTCCTGGATCTATTTTCCAGGTCAGTGGTTTTTCCCATGAGATATTTCACCTTGCCTTCTATTCTTTCATTTGTTTGGATCTGTTTAACAGCATCTTGATTTCTCAAAGTCATTAGCTTCCATTTGCTCCAATCTAATTCTGAAGCCATGATTCTCCTCATTGAGTTTTTGAGATTCTTTTTCTATCTGGTAAATTCAGCTTTTTAAGGCATTCTCCTCATTGCCTTTTTGGGCTTCCTTTGCCATTTGAGTCAGTCTGTTTTTTAAAGTATTATTTTCCTCGGTCAAGTTGTTGACTCTCATTTCATAATTTTTTTGCATTGTTCTCATTTCTCTTCCCAATTTTTTCACCACTTCTCTTATTTGGTTTTCAAAATCTTTCTTAAGGTCCTCTGTGGCCTGTAACCAGCTTGTATTTAGCTTTTGGTGCAGCTGTTCTGACTTCACTGTCTTCCTCCTGTTCATGCTTTGCTCCTTTTTGTCCCCAAAATAGGAGTGTAATGTTGGAATCTTCTGTCTGCTTTGTTTCCTTTGCCTGCTCATTTTGCCACTCAATTACCTGACTTATGGGCTTTTTGCCACAGTAGGACTCTGCCACCAGACAGGGGAGCTTTCGTCCCAAACGCTGGGGTTTTCTCAGCTGCCGGAGGTTTTAGATGGGTGCCCTCTCTGAGGTCTCCACATGCTCTGGCAAGCTGCACACACACCCCAGAACCTCCACCCTAGACTGCAATCCAGATCCAAGCAGGTTAAAGCAAGAGCAGTTACCCCTCAGACTGGTGCTTGGTCCCCCTACACTCTGTAGGCCAACAGCTGAAGCTGCCACATGGCGCTGGCTGGCAGTGCTGGTGTCTCAGGTGGCTTTTCGCCCTGGGGGTAAAAGCCATGCACTCCCACTTACTGGTCCCAAAGTCCAGACGGTACTGACCTCTCACTTTGTCCTTTGTGTCTATGTGTTGATAAATCTGGAAATGGCCACAGCTGCTGCTGATCTGGAGTCCCTCTGGCCAGCAGCTGGTCAGGCCCGCCCTGGGGCCAAAGCCTGGGCGTGGGGCTGGCCTTGGCTCCCAGGGTGCTGTGCTGGATTCCTACCAGCCTGCCAGGCCGTCCTCAGCGGGAGGTTAGCTTCTCTGTCATTTTGTGGGTTGTGCAGCTCCAAAGTTTGTTTAGAGGCCCTTTTTACATGGATTGGGGAGGGTGGAAGCCGGAGCTGCGGGAAGGTCGTGCTTCTGCTCCGCCATCTTGGCTCCGCCCTCCTCATAATGTTTTAATAAATCATTTATGTAAGTCGTGTCTTGCAACGTGATAATAATGATATGCTTCTTACTGTAGAACATAGGCTCCTTGAGGGCAGGGGGCTAGTCTTTTTCTTTTGTTCTATGTAACCCCACTCCCTGCTTGGTGCAGTACCAGGAACACAGTAAATAAACAGCTTAATAAATGTTTATTGATTGAATACAGACAGGTTTGATTTTTTTTTAATTCTTCCTACGCTCATTTACAGATGGTCACATAAGATACTTAATAAATATCTTTCTATTTGACTGCTGCTTTGAAAGAGATTTGATCAAAGTTGATCAAACTAATTATTTTGTAGTAAATAAAAAATCTTAGTTTGAGAAAAGTATTCTTTGTTTTGTTGAATAGTGTGTTTTTTCATTTAGCTAACTGTAGAATTTTGTCAGTGAAATTAATTTCCAGTTAGGTATTTCAGAATATATTCACTGTATCATGTTAAGAGTGTGCAGGGAATCAATGAAGGGAACATTTCCCATCTAGTACCATAGATTACACACTATAGTTTTCTATAATTCATTTCTAAAAATAAACACTGCTAATTTAACAAACATGAGAGTTAGAGACTGAGAAAGAACATTCCCGTACAGAGAGGATATGAAGCCACACCTCTATTGATTGTAGCTTACTTTAAAAAAAAAAAAAGATCAGTGTGTAAATTTTAAAGCTGGTATTACACCTTCTTATTGATCTCCCTACTTCATCTCTCTGTAGTCCAGTCTGCTTTCCTCGTAGTAAGTACTTATTAAATGCTTGTTGGCTGACTGACAGCTTATCTGTTTTTTCCTCTGAACTTTTTTCTCTTCCCCTTCTGTGCATTTTAAAAAATTCAGCAGTGTCCTATTTTTCTTTTTGGCAACACTTACACTAATTAGTTCCTTGTTGTTCAGTCATTTTTCAGCCATGTCTGATTCTTGGTGACCCAATTTAGGGTTTTCTTGGCAAAGATAAGTGGAGTGGTTTGCCTTTTTCCTTCTCCAGCTCATTTTACAGAAAAGGAAACTGGAGCAAAAAGGGTTAAGTGACTTGCCCAGAGTTACACTACTGTTAAGTGTCTGAGGTCAAATTTGAACTCAGCTCTATCCACTGCGTTGCCTAGACTAGCTCCTACCTCTCTGTTAAATAAAAAAAAAGGACAAAATGCAATCTTAGTAATAAACAGGCTTAAATCCACACATGTGCCATGTCTAAAATTGCAATTTAAAAAAAATATATATATATATATTCTGATTTTGAGTTTAAACAAAAACAACTAAAATGGGCATTTCTAGATAATAGAACAGAAAAAGAGGAAAGTCCATGAAACTGCAGATATATACGGTAATGTACAGCTTGCTTTCCTTTTTAAGTATATAATGAATTCAAACTGTAGCTTTCATAACTATCTTGTTTGTCTGTGCTTCTTTCTGGCTTTCTGTTTACTTCTCTGCATTTTTCTTTTTAAAAGATACTTCAGTTACTTTCTTTTTTTTGCATCCCTATACCCCTCAGTCTCTCATCCACCCACTTGAAATAATAAAGAAAAACAAAGACCTTAACAGTACATAGTCAAGCAAAATAAATTACTCCATTGGCTGTGCCCCCAAAAAGTAAATCTTTCTTTAGTCCATCTGCATATTGAGTTTCTGTCAGGCAGTGAGTAACATGTTCCATCATTAATTCTCTGGAACTAGGTTGGCCGTTGTGTTAGTCAAGTCAATTTGTCTAAAGTTCTTTTTCTTTGTGTTATTGTTACTGTATAGAAGGTTTGTTCAGGTACTGCTCACTTTACTCTCATCAGTCTATCCAAATCTTTCCAGGTTTCTCTGAAACCATGCCTTTCATCAATTTTTATAATACTACACTGTCATAATGCATTCATACCGACTAATTGTTTAACTATTCCCCCAGTTGATGAGCACTCCCTTAGTTTCTAAAGAGCTGCTATAAATATTTATGTGTATGGATCCTTTTCCTCTTTCCTTGGCCTCTGGGATACAGAGGTAGTAATGATATTGTTAGATTTTGCAGTTTGGTGAATTTAAGGACATCGTTCCAAATTACTTTATAGAATGGCTAGACCAGTTCACAGCTCCACCAATACTGCATTTGTTTGCTTGTTTTCTCGATAATATTTCCAAAAAATGTCACTTTCCTTTTCTACCATATTTGCCAATATGAGGGTGTAATGTGGAACTTGAGTTGTTTTATTTTGCATTTCTTTAATTAGCAATTTGGAGCATATCTTCATAGAGTTATTGAAAGCTTGGATTTTTTTTTCATTTGAGACCTCTGTTTATGTTCTTCAACCATTTATCTTTTATAAACAGTTATTCCTTTCTAAAGGAGAAGAAATGCCTCCATATATGTTTTTGCCTTATTTGATGATTTATTTCCAGATATTGGCAAATTATGTTAATTATAATAAAAATATATAATTATTATTTTGTATTCTTTGTTCTGTCATATGAGATAGTCACTGTGTGCTGCTGCTTTAACAATTTCCAGAGACCTAGATTATTACTACCTCCTGCTTGGATTATTTTTAGAATCACCACCCCCACCTCTGTCCTTTACATACATACATTCATACATAGCATGCTCACACAGCACATACACACACACGCGCGCGCACACATACACCAGGGAAAAAAGAGTATCTGACTTTAAAAGCTTACCATGCTATAAAATTCTGAAGATAATCACCTTTCAAAGGGACTCATATTTAGTTACAAAAATATAGTAGCTTTTTATGGTGGCAAAGAACTGGAAACTAAGGGGATGCCTACCAATTGAGGAATTGCTGAACAAATTATTGTATAGGAATGCAATGGAATCCTATTATACTCTAAGAAATGTTGAAGGGTGTGGTTTGAGAGAAACCTGGAAGGACTTCGATGAACTAATGAGGAGTGAATTGAGTGGAACCAGGATGACAATTGATGTAGTAGCAGTAGTGTTATAAAGAAAAAGAACTTTGAAAGGCTTAAAAACTCCAGTCAGTTCAATGACCAACCACAATTCCATGTTACCCACTTGCTGACAGAGAGATGATGCAGGTTTAGACATAGTGTTTTTTGGACAAGACCAATTCAGGCATTAATTTTACTTGACTATGAATATTTGTTAAGAGGGTTTTGTTTTTCTTGTTTTTCCCCACTGAGAAGGTAGAAAAAATAGTTATATTTAGTTCAATTTAAAATTTTCAAAAATGATGTTTATCTTTCTGCTACTCCTTTAAGATTCTCTTCCCTTTCAGATATTAAAGGTCTCAAGTGAACCTTTGATCAGTTCTAAATAATAATCAGTTCATGTTTAAATTCCTTAAAAGCTTAAAGACCTGATTGTGTGTGTATGATTAAAGAAAGATACTGATGTTTTTGACATTAGATTTTTGGAGACAACCTGATTATTCCATTTTGTCCACTTTTGTATAGATACAAGTTACTTATGATCCTCTAGGACAGGGGTGGGGAACCATGTGGCCTTCTAGGTCCTTGGGTGTGACCTTTTGACTGAATCCAAGTTTTACAGAACAAATCCTTTTATTAAGGGGATTTGTTCTGTGAAGTTTGGATTTAAGTCAGAGGGCCACGCTTGAGGACCTAGAGGACCATATGTGGTCTTGAGGCCACAGGTTCTCCACCCCTGCCTAAGGATTTGTGCTTTCCCAAAATTATGTCATAGAGTAGGGGATCTTGACCTGGGGTCATAAGCTTATTTTGTGTCTGTGAGAAGGACCAATATTTCCTCTATAATAGGCATTGAATCTGCTCTGTGACTTGGGCAGGTACTCAAACTCCAGATTCCCACATACATAGAATACATAAACATGAACGATGGTGACTTTTGCTATCAGTTGTCTATCTCTTCTGTAGAACCTCAGGATTATTTAATACCCAAAACAATCCATCATACTATTTGTTTAGAATACACTTATGGCATAAAATGTGGCACACTTAAACTGTGAAGGTCTTTCACTTCTTTTTTGAGAATCGCCTTGCTTTGAAAAAATACAATACACAAGTGTTTGAACTTATTAAACAGATAAAATGAGGTTTTTTCATGTTTTAAAATGATCTTTTGCTTTACAAAAGCATTTACCACAAGAAGCTCCTTTACTTAGTCAAATTTCATTATTTAATATGTGCTGGGCATTGTGCTATCTGAGGATACAAAAACTAAAAATGAAATAATCCCCATCCCAAAGAGCTTGCACTATATCAAGGGAAACAGCATATACATATGTAAATAAATACGACATAATTTTGGGAGTAGGGAACACTAGCACCTGGGGTGTATCAGGAAAGGCCTTATGTTTATTTTTTTGAAAGAAACTTTTTAAATTTTAATTTTTGCAGATGAAACTGCAAATACTATGTACAACTTGCTTTTCCTTTTAAATATATAAAAAAGTTATGAAACTTTCTTTTTTTCCCTCCCTCCTCCACTGCCCTAGAAATAGCTATTAGACACAAATGTGTGTACATATGTGTATATACACATATGTATACACATGTGTAAATATATACTATGGCTACTTATGTTTATTAGTTCTTTCTCTGGATGCAGATCTTCCTTCATAGGTCCTTTCTAGTTAATTTGGGTATTTGTAATGGTCAAAATGACTTGATCAATTTAAATTCTTAAAACAACATTTCTATTACTGTATACAATATTCTCTCGGTTCTGCTTGTTTTGTTATTCATTATTTTGTACAATTCTTTCCATGTTTTTCTAAAATCATCGAACTTATCATTTCTTATAGCACAGTAGTATTCCATCATGATCCTATGCCACAGCTTTTTAAGCTATTTCGCAGTTGATGAACATCCTTGTATTTTCCAGTTCTTTGCCACCACAAAGAGAGGTGCTATCCATGTGTTAGAACATATACCTTCTTTTTCTTTTTCCTATTCATATTGGGAAGCAGACTAATAGTGTCATTGCTGGGACAAACGGTATAGGCAATTTTATAACTCTCTAAATAAGCATAATTCCAAATTACTCTCTAAAATAGTTGGAGTAGGTCACATTTCCACCAACAGTGAGTTAGTGTCCCAATTTTTACACATACCCTCCAACATTTGTTACTTTCCCCTTCTATCATTTAGCCAATCTGATAGGTGTAAGATGATAGCTCAAGGTTATTTTAATTTGCCTTTCTCTAATCAATAATGATTTAGAGCATTTTTTCATATGACTATAAATTGTTTTGATTTCATCATCAGAAAACTGCCTGTTCCTATAATTTGACTATCAATTGGAGAATGACTTTTATTCTCAAAGAATTGACAAAGCTGCTTATATATTTGAGTTATGAGACCTTTAACTGAGAAACTGTCTATACATTTTCCCCCCAGTTTTCTGCTTTTCTTCTGATCTTGGCTACATTTGATTTTGGGAGTAGGGAACACTAGCACCCATGGGGCAGGGGCAAGGGGTACCAGAAAAGCCTTATTTTAAAGTGGCATTTGAGCAGACTTTTGAAGGAAAGTGTGAGTAATCCAGGGTATTTAAGATATAGTATTTAAAATACAGTTATGTTTTTAAAAGTTTAATTTATACACAACTTTTTAGGAATGCCTAGTGCATTGACTTGGATCAGAGGACCTGGGTTCAAATGTTACCTCTGACTCTTACCTGTATGACCTTCCCCAAATCATTTAACACCCCCTGTGTCCCACTTTCTTTATCTGTAAAATGAGAGAGTTGGAATAGATGGTTTCTGAGGCCTAGATCCCTTAGCCTACATAGCTTTGATCCTATAAATGAAAAATTCTATATGAAAAATATTTTCTGTGTTTTTTTTTTTCAGATTGGCTTCAATGTTGATGAAGCACACAATATTGTGAAAGAGGTAAGTTATATGCATTTTGTTCGTTGCATTGCATTGTACCAACTGAAATTTTCAAGGGTCATGATTTAATTTTTAGTAGAGGGGAGAGCATCAGTGTTAAGACATCATCATTTTTTTATATGAATTCCCTAAAGCACCATGGTAAACTTTAGTTTGCACATCTATAATTTGTATATTGGTTGAGTATTGTCCCCTGCTTTGGGTGTTTTCTCAGTTCTAGGCAGGCATATTTTTATTTTCTTAAACAGACTTATCTCCTTTAGGTAAAATGGATTTTAAAGACTTTTTATACAGGCACAGTAGGAAACATTGCATTTGTAATAAATTTCTCATAAGTTATTAGAGAAACTTATGATCCTTTAGGGAGATGAACTTTCGCAAAATTAGTCATGCCATAGAAAGAGGAGTTCTTTACCTGGGGTCATAAAATTGTTTTTGTTTGTTGTTTGTTTTTGTATTTTGACAACTATGTTTTGATATAATTGGCTTTCTTTGTAGTTTTGTACATTTTATTTTAGGCATTTAGAAGCATTCTGAAAAGGGTCCATAGGCTTCATTAAGCCAGGACTACCACCACCATTACTACCACCATTTTTTGTACAGTCCACAAGCTAAGAGTAGTTTACATTTTAAAAACCATTCTTAACTCTTGGGCCATACCAGGAGTGGGGAACCTTTGACCTTGAGATGCTTAATAAAAAGATGTGTTCTGTAAAACTTGGACTCAGTGAAAGGGCCTTACTTGAGGACCAAGAGGGCCACATGTGGCCTTGAGGCTGCAGTTTTCCCCACCCCTGGGCCATACAAAAGCAGCTCTGAGCTAACTCCTGCACTAGACTATCATTACACAAAAAAGGTTAAGAACCCTGTTGTAGAGAAAAACAGTTGCTGAACGTGGAGTCAGAAGTCCTGGGTTTATGTCTACCACTTACTTAAATGTTTTTTAACCATGGGTTATATGTATGTAATAACCTGCATTGTGTGTAATAATAACAATGATAGCTAGCATTTATAAAAATATATTGCTTTAATGTTTGCAAAATGCTTATATCTGTCATCTCATTTGATCACAATAACCTGTGAGGTAGCTACTATTATTATAGATATTTTACAAACAGTGGAACTAAGACTTTAAAAGGTTAAGAGACTTGCCCAAGGCCACATGGTAGTAAGTGTCTGAGGCAGAACTTGATTCCAAGTCCAGCACTATCCATTCAGATCCTTAGCTGTGCATATATATATGTTAAATATGTTTAGTTTATTTAGAAAAATGTTTGTTTCGGGTAAGATTTTGCTATTTCTACTATAATTTGCCTCAGTAGTCAATATTTAATCCTTGTTCTTCTGTACTTTTAGTGTATAGATGCTATATTGGGCGGTGTGGATTATAATCAGAATAATGTCAACCAGTGGACCGCAGCTATAGTGGAGCAGTCCTTAACACATTTGGTAAAGTTAGGGAAGACATATAAATATATAGGTAAGTAGTAGGCTCTGTATTCACTACTTTACTCTTTCTGCTACTCATGACTTTTTACAATATTTATAGCCTTCCATCTAAAAGACTTGAATGGGTCTATGATCTTTGTGATTCGGGAGTTCCTCCAAAAATACAAATTATAGCTAACTGATACCTACCTCTCCTGTTCTACTCTAGTCTGTGTTCTTCCAAAATTTAACCGTATCCAACATATCAGAATCTTTCCTCATTTTCTTTTGACATCATGAGAGTACTAATGAAGTAATCTGCTCAGTTGTCATCTTTTGTACTTGTGTGATGTGTCCATCTTCTCTTCCTATCATACAGTTCTTTGATGGAGTCCTTTACTTTTGTTCTTGGAGTTCCTCATTGGTTATGTGCTGCAACCTCATGCCCACTGTGACCCTCTTTCTTGCCCTTTCTGTGATACTGATCTCTAATTCTTTGGAGGCTGTGGTGTACCATGTTTCACTGCCATATAATAGCGCTAGTAAAAATGTTACTTTTGAAAAGATAACTTTGCTTTCATGGGGAGATTGGAAGTTTTTCCATTTTCCCAAAAGCAAGCCATATCACTTTCTCCTGTTTAACTCTGGGCCCAACTTGTCCATCTTTACTCTCTGTCCCAGATAAAACATACTAGTGGACAAGCTCTGTGGATCAGCCACCCAAAAGTATATTGAATTTTGGGCAGTAGACATTCTGCATCCACTTGGTCTCTCCTCTGTGGAAACTTCTGGGAGTGAAAAGGTTGTGCAGTGTTCTGCTTCTTGATATCATCACCACAACGTCATCCACAAACAGAAGCACCTGAAGGACCTCACCATCCACAGGGAACCCCTTTTCAAACTGGACACTGGACTGACTGGATCTCTTCCATCATAGTGGTGAATACCTTTGATGAGCAGTCTCCCTGTTTCATGTCTTGTCTGATGTTCATTATTGAACAAGAGTTCTTTCTGCTGTTTTTCTTTCAAGGGATCTTGAATGATTCTGATGGGAGACTCCCTGTTGTAAAACATGACATTTTGTTCCACCATATTAGATGCCTTTTTTGGAAGGTCCCTTATATTCTCCGGTCTTTCAGTTAACTATTAGGTGGCAAAGATTTGGTCCATAGTTGAATTTCATTTATGAAACTTGCTTGTTCCTACTACCAGTGTTCAAAGTACTAGCCTTCTGTGTAAGCTATAAGTCTTGGGTCTCTTTTTCATAAGCCATCCTTTCTCATGTACCCTTCTGTAATCCCTCTTAATTGGGTATATCTCCTTCACCTGAACCATTAGAGCAATTTAGTTATAACTCTCTTTTAACTCTTATCACATTCTGAATCTTATTATTATACTGTCTTATTGTCTCTGCTACATTGCAAACTTCTTGAAGTGAGAACCTACCTTCATTTACATTTCTATCGCCACTGTGCCTTGAACTTAATGTTTGTTGAATGAATCAGTTAGTTAGTCAAAAAATTGCATGGGGCTTTTCACAGTTGCTCTTGTAGGCTATGCAGAAAAATTCAGTCTCTCACTACACATGGAACTAATTTAGTCTTATGACTAGGCATATACTTTCCCTTTACTATTGTTGCCTCCAAAAGCACTGCTGTCTTCAGCACTGTTATGCTCATGTTACATGGAAATGGCCCTGCATTATCAAAGGCTATGTCAGTCAAGAATAATCCTAGCAGTTTATATTGAGATAAAAAGGCTTTGATTTTGGGCCTAGTAATGAGCTGTAAATTATCCAAGATCTACCTTTGCTAAGTGTGGAGAGGCTCATTACTAGGTTGGCTAAGCAGTGATACATTCATTGGCCACAGAAATTCTTGGAGTTTATCTTTTGGGTTGGAGAGGGATTACAATACACAGTGGTGGATGGAGTATCCATACCAAAGAAATCACAGATTTTTGAAGTATTAAAATATTTGAAGTAAACTAATGTGTTTTGTTATTTTCTCTATCCACTCACTATTTGTTCTGTTATTCGTTATTTTTATAGATTTCATACCTATGAAATCAAACATTACTTTGTTAAAGGTATGAAAACTTCATGTATCTTAATTTTTTTTTATCTTTTTTACTTTTGATTTCACATACACATCTTCTCTTTGTTTTTGAGCTCACTCATTTTTTTTCTTTATCTTTTAGTTACTTGTGCAGTGATGCAGAAGAGTGGATCTGGTTTACACACAGCCAGCTCATGTTTTTGGGATACCACATCTGATGGTGAGAGCTTTTAAAGACATTCTGTCAAAGTACAATCCATACAAAACCAATTAGTCCATTTTTGTGACTTAGTGCATTTCCTTTCTAGTTCTGTCATATTATGTAAAAGTGGTAAGATTCTAAAAGGGGTCATAGTGCAGAATTATTTTTGTACGTGGTGAGACTCTTCTTATCTAACTTTGATCAGGCCTTGCTGAGGATTGATAGGGACAGAGCTGAGACTTTGCCTCATTCCATCCATTCCATTCTCTTAACTACTTTTCTATCAGGATCACTCACTGCCTTAGACAATATCACCATTCAGAAAGTGTCTTCCTGAACTATGGGAATGGAGTTTCTGTAAGTGTTTGGGTATAGATTTTACATCTTGGTCCATAACCCTGGGAGTGAACTCTTGGTGGATTGTGGTTCATTCTGAGAATATGGCCTCAGTAGCTTCATTGTCAGTGGCAGCAGAAAGAGTGCTAGGTTTGAAGTCACAGGACCTGAGTTTTAAATCTTGGTTCTGCTAGTCAGTGCCTTGGTAACTTTAGTTGTATCACTTACCTTCTCTGGAACTTGGTTTTCCTCCTGTGTAAAATGAGGGAATTTGAACAGATGCCCTCAATATCCTTTCTAGCTATAAATCTTTGATCCATTGAAAGGCCCTATGAATTGCTATAGTGCTCTCCCAAACATGGCTACTGAAAAATTCTCGAGAGCTTTCAGGAGGTTAGGAAGAGGGGAAGTTAGCTATGAAAATTGTGGTAGAAATGGTGATGGTACTTGGTAGACCTCAGGAATTCCTGTGATGATGCCTTTGTGGCTCATAATTATGCCTGAAGAGCTCTGCCTCCTCTAACTTTGTTTACAAGTCATGCTTTCATACTTAATATCAGCTCAGCTCCTGCCTACTAGATGAATTGAATGTGACTTATTTAATAGATTAGAATGTCGGTGATTTGTAGCATCACTTTTTGCTTTAGAAAATCTTGGAGGATGGCATTCATGAAACACTGAAAGGAAGCAGTATGTTCTGGAGTCTGAATAGCATCAAAGGATACTCGTGTTGTCTGAGCCTAGAATATTTTTCATTCATCCCCTTAGGGAATGCATATTAGGCACTACTTCATATCCAGCATATTGAAAACTAAAGCTTATCTCAGCTGATTTGTAATGTCTGGAATCTGCCTCTGCTCCTTACTGTCTGTGTGACTTTGGGCCAGTCACTAATTACATTTTTCATGTGGGTAGTGTCAAACACACTACCTTTCTGAGTGCTTCCAAAACAGATTAAAATGTAATTGGGAAATACTTAACAAAATAAAGCACAATGTAACATAGATAATATTAATATGTGGTTATCTAAGTCTGTGCTACTGGCAGGGATTCCCATTTCTATTTGAGTTTGACACGACTGGAGCAGGTGACCACGAAGTTCCCTCCTAGCTTGAAATCTGTGATCTTGTGACTCAGCAGGAGGCATCTATTGGTTCTAGATTGTGAATGTGTTAAGGATCTTGTTATCACAATGCTGTCTGAGCTGGCCACAGTTCTTTGCACAAAGTGCAAAGTGAGTGATAAGAATTTGTGACTTTGGATTCCTTAAGGCTCCAGGTGAATCATATGAATCAGTGAATTTAGGTACACATACCCAGTTGTTACACAGTCATAGGTTCACATTTTGGATGCAAAATTTCAACCTTTTGGACCCCAAATAGATCAGCAGAATCCTAGTAGTGACTAGGAGATGCTGATTGAATTGATCCTTGATGATAGCATCTGACTTATGTGTATCCTTACAGTCCTAAACACAGTAGTGTGTGTTGAAAGCTTTCCACTACTCTTTTCAGGTGATAATACTGGGTCAGCCATTGCACACCCAGTAACACTGAGATCCAGGAAAAAAAGTGAGCTTCACTTAGAAGTACAGCCTGAACCAGATTAAAATGTAATATAGTTTCTGTTGAATAATAAAGATATCCCCTTAGAGACTAAACCTAGGTGGAAGAGGCAACTGTCAGCAGTAAAAGATGCCATGGGTTTGAACTGCTTTCTCCTGTTCTACCTGATAGCCAAAAAGTTTGCTAGAATCCATTAGTCTGCAAGGCTTTTATCTGCAAAGTCTAACAATTAGTGAACTCAATCGCCATTAACAAAAAGAGATGGATAGCTGTTACAAAATATAAGAGGGGAAGGACAGCCAAGAAGTGGTCACCTTAGAAATGATTTTCCTGTTCTAATTATGCTACGTGGGACATGGAACATCTGACCTGGTACTGACCAGTACTGCAGAATCCTTCTCCTTAGCTTCCTAGTCCATTTGTTAAGCGTAAAACAGATTGAACCCCAAATAGTTTGTTGGTCTTTGAGATGGAATCTTTCCTATCTCATCCAGGCTGGAAATGCAGCAGCCATTTACTAATAGTGCCAGACTTAGTGTAGACACCTATCAACTTTACCCACACTACAACTCAGAACTCCTGAACTCAAGTGGTCACAGAGGAGAGAGGGTGTCTTAGAGGTGTCTTGTTGAGGTCTGAGGGTGCAGAGTTATGGGGCCCATCTGAGAAAATTCAGAGTTTACCCTCAACACAGAGGTTCTACTTTATCAAAAACTTGTCAAGGATGTGGTTGACTTCCTCCTCACATATTCATCTTCAATCAAATCTGTTCTTTTCCACAAAGAGTACTAGGTCCTCTTTGAGTGATATGTTTCCAAGGATTTGGAGGTGTGTCAAAGAGATTGCTTTAAGGGACTGAGTCATTGAGTTGAACTTTACTGTACCGAGGGTTTGACCTTGCACTTTCGCTGATTTCTTCAGCAAGCTAAACAATACAGCTTGGGAGAAGGAACTGCTCACAGTCAAGGCATTCTTCAGAATGTGGCACCATTCCAGAGTTCCAGATTTGTTGGGGATCCACAGAATACCCCTTAATAGAGTCGATATAAGCCCCTCAACAAATTGATTTCTTAGAATGGGATATTTCCAAACTAAACCCGGACTCATTGTTCAGAAAACATTGTAGTTTACTCTATGACTAAGCTTTGCTTTTGTCAAAATAGCTCAGATCTGTTTCTTGCCAATATCTGCAAAAATTAGTTCTCCAAAGACCTTTTGGATTTCAAAGACAAAATCTAGGTGATATCATAAGTATGTTAAGGAAGCATGGAAAAATTTATGTCAGATCTATGGATAAGGGAAGTTTATTACTAAACAAGAGCTAATAACAACAGAGAAAGTGAAATGGATAATTTTAATCACATGAAATATAAAAAGTATTTACACAGACAAAACTAATGCATCCAAAAGTAAAAGGAAAGCAAGAAACTGGGGGGAATTTTTATAGCAATTTCCCCTGATAAAGGCCTGGTTCTCAAGTATATAGGGAACTGAGTCAAATTAATAAAAATAAAAGCCGTTCCCCAGTTGCAAAATGGTCAGAATGTAGTGGGTGAAAGATGAATTGACTGAAGAAACAAAGCTTCAAGCTCCCGAATATTTTGTTTTATTAAGCAATGCATGCCAATTGCCTAACAAATCAGGACCAGTCCCCTTCCTCAGCTTAGGTTTAGACCCTGAATACAGGGAGAGACTGACTTTTATGCATTAAAACAATCAAATAAGACAAATTAATTTAAAGGAAACAATGCAACATTAGGTAATCTGATTTGTAATTGGAGAAAAGCTTAGGAATTTTGCTCATTGAGAGGGGGAAAATGAACAAGTAGAGATGTTCCACATTGCCCAAGTATTTAAACAATCAAGGGAACATAGAAACAACTGATTGATCAGTATAAAGTCAGTTTTCAGATAAGGATTGCTTGAGATGTACAATTGCAAGAAAACTCCTTACATCAGTCTTTGGATCTGACCTGGTTTCTGGTCAGCCTAACCTAGATCAGGGCTTCAGGGCCACAGGTTCCTCACCCCTGACCTAAGTCCTTAGTTAAGAGTCTGTAAACAACAGGTAGGGGTGGTCCAGCTTCCCAGCCACACAGGGCTAGGTTCAAATAATGTGATAAAGTTTTCTCATAATTCCAATAATTATTCAATTATGTTTTCTCACGAGACAGAAATTGTAATGGACCCATAATTGAATAGAAAGGGAACTGAAGGGGCAGCCAGGTGGCTCAGCGAGTAAGAGCACCGGCCCCAGTGTCGGGATGACCTGGGGATCGAATCCCGGGTTCAGATACTTAGCACCACACCCAGAAATAACTGGCCTGTAACCTTGAGCAAGTTACTTAACCCCAATTGCTTTAAAAAAAAAAAAGAAAGGGAACTGAACTAGCTTTGGAATTGAGTCACAAGATGCAGTCAGTGTGGTTCACTCAAATCCCATGACCACTTACTGCTCCAATCCTTCAGTTCCCTCAAAAGGATATGAACAGGCAGTTTTCAGAAGGAGAAATCAAAACTACCAATAGTCATATGAAGAAATGCTCCAAATCACTGTTGATCTGAGAAATACAAATTAGATACCACCTGATACCTGTCAGGTTGGCTAACATGACAAAAACGAAAATGACAAATACTGGAGGGGATGTGCAAAAACAGAAACACTGATGCACTATTGGTAGAGTTTGTGAACTGATCCAGCCATTTTGGAGAACAATTTGGAACTATTCCCAAAGGGCTGCCATCCTGCATACCCTTTGACCAGCAGTACCACAGCTAGGACTGTGTCCTAGAGGAGATCAAAGGAAAAGGACCCTTTTGTACAAAAATATGTATAGCAGCTTTTTTGGTGGCAAAGAATTGGAAGTTGAGGTAATGCCCATCAATTGAGGAATGACTGAACAAGTTATAGTATTTGATTGTGATAGAATACTATTGTGCTTTAAGAGATTACTAAGGGAATGTTTTCAGAAAACCCTGGGAAGTTATGTGAACTGATGCAAAGTTTAGTGAGCAGAACCAGAACATTTTACAGCAGTGTTTTAATAGTAGTTGACCATGAAGACTTAGCTACTCCGATCAATATAATGATCCCAGACAATTCCAGAAGACTTATGATGAAAAATGCCTTCCACCTCCAGAGAGAGAAGGGATGAACTCTGAGTGCAGATTGAAGCACACCCTTTTCACTTTCTTTCATTCTTGTGTGTGTGTGTGTGTGTTTTCTTTCGCAGCATTGTTAATATGAAAATATTTTGCATGACTTGACATGTATAATCAATATATTGCTTGTTTTCTCAAGAGGTAGAGGTGAGATGAGCAGGAGGGAGAGAATTTGGAACTTAATATTTTTAAATATGAATTTTTAAAAATTTTACATGTAATTTGGAAATATTTAACAAAATAAATTTTAAAATATATATATTTTTAAAAGGCAAAATCCAGTCATTCGGTGGAGTACCTCTTTCTTTCATCAGTGGCATCATAGTGGGATGGGCCCCAGAAAAAAATTATTAGGTCACACTTACCTTCTCATCTGGAAATTCATGTGGGTAGTACATTTGTAGGCATAATTTGATCTAGATCAGAAATTTAAATTTAATTGTAATCACAAGATTTTATGGGGCAACTGTGTCTAGAGCCTTTCTTCCTTAGCAGTGACCATCTGAGCCTATACAACGTTTTCAACAGTGGTTGCAGTTGAGATTAGGGGTTTTATGCTCTCTACTTAGCAGTGTCCAGTAGAATTGATATTATTGTCTATTGGAAAATACATAGTGTGCTACAAGCTAATATGGGTAGACAAGGGAGTCATCAACACATACTTGGGTCAAGTCTTGTTAAAGACCAAGTTATACCAATGGTATATGAGGGCAGGAGTAAAAGTCTGGGATTAAGAAAAGGGCTGGTAGGAAAGTTTTCTGAAAACAGATCTAAAATGTATGGAAAATTTACTATGTGCCTATATTTCTTAATAGGTCATAGGATTTTAGAGCTGGAGGAGACCTTAAAAACCATAGACCAATCCCCTGTATTAAATAAACATACCCAGATACATTAAGTGGTCAAGAAGTTAAGTCAATGGGATTTGAACTTAAATTCTCTGGCTCTAAATTTGGGGATCTAACAATTATACCACAGATACCTACTTCTCAATAAGTATAAATTAGTCAACCAGCTGAGTGAGCCTACAGTGTCATCAGTTTGTGTGCTTTGTATAAATGTTCCTATGTATGGACACCACTAGCCATCCTGGCCTCTGTTAATCCCTTGTAGCTGTGGAGTTTTAAATGCCTAAAGTTTAAAAAAAAAAACAATTAAAATAATTCAAAGATAAAAATCTATTTCCTTGTCATTTTAGTGTTTTCTGGTATTTTATTTTATTTTTATTTTGTCTTTTCAGGAACCTGTACCGTAAGATGGGAGAATCAAACTATGAACTGTATCGTCAATGTTTTTGCCATTGCTATTATCCTGTAGCTAAACAGAAATATTATACCAGCGCCTTTAACATAAGAAATTATCAAAATGTTCTTGAAAAAAACTATTCATAGTATTATATAATTATCTTATTTTTGCACTAAAATGTGTGCAAATTGTGTGTGCAATTGGCTTCAGAACAGTAAAAGTTGAACATTGTAACTAAGTAACCTTAGAGCTCAAAATGTACTTTAATTAAAAACATCTGCTTAGTTAGAAAAATATCAAATCCAGAAAAATAAGACATTAAAATGTCTAAATACTATATTTATATTTGCACCAGCCTTCCATTAGCACTTCGTATCCAGGGAGAAGGAAGAATTAAGCTTGTGATGATAAACTTCTCTTGAGGTGGAAAAATAGAATTCTACCTGCATAAGTCTGTATAAATTAACCCAAGTTCTTAGTTCAATAATCATCAGTGCCTCATTTGGTTATACATGCAAGATACTATAAGTATTATATATTTTTCTTTTTTTATCAAGTACTATTATATAATAACTAGATTTAATTTTTTAAAAATAATTATTTAATGATTTGTTGCCTTTTATTTCAAAATTCCAAGTTAACAATTGAACAATATTGGTGGATTGATTTCTCTAGCCCAATAAAGTTCATCATAGAATAATAACAGATATGCTGATTCAATAATAATTGTCTTTCAAATCATTCATTCTGTGTTCAACAAATATTTGTTGATCACCCACTATGTATAGCATCTTGTTTAGTTGCCACATTGTTGGTGCCTTCCTCCCAGTTTGGAAACTGTAGCATTTATAATTTGGGTTGTGGACATGGGAATAAAAGCATTTGGTCTGCAGTTTAGAGCATATAAGACAGTGGTATTTAATTAATTTTAAGAGAAAAATAAAATGAACAGAAGCCATGTAAAAGTTAGCTAAATCAAGTTCTTACTATAAATAGATTTTATTTACCATTGTGGACCTGACTTAGAGAAATATTTAAAGAAAGGATAAATATGCACATTTAATTTTGTTCTTAGTTTCATAACTAGTAAGTTGTATTTATTGTTCTGATTATTAACTAGCATTTGTAAGTCACCTATATGATGTTTAAAATATGTAGAGTAAGTTACAAGTGTAAAGTGTGCATTCATTAGGTTATGTAATAACTCAGGGCTTATGAAATATAGTAAAATATATTGAGAAGTAAAGACTTTAAATTAGTACACACAGCTGGGCTACCAAATGCGAAGTCAATCTGCTGTCTAAGCAAGAAAATGAGGTTATAAATGCAAATAATCTTTTAAGACTGATTGAATCTATAGAGTGAAACTAATACATTGAATTTTTGAAGAAAGGCTGAGTGATAATATAGTAAATATTAATGGGGCATAAGGTGGTGATATTTGCATGTTTGTATTTTAGCTATATAACAAGGACAGTTTAAGAGCTTAAGATGAATATTAGAAAAAAGATAAGTTCAGTTTAAATGTAGTAGTGTACCTCTTTTGGTACATCAGAATTTATCTCATAACTATTACTTTGATGCTGGGTTTTTTTGCACTTGAAGATTGTATTAGAGTGATCAAAGCACTAGTGTAATTGAGTGATGTTATTGAATCTCAGTTTCTTAAAAAATAACCACAGAAACATATGCCTTGTGAAATCATGTTTTAAAGAATTTGCTTGATACTGTTACTGTAGCTAAAAGGTAATAAAGATTGTTTGCCTTACCTGTACTTTTGCTTTCTGGATGATCATAGTATGATTAAAAACAAAGTATAATACTATTGTACAAAATACCCAACAGTGGAAATGGAGAGAAATGATCATGTGTGTATGGACACACACACAGAAGTGTGTGGACACATGTATGTATACATGCATATGTGTATACATATTTGTATGTTTTATGTATGTATATACGTATATTTTAAATGTCCATGTGATTTAAGTTGAAGTTATGCTCTCAATTAGTACAAAATTATAGGCCCTTCTATTTTTTCTTTTTGTTCTTTAAAACTTTACACAAAACAGCTCAGTACAAATGAATTCTGCAGCTATTTTCTCCTAATCTATGTTTATAGGAAAGGCATTGTTTTCCAACATGTAAATGAGATTTGTGTTTGCTTTTAATTAAGAGGCTTAAATTTGTAAAATTAGGATAGTAACTGAGCTTTAACTATATACAAGGCTATAATAATATGTCCATAAACTACCATCATCCTGTCGTAAAGAGTAGATAATATCCCTGCGTTTTCTCTAGTAAAAGTACTCTACTGCCACTCTTTCCTACTAGTGTGTTACCCGCCTTTAGTAGGTGAATATTAGGAGGAAACAGATTTCCTTTCACTATAAAGAAGAATTCAAACAGTAAGAATTCTCTAGAAATAAAATGAGCTTCTTCACTATGTACTAAGTTCCCTGTTGTTGGTTGTCATTGTTTGTCCTTCATTCTCAGAGAGGACCAGGACACAGGGAAAGTGATGTCATGACTTGCAAGTGGATTAGATTAAATGAGGGAGTGCTGTGCAAAGTTATCAGCCTCACTTCCTCCAGTAACATCTGGGTCCAGTGGCAAGATATAAATCAGGACTACTGGATGTATTAACACAGTCTAGATAATTACTTGCTAGAGTGATCATAAAGGGGCTTCATATATACAGTAGAGGTTGGACTAAATGACTATCAACAATGCAGTATTCACAATGCCTACAGTAACTATAAATATGCCGATATGGTTATTAATCAAGAAATGTAACAGGTTCTCTACATGGGGGAACATAGCTAGAACATTTATTCAGATAACAGAAAACTGAGTCCCCAAACCAGAAAGTCAAAGCCATCACAGGAGCCTTGAGTTGGCACTCGTAGTTAATGCAGTAAACACCCACATTCTCAAACCTTCAAAACAGAACAGGCTACCTCAGGCAAAGATCCTCCTCTCCTTATTCACAGTCACTTCAGCCTCCACACAGCTATCTCCCGGCAGCTCAGGCACCCTGCAGTTCCCATCCCTGGCAAACTTCAGCAGGAGTCCTTAGCAGAAATTCTGTCTGGCTCAAAAAAAGGAGTTTTCACAGCTGCTGTCACTTCTAGTCACCATGCTGGCTCCAACCTGGCTGCTACTTGGCTCCAGCTCCTTCCTGCCCCACTCCTGCCTGCCACATCAGCAAGTTCAAGGGGCATGGAAGATCTTCAAATCCCATAGCCATTATATATGGTGACCACCCTAGTTCAGGTCCTCACTATGTCTCATGTAGACCTTGCAACAGCCTTCTGATTAGTCTCTCTCAAGTCTTTTTCTCTTCTAATCACTGCACAATTGCCAAAGTAATTTTCCTTTTATTTCCTTACTTGTATTTGGCCTTTGTTTTTGAAGAGGATCATGACATCAGGAAAATGAAGTGACTTGCAGTTGCCTTTGGTTTGAGTGAGGGGGTGCTGTGCAAGGTCACCAGCCTCACTTTCTCCTCCAGAGCCATCAGGGTCTAGTGACCAGATATTCATCAGGATGACTGAAGATGGTCCAGGATGCAATGGGAGACCCTGACCCTTTTAGGCTAAGGCTTTTTCTGGTTCTCACTTAGAGTGAGGTAATGCCCATCCAGTGCATAGGCCCCTTTAAGAAGTGAGGCAAGGGATGGCCCCTTTAATTAGAAATAAAGAAAAAAAATCAAGCTGGAAGGAAAGACCATCAAGGTTGCTGTTCCAAAGAGAAACAGTTGCCATTGCCATTCACTCTAAGCCTGGAGGACCCAAAATACAGCCATTAAGTGTAGTTTGGTCTGGGACCTATTTCACAAAAACTGAAACACAGTTCATTCAGAAGCTCATAGATTTGCCTACTTAATTGAAGTGCAGAAGCCCTTCTGTTATTCCAGGAACCAAATGTTAAACTCTTTTGTTTGTCATAAAACTCTTCATTCCCTGGCTTCTCCCTATCTTTCCAGTATACTTTATGCTCTGTTCCCTTCCATGCCTGAAATGAACTCCCTTTGCTTCTTAGGATCTCTGGATTCCTTTAAGGTTCAGTTCAAGTTCCCCCATCCTTCCCAAATGCTAGGACCTGAACCCCTAAAGTTGCCTTCCATTTACTATATATATATATATATAGTGTGTACCTATTTTTTTTTTTTTACATATTCTCTCATTAGAATACAAGGGCAAGGATAAGGTTTTTGTCTCTTTTTTATCCCTAGTGTGGGGCACAGTCCTTGGCAAATAGGAAATGCCTAATACATGCTCATTGATTAAATAATCATCTCAAATTCAACATGTCATAAAACAGAGCTAATCATTTCTCCCCCAAACCCACTCTTCTACTAAAGCTCCCTAATTGTTAAAGGCATCAATTTTGGCACTGCTCACACTCCTTTACCCTCTATTCAAACACTTGCCAAATCTTTGTTTCCACCTCCATATGTCTAATATCTGACCCCTTCTCACCTCTCACACAGTGACTGCCTTAGTTTAGGTCCTCATCACTTTTAACTTGGACAATTGCTAATGCCTACTAAATTTGTCTCTGTTCCTCCCTTATTCTCCACATAATTCCTTAAGTGATTTTCCTTAAGCATAGATCTGACTATGTCTTCCCTTTCTCCTGCCCCCCCCCCCACTCAATATACAGTGGCTTTCTATTGCCTCTGGGATAAAATATTGACTCTTCTGTTTGCTTTTAAAACCATATAGAACCTATCTCCAACTTGTCTTTCCAGACTCATTATACATTACTCCCCTCCTCTCGCTCTGGTTCAGCTAAACTGACCTTTATGACCTTCAGACACAGTACACCATCTTCAATCTCCATGCCTCTGCCTTGGCCATTTCCTGATAATTGGATTTCATTCCCTCCATAGCTCTACATCATACAATTTCTCATATCCTTTTAAGATTTAAGATAAGCACCATATTTTTACACGAATCTTTCCTATTTTCCCAACTGGTAGTGCCTTTCCTCCATAATTACCTTGTATTTAACTACTATTATTTATTTTGTATTCTTTCTGAATATATTGACATATTTCAAGTCTTCTAATAGAATGCAAGCTCCTTGAGAGTGGGGATTTTCTTTTCTTTGAATCCCTGATATTTAGAATGGTGCTCTTGTGCATGGTAGATTCATAATAAATACTTATTATTAATCTACTGATTATGAGCATATAGAAATGTTTATATTAGGTTACCAGAAAATGGCATGAGTTCACTAAAAACATTCTGGCCAGACCAAGCTCATTTCCTTTTTTAACAATGGGAATGTAAGATTGATAGACCAGCAGAATATTGTAGATAAAGTATTTTGAGATTTCAGAAAGGCAACATAGTACCTTATAAGAATCTTATATACGAGGTTGAGAATTGTGGATTCATTCCTGAGTAAGTGTACCCTCAGACAATTGATTAATGGCCAAATGTCAACCTGGACATTAGTTGTAGAATGCCATAAGACTCATAAGTTCTGTTTATATAATACCAAGGATTTTTACATAGTTCTGTTTACATAATAATCAGTGACGAGTGACAGCATAGGTAGCACGTTCGTCAAATTTCCAGATGATAAAAAGAAAGACTGTAGAATCATAGATCTGAGAGAACATTAGAGGTCATCCAGTCGAATGTCCTCATTTTACAAACAAGAAATCAAGGCCTAGAAAAACATGGTTTGTCCAAGGTCATACCAATAAGAAACAGTTAGGACTCCAAATTTAAATTTTTTTTTTAAACTGTGTAAGGACAACTGCCAAAAAATAGCTAAGTATGATGGACCTGGACCAAATCTAATAAAATGAATGTTAGAAGGGATAATAAATATAAACTCATATACTTAGTGTCCAAAACAGCAGTTAGGTGGCACAATGGATTGAGAGCTAGGTTTGGAGTCAGGAAGACCTGAATTTTATTTCAAATTCAGTCTAAGACACTTATTAGCTGTATGACCCTGGTCAAATCACTTAACCTTCATTTGCCTCAGTTATTTCAAATATATAATGGGGATAATAACAATACCTGCCACATAGGATTATTGTGAGGATCAAATGAGATAATATTTGTAAAAAGTGCTTGGCACAGTGTCTGGCACATAAAGGCCAAATAAACAAATGCTTATTCCCTTCCCTCCCTCCAAAAAAAATTACTTTTACCGTGAAGAATGGAAATCATCTGATTAAAAATCAGTGTTTGTGAAAGAGAATTAAGGGTTTTAGCTGAGTACAAACTTCAGCACAACTCAACAATTACCATGCAAAATAAGTGGCGACTGCCATCTTTGAAATATGTAATCCACTAGGGGGTGCTGGAGAGCAATATCCTTAAGTTTCCTTCAGTGGCAAGGCTTCAAACTCACTCTGCATTTATTCTGGGAGCTGTGTTTCTCTTTTAAAGCTGAACTTTCCCCTGGGGAAGGGAAAAATGAACAATTGCTCCCTTCACTTGCCTAACCACCTCAGCAGTTTTTACTGGTTGTCCTCAGGGGAATCTGGTCCTAACAAGAAGTCTTTCTGTCCCTCTATGGCCCTTTCATATTATTTGTTCTTGTTCATCTTTCAATTCTGAAGGGGACAACTGACTGATGTCTTGACTTGCTTGTAAATTGGATTTAAGTGAGGCAGAGTTGCACAAAATCATCAGTCTTATTCTCCTTTCAGTTATAGAAGTCCAGTGGCATGACAAAAGTCTGGTTGACTGGTAATGGTCCAGGATGTAGTGGATGACCTTGGCATCATCGATGTCTGACCAAGCTCTAAGCACTTCACAGCGGCTGCTTTATTTGCCTTCATGGCTTTTGGAACAAATTGTTCACATCCACCCATTCTACCAGGGGAAGTCTTTATATGCTTGGGATAGACACTCCCCTAATTCACCAGTGGGTTTGAACCCCATTGGTAACCCTCAACCTGGTTTAGCCCGTCTACCAGGGCATGGTTGCTATGCATGCTATAGCTTCTTGGAGCCACAGGTGAGAGTTCAGTGAAAGGTGAACACCAAAGGTGAATGAACAACCCTGAAAAGGGCTCAAACAATCCATACACCCTAATTTCTAGTCAAGTTGTTTCAGTAGGTCCAAATCTGATTTACAATTCCTTAGTAATTTAAACCCTTTCAGCATTGAATCTCATGCCATTCTCAATCATCTGCATCCAATCAAGGAAGTAGAAATGACAAATTCAAATAGCCATCTGACATTTAATGGAGTGTCACAGGCATAATGAACACCAGACAATAATAGCACTTTAAGAGTGAACAGATCTAAAGTATCCATCTGATCTTCTCATCAACAGAGATTGTGGCTGGGGGACTTTTTCTCAACGTTATCATGGGAGCACAGCCTTTAAGCTCACAACACAACTAACTGGGAAAACATGTGAATTCAGCAAACAAATCTCAGCAGCTAGGATTTTGCCTCTGCCATTTTCCTTAAAAAAAAAATCCTCAAGGTCAAGTCTCTGATCTTTTCTTCTTGGGAATTTCATTATTTTCACCAATTCACCAAAAAAGTAGAAAACTTCTAGAGAAAAAGTCCTGTCATCTTGCAGCTCTCACATCTTCAGTCCTCCTGTCCATAGGATTATTGGAGCACAGATTTAGGACTGGAAGAGACCTCAGACATCATCCAGTCCAAATCCCTCATTTTATAAATGAGGAAACTGGGGCTCAAAACTTTGCAATATCCTGAGGTATACTTGACATCTGCAAATATGTTGTAAGTGTGAAAAGAAGCATCACTTAAAAGTGATCGATGATTATTGCAACTGCATAAGGTAATCATCTCACACATTTATTTCAAATGTACATTAATAATACATATAGTAGATATAGTACAACACAAAGCATCCCATCAGTGGTTAGATGTCAAAACTATATGGCAGACATATTACATGCACATCCTATGATAGCATATATATACATATATATTTATCTATCTATCTATATATATATATATATATATATATCCATAGTACACCAGCAGAGTCATGAAAATAAAGTAATATCAGAATGTCTAAATAAAATAAAATATTCATAAGTATTAATGCTAATGCAATTTTTTATAAAACCCAGCAAAACAACTCTTACCTAATACACAGTTACCGCTACCATACTGCACAGTACTAGCACATAAGCAAATACATTAACAACAAAGTGATAAAATGGAAACATCCAACAATATAATAACTATTCAATGAACATGCATTAGATGTATGGAACATGTTTCATCAATATTGTATTAGTATTGTCCTCTGGCTACCTATATAACCACTTTTCCAGCCTCTCCTGTAACATAAATAAGTCTAAGTACATTAAAGATATAAACACATACACTCTCTTTGGTGACTTTCTCTTCTGTCCAAGCCTATACCTGATATGAATTGATGATGATTGTCATAAAAGCTATAGAGCTGTAGTCCTAAACCAGAAGTTGATGAAGACCCTTGCTCTATGTTAGTGGGGTCCCACTCAAATAGAAACAGAGCTACTGATCTGTAATAAGAATTCCTGTAGGCTGCATATTGACTTAATTTTAAAATGTAACACTTGTGTTTTATTGTATTTTTATTTTAATTTAATGTTTCCCAATTACATTTTAATCTGGTTTGGGCCACACTTGGGAGTGTTGTGGGCATGTCCGATACTTCTGCTGTGAGGCTTTTCTCTGTAATCTAAGAATCTCCACAGCCTAAATTTTAGTCAGGAAAGGTTTTGCCTTGTGGGGTCAGTACTTCTCCCTAATCCAGGGTTTAACAGCTAAGGGGAAATTAGTTCTGGGCCAGCCTTTTTGGGGTTACAGTATACAATCTTCCATTTTTGTATAGTACTGTATTTTTAAGGTATTACCAATTCATATGTAGCAGTTGGATTTAAAAGGAACAGAAAAAGCCTTTTTGTGTAGAGAAAAAGATTTAAATCAACTGGTAGAAGGTTTAAGTTATTGCTTCTGTCACAAAAGAACATTTATGATTCCTGAAAAGGTGTATGAAGAGAATTTTTGATTGCTAAAATATGTATATAAAGAAATCTAGTTTTCAGGTGAGATTTGAGCAGTTTGGGACAGAATATATAAATTTAAATAAATAAATAAATATAAAGACTTAAATACTTTCTAAAAGTTGCAGGATATTGTTCCATCTGTATATGAGCAGTTTGATGGCTTTAAGGGAAGAAGAACTTTCTTAAAAAATGGGAACCTGTGAATATATAGAAATAGTTTCAGACATAAGTAAAATGGAGGATTATGTTGAGAATTTAGTGCTCCACCCATTTGCATGTAGCTAGTTTAAAAATTTAGAGGGTAAGAGAGAGAGAGAGAGAGAGAGAGAGAGAGAGAGAGAGAGAGAGAGA
>NW_027187277.1:5619399-5701494 GCF_028583685.1 Petaurus breviceps papuanus | reverse complement strand
AGAGAGAGAGAGAGAGAGAGAGAGAGAGAGAGAGAGAGAGAGAGAGATCATTTAAGTAGTGACTAAGGTATGAATAAAAATGACTATCATTTTTTAAGAGGAAGTTTGGCAGATTTTTGGCAATGTGTAATTAAAATACTTAAGTTAACATATTGAGGGGATGCCAGACAAAGGGAACATCTTAAGTGAAATTCTTTTCCTTAGTCAGACTGCATACTGGCAAGGAATCCATACAGTGAGAAACATTTCTCTCACAACATTTTAGCAATCATGAAAGATTTCTGCTTCGTGGTTGAGTGTGTGTGTGTGTGTGTGTGTGTGTGTGTGTATGTGTGTGTGTGTGTGCATACCTGGGAAAAATGGTCAGTCACCACCAATATAAAGTTTATGCTCTTACTATCTCCTTCCATAGATAGAAAGTCAATGCAAAGAAGTTCCAAGAATTTTCTAGTGCTTATAGTCTCCAAATATGCAACATGACTGAGTAGTACTTTATTTGCATGCAATGAGCTTATCTCATACTTGCTGCTGTTGCCCTCTTGGGTCAGTAAAATCTATTTCTTACTAGTTACAGGTTCTTCCTTGATCCACTTATCCAAGGTCATCATGTAAATTTTTCACGGTTGCATATACGTCAGAAAACAGCATCTACTTCTTGAATCTCATGTGAGGTCAAGGACAAGCTAGTACCACACACCATTACAAAGATCCAGTTTCTACCAGTGTCTCAAATGGTAGGGAACTTGAGTTCTTAAGTATCACTACTTAATTCATATCTCTTTTCTTACACCTTGTTCCAAAAACGAGGAGGCCTTCAAAGTATACCAACACTTTAAGTAGTTCAAGTTTCCAACTACCTTCTTCATCCAGCATTGGAAAGTATCAGGTGCCCATGAGGTACTTTGGGAGTACAAGTTAAGAATGGTAAAAATCCAGTCAGGTAAATGAAAGTAGTTGTCTTCTTGTCTTCCCCTGCTGTAGGAGTCTGGTAGTAGTGACTTCAGAAGTCCAACACTGAGATTCACTGGCTGTTTAATACATAGTATTAAACTTTGGCATTGTGAACTCATCTAATTTAGTGCTCTTCTTCAAGAGCATTGTAGTCTATACACATTTGTATCTTCCCATTCTTCATTTACATCACCAGAATACTCCATTAGAATATAACTTTCTGGGGAGGAGTCAAGATGGTGGAGTAGAAGCAGGACCTCCCCACTGCTCCACTTCCACCTTCCCCAATCCATGTAAACAGGGGACTCTGAACAAACTTTGGAGCTGCAGAACCCACAAAATGACACAGAGAAGCTAACCTACCTCTGAGGACAGCCCATCAGGAATCGGCCAGCCCAGAGCTCTGGGAGAGGAGCCCAGCCCCACCCCAAGACTTTAGCCCCAGGGCGAGCCTGACCAGCTACTGGCAGGAGGGACTCCAGATCAGCAGCAGCTGTGGCCATTTCCAGATTTATCAACACATACATGCAAAGGACAAAGTGAGAGGTCAGTGAAGTCTGAACTTGGGACCCAGTAAATGGGAGTGCTTGGCTTTTGCGCCCAGGGCAAGAAGCCACTGAGACCCCAGCACAGCCAGCCAGTGCCACATGGCAGCTTCAGCTCCTGGCCTGCAGAGTGTAGGGGGACCAAGCACCAGTCTGAGGGGTAATCGCTCTTGCTTTAACCTTCTTGGATCTGGATCGCAGTCTAGGGTGGAGGTCCTGGGGTGTGTGTCCAGCTTGCCAGAGCTTGTGGAGACCTCAGAGAGAGCACCCATCTAATACCTCCAGCATCTGAGAAAACCCCAGTGTTTGGGATGAAAGCTCCCCTGTCTGGTGGCAGAGTCCTACTGTGCCAAAAAGCCCAAGGATCAAGTGACTGAGGGGCAACATGACCAGGCAAAGGAAACAAAGCAGACAGAAGATTCCAAAATTAGACTCCTATTTTGGGGACAAAAAGGAGCAAAGCATGGAACAGAAGAAAGACGGTGTAGTCAGAACTCCTGCATGAAAAGCTTCAAAGGAAAATATGAGCTGGTTACAGACCTTACAGGACCTTAAGAAGCAGATAAGAGAAGTGGAGGAAAAATTGGGAAGAGAAATAAGAACGATGCAAGAAAATTATGAAATGAGACTCAACAGCCTGACTGAGGAAAATCACACCTTAAAAAAAAAGACTAACTCAAATGGCAAAAGAGGCTCAAAAAAGCAGTGAGGAGAAGAATGCCTTTAAAAGCCAAATTTGCCAGATGGAAAAAGAATCTCAAAAGCTCAATGAGGAGAATCATTGCTTCAGAATTAGACTGGAGCAAATGGAAGCTAGTGACTTTATGAGAAATCAAGATACTGTTAAACAGATCCAAACAAATGAAAGAATAGAAGGAAAGGTGAAACATCTCATGGTTAAAACCACTGACCTGGGAAATAGATCCAGGAGAGATAATTTAAAAATTATTGGACTACCTGAAAGCTATGATCAAAGTAAGAAGCTAGAAATCATCCTCCAGGAAGTTCTCAAAGAAAACTGCCCTGATGTTTTAGAACCAGAGGACAAAATAGAGGTTGAAAGAATCCACCGATCACCTCCTGAAAAAGATCCCAAAAACAAAACTCCTAGGAATATCATAGCCAGGTTCCAGAATTCCCAGCTTAAGGATAGAATATTACAAGCAGCCAGGAAGAAACAATTTGAATATTGTGGAAACAAAATCAGGATAACCCAGGATCTGGCAGCTTCTACACTGAGGGATCCAAGGGCTTGGAATATGATATTCCAGAGGTCAAAGGAGCTGGGATTAAAACCAAGAGTCACCTACCCAGCAAAACTGAGTATCATGTTTCAGGGGAAAATATGGTCATTCAGTGGAATAGAGGACCTGTAAGCATTCTTGTTGAAAAAACCAGAGTTGAATAAAAAATTTGACATTCAAATACAAGAAGCAAGAGAAGCATGAGAAGGTAAACAGGGAAAAGAAATCATAAGGAATTTATCAAAGTTGAACTATTAACATTCCTACATGGAAAAACAATAATTGTAACTTATTAAACCTTTCTCAATAGTTGAAGGGAATATAAATATATATATATATATATATGTCTATATGTGAGGGTATATGGGCATATGAATACATACCGTGTTTCCCCGATAATAAGACCTATCCTGAAAATAAGCCCTCCCCTTACTGTGTAAGATTCCTCTAAAATAAGCCCTCTCCCGAAAATAAGCCCTATTGAGATTGCTACTGTAGTGAAGGTGATCCCCTGCACTACACGCTACATTACAGCATCCTCTGTATGCACCCCGCCCCCCCCCGGTGAAACACACGCTGTGCTCCGAGCTGCATCCAATCAGAGCTGCAGCAGTGAGCATGTCATCCTGTTCTTCCCCAGTGATTTGCTTATTGAATAAAGGTATATTTTTTTGTTCACATTAACCTGTTTATTAAAATTGCTGTCAATGTTCATTAAAATAAGCCCTCCCCTGAAAATAAGCCCTCTGGTGTTTTTCTGTCCAAAAAAAATAATAAGACAGTGTCTTATTATCGGGGAAACATGGTATGTGAATGTGTGTATATGTTTACATATATACACATGATAGTGATATACATAGAGTTATACATAGATAGAGGGCACAGGACCAATTTAGCAGGAAGGGACGATACTTAAAAGGTGAAATTAAGAGGTGAGAGAGGAATATAACAGAATGGGGTAAACTATCTCATATAGAAGAGGCAAGGGAAAATGGTTACAATGGAGGGGAAGAATAGGAAGGCAAAAGGGAATGGGTCAACCTTATTCCCATTGAATTTGGCTTGAGGAGGGAATGAAATACACACTAAATTGGGTATCTCACCCTACAGTAGAGTAAGGGGGAAGGGGATGAGAGGGGAGATGATGGAAGGGAGTGCAGACTGGGGGGAGGGAAGTTGAAAGCACCCACTTTTGAAAAGGGACGGGATCAAAGAAGAGAATACAACAAGTGGGAGGTGGGATAGGACGGAGGGAAATATAGTCAGTCTTTTACAATATATCTACTGTGTTATTGTTTTGCATTAGCCACACATGTACAACCTATCCTGAACTGCTTCTCTTCCCAGTAAGGGTGGGTGACAAGGGAGGAAGGGAATGAATCTGGAATTCAAAGTTTTAAAAATCAAATGTTTAAATATATATATATATATATATATATATACATACTATTATTAATACTATTTTACATGTAATTGGGAAATAAGATATACAGGCACTGGGGCATAGAGATCCCCTGGAAAAGTTGAAAGGGGTATGGGAGAAAATATGGGAGAGAGCAGATTGGAGGAGGGGATATCCTGTGGGACTGCTGTTTTGAGGCAGTGGGTAGGGGAAAAATGGGGAGAAAATTTGTAACTTAAAATCTGGCAGAAATGAATGATGAAAATCAGAAGTTAATGAATCATTTGAAGAAAAAAAATAGAAGTGGGGAGCGGGATAGGATGGAGAGAAATATGGTCAGTCTTTTACAATATAATTACTATGGAAACGTTTTGCATAACTCCACATGTACAAGCTATATTGAGTTGCTTGTTTTCCCAGTGGGTGTGGGTGAGGAGGGAAGAAGGAAAAGAATCTGGAAATAAAAGTTTTAAAAACAAATGTTTAAAAAAATTGCTTTTTTACATGCAACTAGAAAGTAAGATATACAGGCACTGGGGTATAGAAATCCATCTTGCCCTACTAGAAAGTTGGGGGGGGGACGTGAAGGTGGAAGATATAAGAGAGAAGAGATTGGGGGAAGAGATATTCAGTAGGCTCGATTTCTTGGGGTGGGAGTAGGGAAAAGACGGGGAGAAAATTTGTAACACAAAATCTTGTGGAAATGAAATGTTGAAAACTAAAAATAAATAAATAAATTGGAAAAAAAAAAAGAATATAACTTTCTTGAAGGCAGGGACTTCCTCGAACATACTACAGCCTTAAATGCTTGTTTGATTGATATATTAATTTACTATAGGTGATACATGTGGCCTAGAGGACTCTGTGATGGTTTCTGAGACCTTCCATTACAGATAAAGGCATCTTCCTAGATCATTCTCTGAATGGTCAGGAGTTGGTGAAGTGTATTCTGTGAGTTGCAGCTTGGTCCTATCCCACACCCCACTCATTCAGTGAGAACATGCTTGTTCTCTTTTTGCTTTTGCCTCACTTTATCTCTCTACTATTTCTAGCACTAGAGAATCACCAAAGTAAAATTTTATGGGATCCACTTGTGGCCAGTGCCCTTGTGATTATTAATTACCACCACCTGACTCTATCCTTCGGTAGGCTAATGCCCAGGATACATGAATGGTCAAAGTGTGAAGGCATAGAGTCCCAGCTTATAATTTGTAGAATCTGGGTAATATTTTGACTAGTTTGAATTGACTTCAATCAGTGCTGATGCTACAGAGATATGGTGGATCTGGACACACCAGTGCCCTTAACAGGGAGCTTTCCTAGGAATCTTCAGACTCCCTCTGATCTATCCTAGATACATAGGTATTCTTTTTTGCTCAGTTCACCAAATCCTAGCTTATGGGATGTAAAGGTATTTTCCTCAGACATCTCTGATAGTATGATTGGAATATGATGGTAACTTGTACTCAATCCACTCTCTGTCAAAGCAGTGACATTCTCAATCTTCACCATTACCTCCCTGCGTGGCCCTTTGAGTCCTGTATCTTTTCTACAAGATTCAGGTTATGTATTTCATGGCAGAGGGATGTTGGTAACCTAAGTTAGGAATCTTCCCTGGAAGGGAACATGTTCCCCTGGTCAACAAACTCAGGAAACTTGGATCACTCAGATTACAGAATTGTCAGGCTGGTTTAGAAAAGAGCAGCCAATTAAGGAATAGTCATAGAGGACTGGATCCTGAATTTGTGCCGAGCCTGAAGGCTACTGAGCCTGGAAACATCTGGCAAACTTGATCACAAAGACTTAAAGAGGCTTTGGGGAACATCCTGACAAGTGTGGGAAGTTTCATCAAATATATAATTTATCACAAAGAGAAAAGTCCTCTGAGTTTGTAATTTTAGTGGGAACATCAAATTATAGAGACTGAAAGTGAGAAACACAATGAAGTTTGTATAAGAGAATATGGTTTTTCTAGAGCAAGAATGCAATGGTATAAAACATAACTAAGTAATAAAAGATTAAAGATAAAAGACAAAAGAATAGCCAGTTGCAATCTTTAACAAAGCACCAGATTTTTTATCAGGTTCTGGAAACAGGCATTTTGGAGGATAATCAGAAAATTGCGCCTGTGGGCTATTCACAATAACAATGATAACAAATAGAGGCAGCTAGGTGGTGAAGTGAATAGAGCACTGACTCTGGAATCAGGAGGACCTGAGTTCAAATGCGGCCTCAGACACTTAACTCTTACTAGTCGTGTGACCTTGGGCAAGTCACTTAACCCCAATTGCCCTGATTTCCCCCCTCCAAAAAGCAAAAAAAAAAAAAAACCCAAAAAACAATAATAATAAATAGCTAATATAATAACAATTAATTTATATGGTGCTTTAAGGCTTGCAAAGTGCTTTATAAATTTTATAGCATTTGAACTTCACAACTCTAAGAGATAGATGCTATTATTATTCTCATTTTAAGAAGAAAAAAGTGAGAAGAGTCCATCTGGGCCTTGTTTCCCAGCACAGTGACCTATGAGAGATGGTTCTGTTCTAGAATTTGGCTTCCAATCCCAGATTACTGGCATTGGTAATGGATTGCAAGTACTGTTTCTGGAGCACTAGCTAGGTTCAGGTCCATTTGAGGATCTTGACTGACTTCCCTGGCGCTAGCTCTTCTCCCTGCCTTGACTGGCACCTGCATTTATCTGAGTGATTACTGACTTCCCTCACATCACCCTCCTACCAGCCTTTGCCACTCTTATTTTGTGCAGTTTTTAACTGGATGAAGGGGTTTTCTTCTGTTTCCTTTAGGTTTACTTTCTGGAGTTCTTTTCAGATATTTTGCTAGGTTTATGTAGCAGAACTGGAAAGTTCCTCAGTGTTATAATTCTAAATGAAGTAAGTCTTCACTGCCGAATTTCTAGATGAACTAGATAATAATGGGATTGTTCTTTTGGTAGATTTTACCCATTCTAAACCCGGGAAACCTCAGGGCCTCAGTGACTGGGCAAAAATCTGGAATTAGGCACTAAGCAAAGGTTGAGAGGAAGCCAAGAGGAAAGTCAGGGCCTATCCCAGAATTACCCAGACTCCGAGAGAACTTGTAAACCATTATTTAAGGGAATCATGGGATCTAGAAAAAAAAATTAGCAGTCCAGAGTTGGGGCAAGTTCTAGGACCCAAGGTCAAGACCAAGATGTGGGTCGTGTAAAGTTTATAGGGTAAAGGTAACTTCAGAAGTCAAAGTAAGGAATAGGTCTAGGAACAAGTTTGTGTGACAGAAATCAAAATTCCAGGAAAAGAAATTAATAAACACAGGGTCAGGAATCTAGTCAAGAAAGGAGATCAACGGAGGTAACAGGACCAGGAGAAGGGATAGGGAAACAGGTAAGGACAACAAGTAGGGATTAATCTGAGACTGTCTGCAGCCTTAGACCACGAGCTCCCCTGTTGATTCTTCTACTAAGTACTTTCAGCAGTGGCAAATGGGAGTTGGTAACAGAGCAGGGAATGAATGTTAAAAGGAGGAAATGAATTAACAGAGAAAAGAAGCAGGGCTAATAGGCTGTTCTTCCGGCAGACAGTTCCTGACTGTTTTAATCCATTTCTTTATAAACACTATGAAGGGTACTGCTAAAGACCTCTAGCACCTTGTCCTAAATGTTGCAGGTCCAGTGAATGCTTCTTTTTCCAATCAGGAGGTGCCCTGATAGCTATCTTGCAAATCATGTATCACCCCCACAGTTAGCTCCTTGTTCCTAGTCTTGATTCATCTTAAAATGAATTTTAAACAACAACAAAAAAAGACTAAACTCTGCATTTTGCCAAAATTTCTTTGCCAAAAAAAGTCTTTGACACAAACTGCTTATTTAAAGGCACTATGCTTCCCCCAACCCTTTTTTTCTTCCTTCTGAGAAAAATTTAAAACGTATTTGTATGGAACAGACCAGAGAATAGCTATACATTGCCTCACAGTTTTGTGTGTGTGTATGTCTTTAACCAACAGTGATGTAACCTCCCCATTTTTAGTTGTTGTATTTGTTTCATTATCAGAAGAAACCATGCATGACCTCTCTTCTTTAATGTTTGACTGTGGTCTTCATTCAATACTTTGCTCAATTGTCAACCCTGTTTTGCTGATTTCCCTCACTAATCCCCCACCAATTATTTTCTGCTAGAAGAAGAAAGGTTTCTGAAAGTCACAGCATCCTGATGGGAGAGAAATTAAATGGAAAAAAGGTTGTTTTCATTTCAAAGATAGTGGCATTAAAAGAAACCCAGAATATAAAGAGAAGGGAAAGAGACAATGTTAAATGCAGAAATCTTCAATCAGCTTGGCAGAGGAGTCTGTAACTCTTACTGGTTTCTCCCCACTATTCTTCTTTAATTCCAACATACAAAGCTGTTTGGCAAGCTCCCTTGAGCAATTTTCTGGGTTATCCTTGTCAGCTCAAGATCAACTATTTCACAGTCTGTTACAATACAAAGACTGAAGCAATGGAACCAGCACTTGGTTTTGCAATTGAGTTCAGCACTTGGTAGATGTGTCTTGTATGAATGATTGGGCACTTAGGTGGTACAATGAACAAAGTGCTGGAATCAGTAAGACTCATCTTCCTGAGTTCAAATCCAGATTCAGACACTTACTAGTTGTGTGATCCTGGGCAAGTCACTGACCCCATTTTGTCTCGGTTTGCTCATCTATGAAATGATCTGGGGAAGGAAATGGCAAACTACTCCAGTATCTTTACCAAGAACACCCCAGATTGGGTAACAAAGAATGACTGAAGTTGCTGAACAACAGTCTGAATGATTACTGTATTAGGTAGAATCAAAATTTGCTCTAAGGTTGGATTCAGGCTAAAATGTTTACAGACATGTCCCAGTTACTACCTCTTTAAGTTAGCCCATTACTGGTCAAAGCTTATAAAGTAGGCAGGGCAAAGAAGGACCCTACAAAGAATAAAATGTTGTTATATCTTCCTGACAAAGACTTTTACACTAACTCTGTGGATAAGGTGGGAAAATGTGGGCCATATGATAGTACAGTTGGTTGGATATTGTACTGATGGAATTATCAGAGCTAAAGAATAGTCATTAATAGTTCAGTACCAACTAGGAAGGAAGTCTGTAATGGAGTGCCCCTGAGATCTGTGCTTAACTTGAGAAGTTTAACATTTTTATCAATGATAAAGAGAAAGGTGATGTGCCTATCAGATTGGAAGGTCACACAAAGTTGGGCAGCATAGACAACACTGGATGACAGAGAGGGGTTCCTAAAAGCTCTTTACAACACTTAGTATTCTCTCTGGTTTTCAAGTTCCTCATCTGTGAAAGGAGGGATTTGAGCCAGGTGACTTCTGTGGACCCTTCCAGCTCTAAATCCATGATCAATCATATAATCTTAGCATTGAACCAACTTAAATATGATGAAGTTTAATAAGCCATTAAGAGTATTGAATCAGGAAGTGGATTAACATCGTCAGACCTGTACTTTAGGATGGTTGTTTTAGTAACTGCGTGGGCTGGATCAGAGTAGACATAGACTTGAGACAGTGAGACAAAATACTGCAAGAGGCTATGGCAATAGACCAGACCAGAGTTGATGGGCTCCTGAACTCTGATACCACATTCCATTATGCCCTGATCCTTTTAAACTGCCTTCTGACCTCTCATCAAGTCATAGCAATACTAAGCTGTATCCACTAAAGAATAGTTCACAAATTCTTGTCTGTTTCACGTTATGCACAATTCTCTTGCAAATGATGCTTTTTCTGTGATCCATTCATTGCCTGGATTTTTGCACGTGTAGAATTTAAAAAATACATCTGACAAACTTGGGCATTGTATCAAAAGTACCTGTGGAGGTTACATTGTCTTCTTTAGTCTGGGTTTGTTTTTTTAAAATATATGTATATATGGGTATATATACACACGTACATACATACATGCATGCATACATGCATACACACACATACACATATACACTTGTCTCTTCCCATGGTAAAGCCAAAAACAGACAAAGACCCTGTCTCACTCACTGGCCCATAGTGAGATACTTTTTTCACTCTCTCCTCAATAAGGATAGGAAAGGATCAGGTCCTCCCCAACAACGTACCTAAAATGTTAGTGCAACAGCTGTTGGTTATACATCGTTGGTTTAGGAAACAGATGTTACTTCTAAAACGGAAGTAGTTATTTAATGTTGAGCTCCTCCAAAGAGCTAGCTTATGAGTCAAAAACTGAAATATCATTTATTAATTAATATCAATTAATATTGATGTCATCAATTTTTTATTTGATTCAGAGCTATTTTTCTGATAAGGAACTCTCAGTGAGAGAATTCCCTCCATCAATGCAGATGAACAGATTTTACAGGGTTACACGGGGCACTGAAAGGTTAAATGATTGATCACATAGACAGTTATGCCGTAGATAGGTCTTGAACCTGGGTCTTCATGATGCGGAGGCTAGATTTCTATCCACTATACACCATGCTGCCTCCAGTCGCCACTATGTCATCCTTACTGAATTCAACTCAAATCATAGACGTGGAGCTGGAAGGCACCATTGAAGTCATCTAGTCTGACACCTTAACTCTACAGATTAGGAAACTGAGTTCAATGGAGATCAAGTGATCTGGGCACATCTCTATAAATTGTTAGTGGTAGAACTTGGGATTTCAGGGGCTCTGATTCTAACTCTGTACCGATGCTAATATGGGCAGTAAAAATGATTGATTAGTAATCAATTTAATAATTGAGCCTAGTGTTTGTGCTTTGGGGCTTTGTTTCTAGTCAGTTTAACCTACATGTGACCTTGAAGCTAATTGTGAAGCTTTCTTACTTCCTCAAGAGACCAGACTCCAGGGACATCAAACCCAGCTTAGCAGATAAGGAAATTTCCTTATGTCCTTGAACTTTAACTTATTGGATTATGAAACTACATCACAAGGTTGAATGGAGGATTAAAACAAAACAAAACTCTTTGAATTAGTATATTCAACATGGACTGTCTAGTTGTTGTACATTAGGTTTTTTTTTTTCCTTTTAGAAGAAATTGAAGTTTCTCTTTTGAAACTAGAGCTTACTTTCTGATTCTATAGAGATCCTCAGTTCAAATGCCCTCTACCTTCCTCTAGAAATAGGAATTTTCATGCAGTGAAAAAAGGAACTGGTATAATGAGTTTCTCCAACTCAAGAAAGGACACATAACAATAGCAGCAGCAGCAAAAAACAATAGCAACCAAGCTACAGAAACTTCTTTACCTTGGAAGTTCACTCCACCCTGGGCTTCACATCCTCAAAAGCGCCCTCTTCAACTGGTAACTGATCAACACAATGACCTGCCATAATTCTGAAAGTCTCATTATACTATCCACTTCTAGAAAAAGGACTGATGAACTCAGAGTTCAGATTGAACCATATTATCTTCTCTTTCTTTGTTTTTACTTTTTTTTCTTGGAACTTGGCTAATGTAGAAATTTGATTTGCATATCTATACATGTTTGCAATGAGTTTATTTTTCTTGCTTTCTCAATGAGAGGGAGAAGATGGGGGAAATTTTGGAACAGAAAATAAAATTGAAAAAAAAAATAGAGAAAAATAAAAGGAAAACATAAAATATAAAAAAAAGGAGACCACCCTCTTCTCCAGTGGCCTTTCCTTCTCATAGGCTAGTTTGTCTGAGAACCTCACTTGGAGGATGTCTAGAACAAACGTGTCTTCTTTCCTTTCCAGACCCTCCAGTCTTTCTCTACCATGTCCTAGTGCACTGGGGCTCATATAACCTATGATGCACACTGAGAACTGATTTACCCTTAACTTGGCTAATTAATGGACAGATATGCTAATTAGACTTATACTTCTCAATGCATCCAACCAATCTTTATTAATCAAAGCATGCAAACAATACTCCCCAAGAAAAAACTACCAATCAGTGTCTTTATAGACTCAGATAAGTGGCCTTCATGCCAGACTCACAACAAGTTTCCCTCTCTGCCCATCTAGAGGTCTGTGTCTCCCTGGCAAGGTCATCTGGCACTCCTTTGTTAATCAAAACTGCCCGCACGCCAACATAAGTTGCTTGGTTTTCAAGTATAGAGAAAGCAGGAGCCATTCTTAGTGGTGCCATAGGAACTGATTGGTTGGGTTTTCATACTTTTAGCAGTGGGCATTCCTAAGTTGTTTACTACATCATTTGATGGCAGTTTAGTTGAAAATTGCCGATATAGTCTTTCTAATATTTTTCTATTGGTGGTCTATCTTAGCAGAACACCTACACATGTTTGTCAGTTGTTTAAGAATGCTCATGTTGCTTACTTGTCATGCCACACAGCTGCTTATGTTATTATTGAAAAACAAAAAATTACTCAAAAAATTGGAATCACAAAATGGAAGCTGAAAACAAAATGGAATCCTTATGCTCAGTTATTATGCTATTATGGTAATATACTCACTACATTATCAATTATACCAATTTGACAAACTATCTCATTAAGATACTAAAACTTATTCTTACTATACCTTGTCTCTTCTCACACCTCCATTTTAGCTTCCTTTTATATGTTGTCTTTGCCCATTAGAATGTTCGGTCCTTGAGGGCAAGGATTAGCTTTCTTTCTGCCTATATTTGTATTTCCAGGGCTTCATGCCTGTCACATAGTAGGAGCTTAAGAAATTCTTGTGGATTTAACTTGGCCTTTGGCCCTCATTAACCTATGTACCTAAAATTAATATAACTCCTCTTTCAGAGGTCCTTATAACTTTATAGGCCTAGGTTCAATTTGGAAGATTTCTAAGGCTCATAGACCACAAACAGAAAACCTGTGAAAATCAGAAAATCATTCTTAGGCCTCCACCATATATGCAGATATAAACTCCCTTTGTACGCATGCAGTTCACAAAAATCAAAGTTTTTAATCAAGGTAAAGGAAAAGGGATTTTCTCCCTCCCCTTACCTCAGTTGATATAGTCTGCGATATGTGAGAATGTACTCACAAGATATTCGTTAATGAGATGTTAAAATTATTGTAAAAATGAATCTACTCTTGATCTTTTTTATGAAATAAGACCTCTTTCAGTGATTCAAGAAAGGAACAGTGTGATTAATTCAAAAAACAAATTAGCCAATATCAGACAGGGTTTAGATATTTAGATATTTAGGCCTTAAGGAGCTTGCTTCAGAAGCAAGATAACCAGTGTATGCTAATTATCTTAGAAACTCTGTCTGGAGTTTCCTATGGTGTTGAGCTGGGGAAGGGTTTAGCTTTCACTGTAAGGGTGATGGAGATCACCAAGTGGCTTCATGTTACCCACACTCCTTGAGGCAAGCTGGACATAGGAATGACAAGCAAGCAAGAACTCCACATGCATAGGAAGTATTCTGGATCTGGACAAAGCCTGTGCATGGAGATCTGGGCCCAGCTAGGGTAGGGTAGGGCCCATATACATCTCAATCCATTGGGTGCACATCAAAGAGCAGGCTAAGATATCCCTGTTTTTAGACCAAAGTGATCAGGGAATTGAGTGACCCATGCTGTCTACATCTTGTAACTCAATTCTGGATCTAGTTCAGTTCCCTTTCTATTCAATTATGGGTCTAGTCCAATTTCGATCTTATGAGCAGATCTTATTCAAATGTTGGAAATGGGAGAAAACTTTATTGCACTTTTTGAACCTAGTTCTTCCCTGGTGGACCTCTTCTACCAACTTCTTAGAGACCCTTAACTTAAAGACCTAACTTATGCTGACCAGAGACCCAGTCAGATCCAAGGATAGATGCACTGTTGGTAGAGGGTTCGGTGACTTCTTAGAGTATCTGAGACTGGTTAAACTGGAGATAGGAGGAGAATAAAAGAAAGAAAAGATGATAGCAAAAAAATAATAATAATTACAGTCAGATAATTAAGGAAGGTTGGGGTATAAAATAAAAGGGGAAAAGGCTTCTTTCAATAATAAAAAGAAATAGAACAAAATGAGCAAAAATAGGATAAGGAGTTTTGAAGCACATCAGCGAATATAATTTTAATATTTAGTGGTTTTAAGTGAGATGGCAGCCTTTAGGGAGCTTAGATGAGGATTGTAGAATCCCAGGAAGAAATTTCTGCTATCTCTGATAAATAGTCATGTAATCTTTAACTGTCATTCTGAAACCCTGAGATCTATATAGGGTCTTAAAGCCTGTGGAGGCACATAGAAAAGGCTTTATAATTACTTATTGACTTGACTTGAGAAGGGGTTCAATACAGATTGCCATAAATGTCCATGAGACACAAAAAAGATTAAGAAGTCTCATTATAGCCTAGAAGTGTCAAACATGTGGCCTGAGGGCAATTCTCTCTAGTGGCCCAAACCAAATTAGAGTGTAATTGGTAAATATTTAACAAAATAAAAATATTATAGTATTATATTTTAAAACTAAGCCAGTATGTGACCCAAAGGGATTGTAATGTATGGATTAGTGGCCCCCATTTCTATTTGATTTCAGTATCATTGATCTATTCCAATTCCTTTCTTTTGCAGATGAGTAGACTGAGGCTCAGAGAGTAGATAATTTGTCTAAGACCATAGAGCTAAATAATGGGGGAGTCAGGACTTGAGTTCCATACTCTAAATCTGATTCTGGTTTGGTTTTGTTTTACTATACCAGATGGTGTGGTTAGTATCAGAATCAGAAATGAAACCCAGAGCTCCAAGGCCAGTGTTCTTTGGCTAGTGGTTGGTTAATAAAACCTGTCCTGCCTGTCTCAGAAGGTGGGTTATAAGATCAAATGATAGCCTCACAACATGTATGCTAAATACCTTAAAAAATGCAATTATAGTGAAGGATATTTTAATTATGGAGATAGTAGTAGTTGATTTTAAGCCAACACAGGCATGTTATTTCCTGGGAGCTATTTCATTAGCACATGACTTCTTTAATAACAGGCACACTTCCACTCTAAAAATCACCAGCACCACTTTAGAGAGAAGTGCACCTCCTTAAATGTGGACTGGATATGGTCATGAATGTCTATAATCTCTTCTACAAGGGGAGGCTAAGGCTGATTGGTTGGGCGCAGAAGTTCTGAGATGCCATTGGCTAAGTCCTAAGTGAGTATCTGCACTGTCTGTACCAACATGGTGACCCTTAGGGAATGGGGGACCACTAGACTGCCTGAAGTTGCGAGAACCAGCCCAGGTTAAAAATAGAGCAGATCAAAGTTTTAGTGTTCATCAGTATTAAGATTGTGCTTGTAAGTGACTGCTACACTTATATAGAGACCAAGTTTCCACAATAACAACAAAAAAGTATACTGAATTGTCCTGTGTTAGAGATGAATGGAGAAATCTTTCAGATTCTTAAAATTGAATGCTATGACAGTAGATAAGAGATGTTATTATTCCTTTGTTGGGTAAGTCTTTAATGACTGAGAAGGGGAAGGGAGACAATAAAGATCTCTGCCTTGATGATAAGCTTGGTGATGACTAATTTTCCAGTAGAGATTTAGGCTTTATTAAGCCTCCTTGGGCTTAGTTTGCATGTAATAAAATAAAGATGGCTGCCTCCAGGGCATTTTCTTATGACTTTGCCACAAAAGTATATGGAATAGCACATATGTCTACTGGAGAATATAGACAGATGTAATATGCAATAAACTGTCAAATCAAGATGAAGATATAGGTAGAAAAGAAGGAACTTTTACATGTATGTATTCATTGAGTTCTACAGGTTTACAGATAGATGGGCCTTAGATTATCATCTAGTGTACCATCAAACATCAGAATTGGAAGAGATCTCAAGGATCCATAGAGTGTAGCCTACTGACTGGCCAAGCATCTGCCCTATGTCATTACCATCATGTAGTCATCTAGAATCCCACTGAAAGCCTCCTATGACTCCTTCCACTTCTGGACAGTTTTAATCTCTAACAGAGGTTTCTTTACACCAAGCCTAAATCTGCTTCTCTCTCAATTCCAGCCACGGTTCCCGGTTTTGCCCTCTGAGGGCAAGCACCTAAACAATAGAGATAATAGCACAGTGTAATAGCATGTAATAAATGCTTATTTCCTTCCTTTCCTCCTTCCTCTCCCCTCCCCTTTCCACTAAATGCACCTGCCGAGAGATAGCCCTCCATAGACTCATTTTAGAGATTATACAATTGAGGCTCAGGGAAGTTAGTTGATTGGCCCAAGGCAGATCACAGAACTGCCAATTGTCAGAGCTTGGACTCCAACCCACTTACCTTAATTCTCAGTGCAGCGCTCTTAGCACATTTCTAGGAGGTTCTTTCATCCTTTGAAATTCCCTTTTCCACCACTTTTCCTACAATTTCAAACACTTTCCATGTATCAAAACATCAAAGGGACAATGCTTTCTAAATGGAAAGAACTAAACAGCAGGGCCTCCACCTTCAATCTGGTTTTCTGTGCAAAACTTCACCAGAATCGGTGAATTTTAGTGTTTTTTATCAGCTATCCAAGGTACAGCTATCCTTCTCTGAACTGCTTGTGATGGCTGTCTTAGCTGGTATTTTAATGGAACAACCCTTAACAAAGGGTTGGCCAGCCACAAAATCTCTAGAGATTTGTAGTTTTTCCCAGTCTGGGAAAAGTGGAAACTAACGTGAGATCAACCCTCAGACAAGAGGAAGCAGAAGTTGTTTGTTTATGGAGTTTGAGGACTCTTGGGGAGAATGAGAAGAGAAGAAAAGAGAAGTAGTGGTTGTTCCATGGCAACAGCTTTGGGGGGTGGGGTAAGAGCGGGAGAGGAGACAACAGCAGGCAGGGTCTGCCATCTCTGTAGTCCCCTTCTCAATCAATCCATAAACATTTATTAAGCACCTCCTATGTATCAGGCAGTGTGCTAAGTGCTGGGGAAGCACTTAGAAGAAGCAGAAGACCAGGGGCAGCTATGTGAGTCCGTGAATAGAGCACCAGCCCTGGAGTCAGGAGGACCTGAATTCAAATTTGACCTCAGACACTTGACACATTTACTAGCTGTGTGACCTTGGGCAAGTCACTTAACCTCAATTGTCCTGCCTTCCCTCCTCAAAAACAAAACCTCCCTCAAGGAGTCTAATGGAGGAGATAGCATAGAAACAAATATATACCAATAAAGGCATATAAAGGATAAATAGGAAACAATTATCAGAGGGAAGGCATTATGTAAGAGGAATTGGGAAAGACAGATTTTAAAAGATGGAATCTTTAGTTGGGGCTTAAAGGTAGCCAAGGAAGTCAGTAGGTAGAATTCAGTCTTTGCATAAAAAAAGGAGAAAGAAAAGAATAAAATGTGTATAGCATCTACTATGTGGCAGGTACTGTTCTAAGCATTTTTTTACACATATTATTTCATTTGATCCTCACCACAAATTTACACATATGTGCTATATATATTATATATTTATATATATATATGCCACATGTGCCATTTTACAGTTGAGGAAACAGAGATTAAGTGACTTGTGCTGGGATACACAGTGGTATCTAAAGCTGGATTCATGTCTTCCTGATTCCAGGATGAGTGCTTTATCCACTTTGTCACCAGCTGCCTTGGACTATGAGCCATGCCCTTCCTGTAAGAGCAGAAGCTGAGAGGCATGTGTGACTTGTGTTTTAAATTGGATTCTCACCCCAATAGCAGGAGCAGAAAGAGAAACAAACCAGCTAAGAGAGGAACAAAGGGGCAGGCCCTGTCCTGTGCCAGCCTTATTTCCATTTGTGTTTTTTTTTTATTTATTCTGTTAAAGAAAACAGTTACTAGATTTAATATTATTTCTCATAAATACCTGTGGTAAATCCTGTTCCTCATTTTGCAAGCCATATTCCTTTGCCTTTGGCAGGAGAGTGCATTGGGAGTCACTGAGGTGAAGACAGATCTTTCCTAACACTCTTTAACCATTGTTAGAGAGTTTTGCTCTCTAGCTGTGAGTATAAGCATAAACTTTTACATACCTACCCTGAGAGGGCAAAATGACTATAGATGTAGAGCCCTGTTTTATAAATCTGCCTCAGATATGTGAGCAAATTTACCTTATCCTCTAAGACTCCTGAGATGAAAATGATCTTGGACTGTTTGTCAGGAGTCCCTAGCTGAAATCTTCTGATGCAGAATAGCTGTGTGATCTTGGGGGAACTCACTTATTCTCTCTGATCCTTCTGCTTAAATTCAACTTGTTTGCTAAATCATGATGGGGAGATGACCAGGGGTTCTCTAAGGCTTTGTAAGCAGACCACAAGTTCTGACAATTCCTCAAACTCAAATCTTTTTGAGATAGACTTATTGAAGAAGTATGAACCTGAGTTAAGCCTTATCTTGGCTGCAAGATGATAAAAATCTGGAGTAACAGAAACACGTGCAGCCCATCTTCTAAGTCAAGGGGAGTTTGGGCCTGTATCATTGAAAGGAGTGAGTACCCACCCTAGCTCAGTCACAGGTCAATGAAATACTGAATTATGTCTGGTCAGCTAAGAGGCCATTATTCATCTAGAAGCTTAAATTTAGTACCTATGAGAATGTGTCTCTCTAATCATTCTCCATGGACACTCACTTCTCTCTCAGAAAAAGATTTCTTCTGCCATGCATTCATTACACATATTTATAAATTATAAGGAAATGTATTTGACCACCCAACCTACATGATTGGGCAGATTAGGGACAAAATGGCTTTTAAGTTAAGACTTAGAGTGAGGTGTAACATGACCTTTTCATTGCAATGTAACATAAATACCACTGCTTTGTCATCAGAATACAAATTGAGGGCAGAGATTATTTAATTTTCTTCTTTGTGACTGCAAAATCTGTCACATAATAGGCATTCGATGTGTCCCAAATTGGAGGAGAATCCCTGGATTAACTCCAATACAGAGGCTTACTGATTGGTTGGGAAGAATGCTTTATTTGGAGTCAGAGAATCTAAGATTGAATCCCTGGCCCTACCACTTATTCCTTGGGTAACCCTGGGGAAACTGCGCAATCCCTCTGAGCATTAATTTCCTTGTTTGTAAAATGAATGGGTTGGGCAGGATTGCTCCTAATTGTCTTTCTAAATCTACAAATTTCTCCAGTTAAATATTTGTCTTCATATTTATAAGTGTATATAATAAAACTGAGTGGCAGAGGAAATCCTTTCTGACACAGTGGTAGGTGCCCTTAAAGGACATTTAATTACCTTCTCTGAATTGTAAAGAGCTTAGAGTAAGTTGGTTGCTTGCTCACTTCTTTATAAAGTCATGCACTTTTTCCCCCCATGGCAATTCATTGTACATAACTCACACACACACACACACACACGCACACAGATACATATGCACACCCCCTATTTAATTCCTAAGTAGCGGAGAGCATGCTCTTTGACTTACTCCTCAATAAGGCTAGTGGGACATGAAAGAAGACATAATTTTGGCAGTGTCTAAACTAAGAACACTGGATTTGGGCCAGAGAACCTGGGGTCTTCGTCGTTTTGTATCATATGACCTCGGACAAATCATTTAATCTCCCTGGGCCTCTCTTTCTTCATCTGCAAAATTAGGGAAATCTCACAGAATGTTCTTTGCTAAGACTCTTCTTATCCTCCTAAAGACAGTCTTTTGTCTTGGCGATGTTAAATTGACCAACTCTGACCGAATCCAACTCCACTGAGACAATGACAACCATAACACTTCACAACAATATCAGTCTCCTAGAAATGTTAATGAATCTTTATTGGCATTCACAAAACATAATGGACAGTGAAAAGAATCCCAAACTCTGAATGAAATTCAATTCATTTTGGAGAAAAAAAAAAGCTCAGACACTAAAACTTTCATGGTTTTAAAGGACAAACAGCTTAAATCCTTCATGTATGTATTTTCTTCCTATTAGTGCTGTTAATTAAATGCTCAAAATCAAAAGCTAGTGATAGGCAGGAAAATGAGGAGTAGAAGGGAAGAGAAATGCTTAAATGTTTGCAATGACAAGCATTTAATAGCTACTATTCATCTTAAAACCCATATCACAGGGGCGACCAGGTGGCTCAGTGAGTAAGAGCACTGGCTCCAGGGTTGGGATGACCTGGAGATCAAATCCCAGGCTCAGACACTCAGCACCACACCCAGAAATAACTAACTGGCCATGTAACCTTGAGCAACTTACTTAACCCCAATTGCTTTAAAAAAAACAAACAAACCCATATCACATGCTAGATTTTCTGATTTCCCCCTATTTTTAGCAATAAGAAGTAATTAACCCCCATTAGAATTTCTTTTAACTATTCAAAAGGAAAATTCTGCAACAGGCAAATGAACATGTTTTCTATTGTATCACCAGGGTAAAGGGTAAAGAAAGTCAGGATTTGCAAATTATATTCATCCTGGTTTTCTTTTTTAACTTGATTGAAAAAGAATACTGCTTTTGTGTAGATTATCTTAACTTAGATATCATGTGCAAAGTATAATACCTGGACCCAAGTATCTACTATAGAAATCTGTCCCTAAGGCAGGATAATAAGCTGGGACAGATCCTTGGTGTTTTAGATATGGTATGACCCAATCAGTTCTTATTAGTTAGGATAAATGTGGCCAATTAACCCCCTGCAAAACATGTTAGGGGTTAATTTCCTCTGTATAACTTTTGTTGTTCAGTTTCAGACTGTTTTTGACCCCATTTGCAAAGGTACTGGAGTGGTTTATTATTGCCTTCTCCAGCTTAATTTACAGATGAGGAAACTGAGGCAAATAGAAAGAAGTGACTTGCCCAGGATCACATAGTAAGTTTCTGAGGCCAGATTTGAATTTAGGAAGAGGAGTCTTCCTGACCCCAGGCCCAGCACTCTATCTACTACTCCATTTAGTTGCTCAAATATAGCTCACAGCAAATTAAAGAAAAGTCTGAAATTAGATTCTTAGGATACTCTTTTTTTTTAAATAAAAGAAAGAGTGGGTATGAGCCATTTAAAATCAGATGAATATCCTAGCTTCAGTGGGATTAACAAAAAATATTTGAATCAACTCTTATTTGGTAGTGGCAAAGTACTGGAAATGAAGGGGGTGCCCATCATCAGAGAATGACTGAACAAAGCATGGTATATGAATTAATAAAATTCTATAGAATACTATTGTGCCAAAGACTTATATGAACTGATGCTGAGTGAAGTGAGCAGAAGCAGAACAATTTATATTATTTCAACAATGTAAAAACAAACAACTTGAAAATAATTAAGAACTCTGATCAATGTAATGATCAAGCTTGATTCCAGATGTCTGATTTTGAAAACAGAGAGGTGATAGGCTAACTATGTAGCAAGAGAACTACCTTTTTGGAATTTGTCTTGCTTGATTATGCATATTTGTTACAAGGGTCTTGTTTTAATTTTTGTCCAGTGGGAAGAGAAGAAGAGATTCTTCCTAATGGAAAATTAAGAGATGTTTGCTCATTGAAAAAATAAAATTTAATGCTAATAATGATGATAAAAGCTATGAACACCTGAGAATACCTGAGGGACTAAGGGATAGCAGGGAACACAGGTACAGATTTTTTTTTTAATCAGATAATCTCAATGACACCTTAATCTGAATCTGCCTGTAATTTCCTTGTAGAGTTGAAGAACTTTAAATGTTAAGAATAGACAATCAATTAATACATGTAATGTTGAAGTTTATTCAAGGTCTGGGTCCCTGAAATGCATACTTGGCTATCCAAAATCAGTAGAAAACCACATTGGTTAGCTTCCTGAAAACAGGTCTCTGAACCCTTCTCTTTCCTCTCTCTTACATGTTTCTATTCTTCTCAGAAGTCATAGGATCACAGGATTTAGAGAAATAAGGGACCTTAAAAATGATCTATTCCTACCCAGTCCTTTTACACAGGAGGGAATGAAGGCCCAGAGAGGTTTAGTGACTTGTCCAATGAGACCAGTGAGAGAGTAGCATAACTGGAATTGGAAATCCTATGTTCTTTCCATAATCTAGAAATACACAGTCTTTCTAATCGCCTTTTCTTTGCTCCCTTCTTCCTTTTGGACTTTACCCCTCCCAACTCTGTTTTTCCCAACGCTCACTTCCTCCTTCTCTTTTTCCCCTTCTTCTTCCTCCCCTAGAGTTCTAAACACTCACACCAAATAGTGAGGCCAAAGGAGCTCTGTTCATTTTCCCTCCCCAAAAATGAGCACAATTCTAGGAACAAGCTACTGCTGGGTAGACAAATATTAACATTAGTAACTGTTCCTTGAAATGTCAGGAAAAAATATGCTCTATTCAAACCTACTGGGACAGATGAGTTACAATAATAATTAATAATAATAATTGTCATTATTATTATTAGACCGTGAGTTCCTGGAGAGTAGGAGCTGTCTTATTCCCTTCTTTATAGCCTCAGCACTTAGCACAGTGCACATGGTAGGCACTTAATAAATGTTCATTGACTGACTGAACAATAGCTAGCATTGATACAGCACTTTCCAAATACTGACTTATTTTGTTATCACAACAACATTGGGAGGGATTATCACTATCGGTCTTTCACAGGGGAGGAAGCTTGAGGCAGGCAGAGTTTACACAGTCTAGGAGGCAGGTCTTCCAGACTCCAGATTCAGCACTCTAACCTTTGTGTCCTCTAGCTGCCTCATTAATTTGTGGATCATAAACTACAGGACAGTAATAAAGTCAAATAAAAATTGCAAAGTAGACTATGCATATTTTTTTAAAAAGCTTGGGGGGGGGGGTCATGGGAGCCATTTTAAATCATTAAATAACTTATTCATTGTAATCCTTCCATTCAAACATTAACTTTGACTATAGGAGAGAAGTCTTGGCCATCTGCACTGTCACTTTGCCAAAGCTTAGACAGGTAGTGTGCCTTCACCATCATCATTAGCAAATAGCTACCAAACACTGGGCTGAGTCTAGAGAAAGCAGCAAGCTAGAACTCCGGGCTAGGAGTTGACAAGAAGCAGGCTCAACTCCCCCGTGGGGTATCTACTAGCTGGGTAAGGGATCCTGGGGAAGTCACTGACTTTTAATGCCTCAGGTGTGCCATCCTAAAATTTATCATCTGGGTCACAGGTTTACCAGGGCAGTGATCTGCTTCGGTGAAGGGGTTTACCATGCGGAATTCCCCATTGTCCCGATGTTTTAGATCTTTTGCATAGTTGCATGTGTGAGGTGCTGGGCTGGAGGAGTCCGTCTAAACTATTGCAACATCACTCATGTTCTGCTGCTAGAATCTAGGTCCTCTCAAGAATACTGTGCCACACTGTCTAGTGCATGCCCTCCAAGACAATGAATGGCCAGGAGAACTATTCCCTGATAGTCACTGCATACCTGAAATTCGAGCATGTAAGAACAGATGGAATTACTTCACTTCAGCTAGGGCCCTACAACCAGCAGAATCAGGCCCCTCTGGTCTGTGTGAGGAACATGAAAAATAATAATACTGACAAGGAGAATTTGTATAGCACTTTACATGTTTTCTCATTTGGTGCTCACAGCTACCCTGTGGAGGTGGGTGCTATTATTATAGCCACCTTCTTGACTAGGAAACTGGGACTGAGAGAGGTTAAGTGACTTGTTCAGGAGCATACAGCCAATATCAGAGGCAAGATTTGAATTCAAGTCTTTCTGCCTCCAAGCTCAGTCCTCTATTCAATTTAGGGAAAGGGGAGGCAATAAGCCCTTATTATATCACCTGCCAGGTTCTGTGTTAAGCACTTTTCAAACAATATCTTGGTTGAGGTAGGTGCCATTATTGTGCTCGTTTTACTGTTTGGGAAATGGAGGCAGAAAGAGGTAGTGACTTGCCCGGAATCACACAGCTGGTAAATATTCGAGGCAGGTTTTAAACTCAAGTCTTCCTGACTCAAGGCCCAGATCCACTTGGGCCAGCTAGCTGCCTTTTACAGAATATTGCAGGAATATTTTTAAAGAGTTTTCTGTCTAAATGATTTTTTTCCCTAATTCTAATATGCCTGAACTAAACCGTTTCTTGGAAATGTTTCTGGTTAATAGAATTGGACTGCTCTATTAGCAATCTGGAGCAGGCTTTACTGCTAATCTTGGATCACTGAAGGGCTGAGTCAAGATTTGGGTGAGCTTGGACAATTTTCCTATGCATATGTTGGAGCCACAGAGATAACATACAATATGCAAAAGAAAAATGAATCAACTGGTTTTCTTCTGTCTTGTTTAAAGATGGATGCTACTTCAGAAGTGATCCTCACATGGTAGAAAATAAAAGCTATAGAGGCTTCTCTAGTTTTCATTTGTTTTGTTTGACTGGGTATAGAGCTCATGGCCACACTTCCTGATGGAGAGGAGTTAGAAGTTTTCTTTGTTGAAAATGAAATGCACTCCTCGAGGGCCAGCATCAGAGTTGGCAATGCTTTGCTTGTTGAGAGTTTCAGCCAATGCTTCAGGTCCGCAGAGGAATACGCCTATCCTGGTACTAGGGAGGGGAAGAAAAAACATCCAGTATTAAGGAGGCATTATTGGTTTATATAAAAAAAGTTACACTGCTCCTGAGTCAATTCCCATGATGCCAAGTCCTTCGGCTCCTTCCACAGATCCCCAAGCAGCCGAAGGTATACATTTTCCCACAGACTAGGGTGAGTGATTGAACTTTCCCTTGGCTTAACTCAACCCTATTTATAATTATAATTTATAATTAATTAAATTAATAAATATAACTAAATAAATTATAATTTATAATTATAATTCATAATTTTAGAGGTACCTAACTGCCTTGGAATGATATACAAGTAGAAATTAGGTGGAAATATGCTCTATTAGAGAAATAGCCATTGCTTTGTGAGTCTGCAGGGATGTCTCATTTTGTACCATCCATTTATCCATCCCCATTCAAGCTATAATATCTAGAAACTGGGGCCTCAAGAGCTGCAGCATAACAATGAGCCTTTGAAGGTACAGGCACTCTCTAATGACCAGTGGCACGCCAAGATCTCTTGGATCAACTGTGTTCTTTTAAAATGGGGCTTCCCTTTATGTTTTCTTGGTCCCAGGCCTCTAATAAAATATAAAAGGATGGCCCTGCTGCCCCATCAGCAGCAGAACATGTGCTTCTGGTTACTTCTCCTATGATAATGATGGTGGTTAATCTCCACTCTTTCTCACTGACCATGACCAAGAGCACACATTTAGTAAATGACTGTCCAAACATGGTGGTTATTCACAGACATAAAGAACAAAGACATTGGGGCAGCTAAGTGGCACAGTGAATAGAGCACTGGCTCTGGAGTCAGGAGGACCTGAGTTCAAATTCGGCCTCAGACATTTAACACGAAACTAGTAGGACCTTGGGCAAGTCACTTAACCTCAATTGCCCTACCTTCCCTTCTCCCAAAAGAAAAAAGAAAAAAAAAACAAAGACATAGACTGCACCCTTGACTCTAGCCAATCATCTTCCTCAATAACAAATTGTTACCAAGGAGCTCTAATTCAAATAAAGTTTATCTTTGGGCATTGGAAAAGGGTTTTATGTTCTTCCTAGGCTTATGCTCTGCCCAATGCATCTGGCTTTTCTTTCCTTATTTTCCAGTCCACAAAATAGTTTGCCTAAGTATTTTGTTGTCAAAGGGTGAACCCTTCCCTCTATCCCTTACTTGATCCATGGAAATGAAAGTGTCTAAGTTTAGACCTGTCTTATATGCCACAGGTAACACTGAGTTCCAAAGGGCTAATAGAAGAATTTCCCTCTATTCTACAAATTCAGGTTGACAATGTGGAGTTGCTGTCTTACTTTGGGTGTTGACTTGCAATGGTTTTGAACTCATTTTCCCAGTTGGGTCTTCCATACAATGTCTTTTGTTTCAAGCCTGTTATAACATCCTTCTCTTCATCATGGTGCACAGTAAAGTGAGTGGCCTAAAGGAGAAAAAAAAATGAAAACACTACAAGAGTCTGCAAAAATTTATCCTGACATATTTATACTTCCTTCTCTCTAAGGTCTTTATTTCCCTTCCCTACTCCTACTTTTGAAGAACTTAAGACCTAGAATTCTTTGTAATTCTGTGAGTTACATAAAACTAGAAAATAACTCATTTGTCTTTGAAAAGCTTAGATTTTCATAAAGTTGTCTTTATTTAAGCAGACTAGCCAACGCATATTTGGGCACTTAGGTGGCACAGGGGATAGAGCACTGGGCCTGAAGTCAAGATAGACCTGAGTTCAAGTTCAGCCTCCATCATTTACTAGCTGTGTGACCTTGGGCAAGTTACTTAACCCTGTGTGCCTCAGTTTCCTATCTAGAATTCTTTATAATTCTGTGAGTTACATAAAATTAGAGAATAAGTCTTTTTTTTTTTTTGAGGGCAATTGGGGTTAAGTGACTTGCCCAAGGACACACGGCTGGTTTTTTGTGTTAAGTGTCTGAGGCCATATTTGAACTCAGGTCTTCCTGACTCTAGGGCTGATGCTCTATTCGCTGTGCCACCTAGCCGCCCCTAGAGAAAAACTCATTCTTAAAAATTAAAACAAGACAGTTTCTCTTTTTGTATTATTGTTTTGTACTATGTTGTTGTACTATGATGTTTTATTTTGCTGACCTCAATTATGGGTGCAGTTTCCCATTTGTAAAAATCAACTGCAGAAGGAAATGGCAAACCACTCCAGTATCTTTACCAAGAAAACCACTAGGGCTATGAAGAATCAGAAATGACCGAACAACAACACCCTTGCATATTGTAGAAATGTTTTTATGGCTTCATTTTGATCTATGACTTTTTTTAACTTACAGAAGTTGAAATTTTCACTTGCATTGTTCAAGATTAGTAGTAGTACTCACAGTTATAGGAGTCTAGTTACATAATAATAGGCAACATACATGTGTGTATATGTATGTATGTGAATATTTGTGTTCATTGTGTTTACATGTATATATGTGTATCTATATACATATACATAAGATGTGTGTGTATGAAATATCTCACTTTAAACTTTGTGAAGTTCTTTACATACATTATCTCATTTGATCCTCACAGTAACACTGGGAGGTAAATCCTGCTTATTTACGGAGGAGTAAAATGAGGCTGAGAGAAATTAAGTAACAAACCCATGTTGCACAGCTAATAAGCATCTAAGGCAAGATCAGAACTTGGGTTTTTCCTGACCACAATTAGCCAAAAAAGCCACAGATCTTCTGGGGGGGAGGGGGCGCGGAGTAAACCCACGAATAGATGATTCTGATTCACAAGTGAGTGATCCCAGAGAGCTCTGGATTCCATGTAGAGGAGCCACACAGAGCATGAGGGAGAATGCCTCTAGACCGCTCCCTCTCAGACCAAATAGCCTTGCGGAGAGCTCCTATCTAGGAGAGTCAGATGTTGCTCTAGGTTTGAGGTTAGAAGTGACAGTTGAAACCACTCACAATGAGATAGTTTGGGGGAAAGAAATAAATGGTTACTTAGTACACTGGAGGGTAAATAAGCCAATTTAAGGCTATCTGGTATAATACTTTGTAAAGAACACTAGGCTAGGAGAGAGGAGGCTCAGGTTTGAGGCCCGGTTCTCAATACCCTACTGTGTAATACTGATAATGTTATTTAACCTTTCTTGGACACAGTTTCCATATTTGGAAAATGAAAGAATTGAACTAGATCAAGGGTTCTTAACCTGGGGTCCATGAATTTGGATAAGAAAAAAAAAACTACTTTATTTTCACCAACCTCTAACTGGAATTCAATTTCCTTCAATTTTTCATTTCTTTCACATTCAAATTTCCTTCAAATGTAAGGAACAATCATTATTCTGAGAAGGGGTCATAGGCTTAACCAGACTGCCGAAGGGGTCCACGATACAAAAAGTTGTTAAGAACACTTGAAGTAAAGGATGTCTAAGCTCCCTTTTGGTGCTAATATACTATCATTCAATGACTCCAGGAATGAATGGTTCAGTTGGTTAAAACACTAAATTATAGAGCTTATGTCCAGTTAATAACAGCAAACATTTATCAAGCACTTATGTTAGAGGAGATTCAAGTTTCAGGTAAGACACAGTCCCTGCCCTCAAAGAGCTTATAGTTTATTAGGAAAATAAAGAGCCTAACATAGAGTAAAAATATAAAATGTGGTGGCTTGAGGCCTGGGAAGGAAGGTTGTCGATAGGCAGGTGGGTGTGTAGTGGATAGCACTCTGGACTTGGAGTCTGGAAGCTGTGAGTTTGAATCCTGCCTCAGATACTTTAGTTATGTGATTCTCTAAAAATCATTTAACCTCTTGTGTCTCAGTTTCCCTGTCTATAGAGGGATAATAATAAAACCTCCCAGGGTTGTTGTGAGCCTCAAATAATATAATAAGTTATTAAAGCTTAAAAGTACACTAAGTATTTTGGTCCACTCCGTATATGTGAATTGCTATATAAATGTTAACTATTGTTGTTGTTGTCGTTGTTGGTTGTTAGTAACTAGGGCTTGTCCTACCCTGTAGATTTCATGGAGAATTCCAGCCTGCTCATGGTGTCTTATGGTCCATAAGGGGTAAGTAGTGAGAGAGAGTAGATGGATAGGTCAACTCCTGATGATACACCTTCCAAAAAGACACTTCAGGACAGAAGGGCAGTTTGGGCACTTTTGTAGAAAAACAAGAGGCCTGCTTTGATTTTGTTGTTACCTGAGATTCATCCCAGCCGGTAAGGTAAATGTTGTAGCTGAGAAAATCAGCATTGTTCTTCTCCTGCATTTGGGTCTCTAGTAACTGCAGCAGGTCTGCAAACCATTCAAAGGCATGTGTGTCTCGACATAGCCAGTAAAAATAAATCTGGAAAGGAAAGGTAAGGCAGGTAATCACAATGGTTCTGCCATTTGGCATCACAAGAACCCCATGGCCCAGGATATCTGGAACTATGTACTATAGAATCATAGACTGTAGAACTGGAAGGTACCTTTGAGAGAACAGATCAAATAATTGGGACAGTTCAGGCAATTGGTGATGGGTCCATCATGGAGCAATAGGGAGAAGTCTAGGCAGATTGACAGTAAGCCTCAGGGCCATCTATTGAATAAGTGAGTGGCAGATATCTCAATGAATAGTCAGTGTCAGGAGAACATTGAATAGAGGTCAAGGCAGTATAGCAACTGATGCCTGAGAGGACAGGCAGATGATGCTAGAGACCCAGCTACTGAGCAGGGGATGGAATTCAGAGTGAACAGCCCAATCCTGAGGAGATAAGGGATTTAAACCAAAGGAATGGAGCAGAGCCTCAGGCTTGGGGAGTGGGCAGAAGGGAGGAGAGATAAGACCAGTATTCAGTTACTGGATCTCAGGATGTAAGATAGGGCCAGGAGGAGAAGCAAGGCTGACGTCATGGTGATATATCCAGTGATAGCTCTAAGGGTTCTGATATTTTCATTTCCCAGGATCAGATTGGGCAAGAGTGGGGTTTTAAATGGCCATGATGGTAGGGATTGAATGGAAGTAGGACCAGGGAGCCTGGGATTAAACTAACTCAGGTGTCAAAGTAGCCCTGCCTTGAAACCCTAAAGCCTAGATCCAAACAAACACATAAAAGAAACTAAATTACTGGCAAATTATTATCAGGGGAAATACTACCCCATCAAAACTGGCATTAACCACTGGTACTTCTCTCCATCAGATTATCATTGAAGTCCATCCAGAGGAGATTTTCTTTTTCCAAAATTTTATTTTAGACTAACGCCAAAACTCAAATACAGAAGAGAGAAAAGAAACAAAAACATATCATAAACTTAAATATTGGATTTTAAATACAGAGTTAGAAAGAAGAAATGCATGTAGCGTGCATAACAGAACATAAGACATGATTCAAAATGTGTAACAATAAATTTTCATTTCAAGAAAACCTGTATGATAAATAATACTCATTGTGTTGAGAACTGTCCAGCTTTTCTTTGCTTCCTTCTAAGTTTTCTTTTGTTCTCTGCTGTGCACTTTTTTACTTTGTTCTTTTTTTTCCCTCCCCCCTATTCCCCCCAGAAGGCCACAATAAATTTAGATATGTTTCTCTATAGCTATATACATACACATATACATACACATATAGACATATACTTTCCCAAACATATTCTACTCTTGATCTTTGTTTTTATGTATGATTTTACCTCCTGCTTCCTCTACTTTACCTCTACCCACTATCTTGCCCTCTTATGACTTGCCTACCGAAGATTTCCTTACCACAAGACACTCTATTTGCCAACTATGGGAATTTTGCTAGTCATTCCAAATTCCTGGTATGTCATCTCTTGGCCTTCCTGGTTTCCTCCAAGTTCCCAGCTACAATTCAACCTTCTTTAAGAAGCCTTGTTCTGTCCTCCTTAATGCTAGTGTTTGCCCTAGTTTGATTATCTCTAATTTAATCTCTATCTCTAATCTCCACCTCTATCTTCTTTTGTTTTATTTTATTTATTTAAGTGTTCTGTATTTCTTTTTTTAATTTAATTTTATGTTTAGTTTTAGTTTACATCATTCATTTCCACAAGATTTTGAATTAAAAATCTTCTCCCCATCTTTCCTCTACCCACCACCCCAAAACAGTGATCCCACTGTGTACCCCCTCCCCCAATCTGCTCTCTCCTATTTCCTCCCACATTCCTCCTCCAACTTTACAGTAAGGAAAGATGGATATCTATGCCCCAGTGCCTGTATATCTTATTTCCCAGTTGCATGTAAAAAAAAAATATGTATATATATTTTTTAAACATTTGATTTTAAAACTTTGAATTCCAGATTCTTTCCCTTCCTCCCTTGTCACCCACCCTTAATGGGAAGATGAGCAATTCAATATAGGTTGTATATGTGAAGCTATGCAAAACATTTCCATAGTGGATATATTATGACAGACTGACTATATTTCCTTCTATCCTATCCCATCCCCTACTTGTTCTATTCTCTACTTTGACTCTATCCCTTTTCAAAAGTGTGTACTTCCAACTTCCTTCCTCCCCAACCTGCCCTCCCCCCTCTCATCCCCTTCCCCCCTACTCTCCTGTAGGGTGAGATACCCTATTTAGTGTGTATGTCATTCCCTCCCTAAGCCAAATTCAATGAGAGTAAGGTTGATTAATTCCCTTTTGCCTTCCTGTTCTTCCCCTCCATTGTAAGAGTTTTCCCTTGCCTCTTCTATATGAGATAATTTACCCCATTCTGTCTCTCCCCATCTCCTCTCATTATATTCCTCTCTCACCTCTCAATTACATCTTTTAATTATTATCCCTTCCTATTCAATTGATCCTGTGTCCTCTATGTATTCCTATATATATATATGTATATGTATATACATGGTCACATATGTATTCATAAGCCTATATATCCTCCTATATAGACAAATATATGTATGTATACATACATATATGTGTATAAACATTTATATTCCCTTCAACTATTCTCATACTGAGAAAAGTTTCATAAGTTACAATTATTGTTTTTCCATGTAGGAATGTTAATAGTTCAACTTTGGTAAGTTCCTTATGATTTCTTTTCCCTGTTTACCTTCTCATGCTTCTCTTGCTTCTTGTATCTGAATATCAAATTTTCTATTCAACTCTGGATTTTCATCATGAATGCTTGAAAGTCCTCTATTCAAGTGAATGACAATATTTTCCCCTGAAACAAGATACTCAGTTTTGCTGGGTAGGTGATTCTTGGTTTTAATCCCAGCTCCTTTGACCTCCAGAATATCATATTCCAAGCCCTCCCTTCAATCCCTCAGTGTAGAAGCTGCCAGATCCTGTGTTATCCTGATTGTGTTTCCACCATATTCAAATTGTTTCTTCCTGCCTGCTTGTAATATTTTCTCCTTGATCTGGGAACCCTGGAACCTGGCTGTAATATTCCTAGGAGTTTTCTTTTTGGGATCTTTTCCCCAGAAAAGAAGTCCAAAGTCAGATTGCTCTGCTTGCTTTGCTTCCTTTGCTTGCTCATGTTGCCACTCAATTACTTGACTTTTTAGCTTTTTGCCACAGTAAAATTCTGCTTCCAGAGGGGGGATCTTTGTCCCGAATCACTGGGTTTTCTCAGCTGCTGGAGCTATTAGTTGGCTGCCCTCTCTGAAGCCTCCACATGCTCTGGCTCACTGGTCATACACCCGAGGACCTCTACCCTAGACAGTGATCCAGATCCAAGCAAGTTAAAGCAAGAGCGATTACACCTCAGACTGTTCCCTTGGTCCCCCTACAATCTGCAGGCCAGAAGCTCTGAAGCAGCCACACAGCTGTGGCTGCTGTGCCTCAGTCGCTTCTCCCTCCAAGGGCAGAGCCTGGACTGCACTCCTAGACCCTCTGTTCCCAAAGTCCATTGACCTATCACTTTGTCTTTGGCATTTATGGGTTGATAATTCTGGAAACCATGACAGCTGCTGGTGATCTACTATCCCAACGTCCTTCTAGCTGTGGCTGGGTGGGATGTCCTGAGACTAAAACCTGGGAATTTTGCTAGTCATTCCAAATTCTGGGCTCTGCTCCCAGAGGGCTGGTATGGCCTCTTCCTGCCAGCCTACCGGGATGTCTTCAGCAGGAGGTTAGTTTCTCTCTGTCACTTTGTGGGTTCTGTAGTTCCAAAGTTTGTTTAGAGTCATTTTTTACATGTATTGGAGGACATGGAAGCAGGAGCCGCATGGAAGTCCTGTTTCTGCTCCATCATTTTGGCTCCACACCCATCTCTATCTTCTTTATGCATAGCTGTTTACATGTACTCTCCCCCTTCAGACTGTGAGTTTCTTGAGATCAGGGCATGCCTTTTGTCTTTGTTTATATCCCCAGTGCTTAACAGTTCCTGGCACATAGTAGGTGCTTAATAAATGATTGTTGACTGACTAAGATGGTGAGGGGAAAGGAAAACATAGAATATGAGGTAGAATTGAAGCATCACTTGGGGATGTTGAGTCTGGCTTGAAGCTTATACATAGTAGGATCAAGAGTCTTTCCAACAAAGTAAGCATCAGAGAATCGACATGGAAAAGCTATGTGTTCAAAAGCAGCAAGAATGGCAGTCTCTCCTGAGAAATTCCAGCATGGTTAGAAAGTCCTTCAGGAATATTGAACACCCCAGGGAGTGGGCAGCAGGCAGTGATCAGTTTGGTGGATCCAGCTCAGTGCTGCTGCAATGACCAGGACAGCCCAGATTCAGGAGCTCTGCGGCCACTAACATTGTGTCCTGAGATGCCAGATCTAGTACTCGTGTCAAAGGGATTTATTCTTGGAAAACAGAAATAATTACAAGAACCTAGGTTGAGACCAGGAATGGCTGACCATACCACTTAAAAGTGAAGGGGGTAGATGAGATAGGGGAATAGGTCCAAGATGACAGAGTAGAGGCAGCAACCCAATCAAACTTTCCTAGCGTTCTCTCCAAAACAACTTTAAAATAACACCTCAAATTGAATTTTGTCAGAGTGTCAGAGTCAAGAAAAGGTCAGGGTGAGGCATTTTTTTCAGCCTAAGACAACTTAGAAGATTGGCAGGAAAAATTTTTAGACTAACGCCAAAACTCAAATACAGAAGAGAGAAAAGAAACAAAAACATATCATAAACTTAAATATTGGATTTTAAATACAGAGTTAGAAAGAAGAAAAGCATGTAGCGTGCATAACAGAACATAAGACATGATTCAAAATGTGTAACAATAAATTTTCATTTCAAGAAAACCTGTATGATAAATAATACTCATTGTGTTGAGAACTGTCCAGCTTTTCTTTGCTTCCTTCTAAGTTTTCTTTTGTTCTCTGCTGTGCACTTTTTTACTTTGTTCTTTTTTTTCCCTCCCCCCATTCCCCCCAGAAGGCCACAATAAATTAGATATGTTTCTCTATAGCTATATACATACACATATAGACATATACTTTCCCAAACATATTCTACTCTTGATCTTTGTTTTTATGTATGATTTTACCTCCTGCTTCCTCTACTTTACCTCTACCCACTATCTTGCCCTCTTATGACTTGCCTACCGAAGATTTCCTTACCACAAGACACTCTATTTGCCAACTATGGGGGTCAGATAACTGGACAGAAAGAGTTTATAGGGGACCCTTTGCAGCTGGCACTGATTGGCAGCTCTATTGCCCATATGCAATTCTGAGTCACAATTCCAAAGTGGAGAGGAGTGCTTGTGGTCAGCCAAAAGGGAACTGGGCACAGTTTCAAGGCCAAGAAGAACACTGGCACTTACAACTGCAGGGTAGTGGGGGCCCTTCCTGGGTAAACACTACAGCACAGATCAGGAGAGCATTGACCACACATCTCCCCAGATCACACCACTTTGGAAGCACCGAAAACTTGCAAATCCCCAGTACTAGCTCTAAAAGAGTAGCACAAAAAAGCCTGAAGTTCAGGATAATGCTATTTTTTTACACCCAGGTGAGCAAAGCCCAACTTTAACTTGCAGTTCAAAGTCAAGAAATAGACTGGAAAAATGAACAACAACAACAAAAAAAGAACTCAACCATAAAAAGCTATATACTATAGTGCCAGGGAAGATCAAACCACAAACTCATAAGATAATAATGAAAAAACAGACATAATCAAAGCAACAAATAAAAATGTTATTTGGACCTAAACCGAACAAGAATTCCTAGAAGTGTTATAGAAAAAAGGAAGAACCATAGAAGAAAAAAAATTGGGAAAAGAAATGAGTATGAAGCAAAAAAAAATATGAAAAGAGAATTAACTGCTTGGTAAAAGAGACACAAAAAATCCTAAAGGATTAACATTTTAGAAAACAGAATTGTTCTAAAAGTAAAAGATTTACTGAAGATAAATTCACTGAATTATTCACTGAAAAAAATCACTGAAGAAAAAAAACACCTCCTTAAAAAGCAAATTTGGCCAAATGGAAAAAGAAGTTCAAAATCCCACTGAAGAAAATAATTCCTTTAAATTAGAACTGGGCAACCAGAAGCCAATGACTCCGTTGGACTTCATGAAGTAATAAAAACAAAGACAAAATAATAAAAATAGAAGAAAATGTGAAATATCAGAAAAACAATTGACCTACAAAATAGATTGAGGAGAAATAATTTAAGAATTATTGTACTACCTGAAAGTCATGATTAAAAAAAAGCCTAGATACCATGTTTTAATAAATCATCAAGCAAAACTACCCCAGAGTGTAAAATAGAAATTGAAAGAGTCCACTGATAACCTCCTGAAAGAGTTCCCAAAATTAAAACTCCTAGGAATATTAGAGTCAAATTCCAGGGATTACAGGTCAAGGAGAAAACATTTCAAGCAGCCAGAAAGAAATAATTAAAATATCATGAAGCCACAGTAAGGACTTAACAACTTCCATGTTAAAGGTGTGCAGGGCTTGGAATGTGATATTCTGGAATGCAAAGGAGCTAGGATTACAATAAAGAATAACCTACCTAGTAAAACTCAGTAAAATCCTTCAGGTGGAAAAAATGGATATTTAAAGAAATGGAGCACTTTCAAGCATTACTGATGAAAAAACCAGAGCTGAATTTGATTCATACACAAGACTCAAGAGAAGCATAAAAAAGTAAACATGAAAGTATAATCATAAGGATTCAATAAAGTCAAACTGTTTACATTCCTATATGGGAAGATGATACATGTAATTCTCAAGAACTTTATCATTATTAAGGCAGTTAGAAGCAGTTTACATAGAGGGCACAGGTACGAGTCAATTGCATTGTTATGATCTCCAAAAATATGAAGGGGTATAAAAGAAGGATGCTCTGAAAGAAGGAAGGGAGAAGTAGAATGAGGGAAATTATCTCACATAAAAGGCAGTAAGAAAGAGCTTTTACAGTGAAGGGGAAAGTTGGGGAGGGTAGAGGATGGTGGGTAATGCTTGAAACTCTCATTAGAATTGATTCAAAGAGGGAAGAATACACACACACACACACACACTCAGATGGGTATGGAAATCTATCTTACCCAAGGGGGAAATAGGAGGAAAGGGTATAAGAGAAAGGGGAGAGGGCTGGGAATGACAAAAATGAGGGTGGATAGAGAAGCAGTGGTCAGAAGCAAAACAGACTTTTGAGGAGGGATAGGATAAAAGAGAGAGAGAAAAGGATAGACAGAAGAAAATAGGACAGAGGGAAATACAGTTAGCAATCATAACTGTAAATGGAAAGAGCTCACCCATTAAAAGAAAGCAGATAGCAAAATGAATTAGAAATTAAAATGTAACAACATGTTATTTACAAGAGACACACTTTAAACAGAAAGACATATGGAGTTAACATAAGGAGATGGAGCAAAATCTATTATGCTTCATCTGAAGAAAAAGGCAGGAGGTAGTGATCATGATCTATTTTTTAAAATGGAAGTCATGGGAGCTATAGATCACTCCTTTTCTGAGGGTTTAAAGAGAGGAAAGAGAAGGGAAGTAAAAGAAAGTTTATATTAGTGTAGAAAAGAGGAAGAAGGGAGTGGAACTTTCTACTTCTCATAATTGGGGTGTGTGAGAAGAATATACAGAAAGGAGGAAGAGGTAAGGGGAGTAGGCATCAAATGAATCTCACTCTCTTTTGAAATGGACAAAAAAGGACTGAACACAGTTTGGTTTGTAAATACATTAAACTCAATAAAACTTGACATGGAAACAATCATGGACAAGTGGGAATGGAGGTGAGGGAGAGATAACATTAAGAAGAAAATAGTTCCAAGCAAAACAGACTCCTTGATTCTGGGATTTTTTATAAGAAAAAAAAAAAAGAAAAAGAAAAGGAAAGGAAAGGAAAGGAAAGGGAAGGGAAGGGAAGGGAAGGGAAGGGAAGGGAAGGGAAGGAAAGGGAAGGGAAGGAAAGGAAAGGAAAGGAAAGGAAAGGAAAGGAAAGGAAAGGAAAGGAAAGGAAAGGAAAGGAAAGGAAAGGAAAGGAAAGGAAAGGAAAGGAAAGGAAAGGAAAGGAAAGGAAAGGAAAGGAAAGGAAAGGAAAGGAAAGACCTAGAATTTAAATGGAGGTGAGTTGGGGGGAAGAATTCTTAGATTGCCTGTTGGACGACTGGGGAATTGCTGAACAAATTGTGTCATATGAATGTCATGAGATATTATTGTGGTGTAAGAAATGATGAAAGGGAGGATTTCGGAGAACCTTGGGTATTGTAAACTGACAGAGTGAAATGAGCAGAACCAGAAAAATAACTCATGCAAGCACAGTAATGTCGTAAATAAAAGCAAAAGATTATGAACTCTGATGAATGAAATGACCAATCAAGTCTTCAGAAGACCAACAACAAAGCATGTTCCCCATCTCCTAACAGAGAGGGATGAATACAAGGTAAAGAGACCCACATTTCTGGACATGACCACCGTGTAAGATTCATTTTGTTTGACTATGTTTATGCTTTACAAGCATTTTTCTCCCCTTTTTCTGGGTTAATTATATGGGAGGGGCCAAGAAAAGAAGGTGAGGTTAGCAATTGTAATGCTAAAAGAAAAAAAGGCATTGGGACTTTTTTAATGGACAGAAAACAATAGGAGCTCAGAAGAAAGCACAAACAATAAGGACCATTTTGAAAGCAACATAGAGAATTTATAATGTACTTTGAAAATGAAAGCCAGTAGTCTGAAATGGAGACTCACAATTTCACATAAAATCCTCTTTTTATGTTTCTAGTATGTATATGGAAATGTACTCTCTTTGTTTTTAAGTTCAGAATAATAATTAAAAAAAGAAATGATAGAGAAGCAGCTTTAGGTTTGCTATAAGGAATAACTTACTAATAAATCAGAGCTATACAAAAGTGGAATGAAAGTAGAAACAAGAAAACAATAAATAGTGGTGATTTATATATATTTTTATATATAAAAATACTTTAAAAAGAAAGTATTAAAACATAAGTTAAATTCAGAAATGGCAATAAACTCTATTGGTTTTGGAGAACAGATTATGAAATATACCACTTTTCCCCTGGTAGAGAGGTGGGGGACCATGGGTGTGAAATGTCACCAAATAGTTTTTCTTTGATACAAGGGAGGGTTCAATAGGTGGGAAAGGGATTGCTCAGAGATAGTTATGATGTTGGGATTTTTTTTAACTTCAGTTTAAAAGAAAGAAAACATTAAGTCCAGCAAATTTTCATTTGACCTATTTTTGCACTGTCTCTTTCTCCACTTAGTAATTTCCCTTCCTCTCCCATGGTACCCACTATCTTCTATATACACCCTTCCTCCTTTCATAAGTCTGGAAGAACATAGACATTTATAAGTAGGTTTCATTTCTTAGTTGTTAGGCCTAGGAGTTAGTAAGACACTAGAAAAAAAAATCCTTTTATTTCCTAACTCCTTATCTCACAAAAAAAAATTTGCAGACAAAAATGGAAGAATGAAATTGAAAGCAGACTAACTGGCTTTTCTCTCAGAATTCATACCTATTAGAAATATTTAACCTTTACAAAATGTTATTTTTTATCTTTTATTTCATTGTGTAATGCTTTTTACTTCACTAATTCATTTACTTCATTACTTTGTTATCTTTTTATTATCTTTTATTTCATTGTGTAATGAGTTTTTACTTTAAGTGCTACTCAAAAAAATTTCTATAGCAGACATTATTCTTGGTGTTGGAGATACAAAGACTAGAACAAATAAGTCCTACCTTCCAGGATTCAATTACTAGGGGATGGTGATGAGAGGAGGGGCCAGATTCACAAAGGACTAAATGCATGTAATCACCCCCTCTTCCTTAAGCCCATCCACAGTAAGAATAGCAGCAGGAGTGGCCCCCAAATAAAGAGTACTCTAGATTCTCCTCCTCCTCAGTAAAAATGAGTATAACTATAACTATTATTAAGGATGGAGAGTACATATAATAGAAAATCCTCTGAGAATAGTCATCTTTCATTTTTCTAGTAACACTGGGGTGAAAATTACTCTTAACTAGCCATTAAAATGATTTCTCCCTTTCCCTAGTCCAGCCAAAAAGAAAAAAAAAATCCTCTTTTTTATTCTCCCTAGATATCTTCCTGAGTGTAAAGAAAAAGATGGTCATCACAGGACTTCTGAAAATTGCTTCCTAAAAAAAGGAGACCTATCATTCAGGGAAACAAGTTGTGGCACATGAATCTAATGGAATATTACTTCATCCCAAGAAACAATGAATATGGATAATTTAGAGAACTATGGGAAGACATATCAACTGATACAGAGGGAAGGAAACAGAATCAGGAAAACAATATGTATGATGACTACACTCTAAATGGAAAGAACACACCTCTTCCTCCCCTAAAAATACACTCACTAAATACTGAATAAAAACCAAGTTTGGCCTCAGACAAGAGTTGAGAAAATGCACTTCCCTCTCACTGCAAAAGTGGGGAACTATGGATATGGAATAATATATATATGCTGTCAGACATAATTGAAGTATTGATAAGTTTTACTGAACTGTTTTTTCCTCTTTTTTTAAGTTTAAAAAGATTTCTGCCACCCACCAAAAAAAAAAAAAAGAATGTCTGCAAAGGGGTGGGGGAGAACAAAATATTCAGAAATAAACATTATATAAAAGCAAAAAGTGTTATTAAAAATAAGATTATTTTTTAATGAGAGAGGACCTACCTTTTTGAGTTTTAGTTTGGTTGAATCACTGCAGTACTTGTACCAGACAGACTTGAGAATGGATGCGAATGGTGTGACTCCGATGCCAGCTCCCACTAGCATAACTACTTCATAGCTGAATACATCCTCACTTGCAGTGCCAAAGGGCCCATCTACTGCCACCCTATGGAGTTGGACACAACCACAGTGAAGAAGTGTTCGTGTTTGGAGTGAATAAAATGTATCTCAACAAGCATGTGAGAAAGTCAGGTACATCAATTCCCAACAAAAGAACCATTGGTTCAATTGGAATCTGAAGATCAGAGTATGCCAGTTTTTGAATAACTATATTATTAGCAACTTTGGACTCAAAAGTCACAAGGGGAAATTTCAGTGAAAGCATTTCTCCATATACAGAATGAATCTCTCTCTGTGTCTGTCTCTAACTTTATTTACTCTGTGTGAACAGTCTAGTATGTTCAGCTCCTCTTTCTTAATCCTGTAAAATTTTAAAAGATTTTGAAAAATCCTATAAACATATTCTATAAATGTGAGCTATTACTGTGTTTGCTGTCCTTAGGGCCATAGACAAGTCAACAAGTCACCTCTCTGAGCCTCAGTTTCCTCATAAAATGAAAGGGATAGATTGGAAATTACTGAAGTCCCTTTCAGTTCCAAATTCTATGTCCCTATAATCATTTTTGCAGAGAAAAAAATGAGGATTTTTGATAGTAAAAGTAAATATAGGAGAGGCCAGTTAGCACAGCGAGTAAGAGCACTGGCCCCAGAGTCGGGATGACCTGGAATCAAATCCGGGCTCAGACACTTAGCACCCACCCAGAAACACCTGGCCGTGTAACCTTGAGCAAGTTACTTAACCCCAATTGCTTAAGGAAAAAAAAATAGTAAATATAAAATACTTCCATACCTCATATGTACACACAGAGTTTTTTTGCAACATGGATAACACAGAAATATGTCTGCATGATTTCACATATATAATCAATATCATATTGCTTGCCTTCTCAAGGGGTAAGAGAGGGAAGGGAAGGAGAGAATTTAAAATTCAAATTGAAAAAAAGAATGTTAAAATTTTTTATATGCAATTGGGAAGTATTTAATGAAATAAATAAAACTATATTAAAATTATGTACATATAAAGTTTACAAAAACATACCTATACTAAAGAGGGAGAGCACACATAGAAAATTCAATATTTCCTTAAGAATCTCCTCACAGCAACAAAGTCTAGAGTCAAAGGTCATAAGAGCTGGGGAGGAGATGAGACATCTGTTCAAAATCAAAGAAGTTTTAACAATTCTACTTTTCTTTGACAGATTTTCTTCATATTATCAATTTTACACTTACTTGGGTAATTTCCATGCTTCCTGAAATTCTGTCTTGTCACATCCACAAGCTTTAAAAAGACCTTCTGTCCAGTCTCCAACTATACGGATGTGAATACTGAAGAAGTCTTCCTCAGGGGCTGAGGTCAGTGTGAAGGGATGCCACTCTAAATTTGACAACTTGGGGCATTTGACAAAAATATATTGTCCCACCTCCATCTTAAAACCCTTCTTCTTCATTTGTAGTTCGATGGTTTTGAAGGGGTGAGTGACCACCTGTATGAAGAAATATAATGTAAACTCCTTGAGGACAGGGACATTTTTGTCTTTATAGCCCCAGTGACTAATTCAGTGCATGGCACATAGAAGGAACTTAACAAATGCTTGTGAATGAATGAATGAATGAATAATGAATGAATGAATGAATGAATGAATGAAGCTGGGTCACCAAATAACTTCCAGTGGATTTCAAGCCTTGATATCTGTCTCTCCAATTGAATGAATGAGTAAGAGTATATGAACTTATAGCCCTCACACATTAGCTGTATTTGTTATAAGTTGACTATACTATGACTGGGCACTGAATTTGGTTATTTTATTGTAGATAGAACAAAAAAGGAGGAGAGACATTCTATCTCACAGAGTATTCCTGCTGAGGCAAATAAGGTATATAATTTCATTTGCAGAAATAAAATGTGAGACCTTATATGAGGGACATTGAGTAGCAGAGTGGACAATGTCTTAGAGGCAGAGAATGTTAAGGTTGGAAAGGATCTTATAGATAATCTAACCCAATACCCTTAGAGGAGGAAAGAAATAGCTTCCTCAAGGTCACCCTATTTGCTAGTGGCAAAGACCCAACTAGAATCATAGCATCAAAAGTAAGATAGAGAAATGCATTCAATTGTATGAGTCTTATAACAGTCCTCTATGAAACCACAGGGCATAACACTAAATCATAACCCAGTAAAGGCATTTTTATAAAGAACTGAGATAATAAGGTCCAATTATGTTGTTTTTGGGGGGAGCTAGGTGGCTCAGTGGATAGAGTGCCAGGGATGGAGTCAGGAAGACTCATCTTCCTGAGTTCAAAATTTGACCTCAGACACTTACTAGCTTTGTGATCCTAGACTAGTCACTTAACCCTGTTTGCCTCAGTTTTGTCATCTGTAAAATGAACTAGTGAAGGAAATGGCAAACCAGTATCTTTGTCAAGAAAATCCCAAACAGGGTTACAGAGTTGGATATGATTGAAACAACCAAAAACAAATGTTGCTTTTTTCTGATCTAAATTAATAAGGAGATAATACAACTTACAGAATCTAGTTGTTGTGTGTGTTGGGAGAAGGAAGCTGCTAATTTCTTTGGGCTTGTTTATAAAGCTGAACTGAATTCAAAAGGCAGACTACATAGAATATATACAAGTAAACAGTTATCTATCATGGTCTGGATACTGTGCTCAACTGACCAAATATCCTGATTAATAATACCCTACTATAAACACACTATAACCATAATTTTTTTTCAAAGAATCAGAAGAAAAATCAATATGTTTAATAGAAGCTACAATTAATATGATCTCTTTCTCTGATGATTCAAAAGTCCTCTCATTCTACCAATAAAAACTTTACAATTAGAAATAAGAACTATAAATTTTGGAATTTACAAGAGTGAAAGGCTATTTAGTCAGTGTAAAATAATAGCTTCCTAGTGGTAATACTTTTAAGAAAACTGAACATTCTAACAAAAATAAGTGCCCTGATATGACCCCGATTCAGTCTTGGGAGTTGATGCCCTAAATCACTCTCTGTTTAGGTCACTTTGCCCCCATCCAGAGTTTGCTCGGGGAAAATCTCCATCAAGTTCCTGTCTAGATGTCTTTAGATGTGGGTAAAAGGGTTCCAAGTTCCCATATAATCATTCAATGTCACAATGCATAACCACATAATACCAGGTATGGGACAGCCTTTATTCTAACCCAAAGAAAATGAATAAAATACATAAATGATTAATAATAATCTAAAAAAAAGTTGATAACCATTCTTCTTGCTGTCTGGTTACATTGTCAGAATTCATTTCAGAAAGGAATTGCAACTAAAAAAAAAAGAAAGAAAACCCCCCCACACTATTCTTTTCCCTATGAATAAGGGTGACAATGAAACCACATTTTAAAACTCAAAAAGCTTTTAGAATAACTGAAAATGGAAAACAGATTTTCCTTGTTGCAACTTTGCAACTACAGTCACAGACAGATTTTACTTCCACAGTAATGCTAGGGAGTAGAAGAAAAATGTGGTTATTTTGTTAAAATTACAGAATTTGAAAATATTCATGGTAAAAGAAGACAAGACAAAAAAGTAAGTGGGAAGACATGGGAAAACATCATCAACACAAATCAGCCCTACCCTGACCCTTTAAAAATTTAAATTTTTAGTGCTCACCATGTTCTTACATATCAGACTTCTTTTTTTCCTCTCTACTCTTGTCTCCTCCCTCACCTCTCTACCATATTGATCTTATGCTGTTTTTAAATTTTTATATTGAATAAGAATAATTGACACTTACATAGCACTTTAAGGTTTCTTCAAAAATTCAATGTGGCAGCTGCAGAAGAAGGGAGAAGGAGGGTTTACTATGTCCCTCCTAGTTGATCATCAAGACAACTGCATCCAAATGAACTATAAGGCTACTCTCGGGGTCCTGAAAGCTACCCAAACTGGCCAAGAAATTAATTGCCAGGGGCAGATAATACAGAGCACATGGATGGATATGGCAACAATGCTCTTAGATGTGCTGACCACTCAGGTTCCCAAGGTTTTAGAAGCAATTACAGAAAGGGTTTGAAACATCTCAGAAGTTACCTTAGTGATGACGACCTTCTGTTGTGATCTCCAAAACCTCACCAACCTCTCACAGAGATACAGGAACATGGGACCAACAATCCATTTCCAAGTCTGTTAACAGAGCAAAGACCAGGATGGGAGAGAGACACATATAGATTAGAATTAGATTGACAAAGATGGGAATCCTGGTAGTCTAATAGTTTTGCAAAATGCTTTATAAATATGTTATTTGATACACCATCCCTGGGAGGTAGGTACTATTATTACCCTCATTTTACATATGAGGAAATTGAGGCAGACAGAGGTTAAGTGAATTGCCCAGGGTTACACAGCTAGCAAGTGTCTGAGGCTGGATTTGAACTCGGGTCTTCCTGACTCCAGGCCTGGTGCTTTATCCAGTACATCATCTAGCTGCCATCCTAACTCCAGGACAAGTATTTTATTCACTAAGTCATCTAGTAACCATCTCCATTGTACTCCCTAGCTTCCTTAATCACTACATGATTTTACTGAGACAGTCTGCATTTAAAATGAATGTTTCCCTAACCTAAATTAAGGAACTCTATCAATAACATAAAACTTTCCAAGCAGAACTCCATAGAAGAGTGGGATTTCCTCTATGTCACAATTGCAATTGCAATAATTATACTGGCAACTAGGTTGGTTACAGAAAGAGTATTTCCCTAAAGGGTAGCATTTCAACAACACCATATATTTAATGCAACATTGCAGTTGCTTTACATCAGCCACAGAATCCATACTATGATTGCAAGATGACAAATCTGGTGCAATATTGGTAGCTGTTACCCTCATAACATGTAAGATTTGAGAACTATGCAATATGCTTCTTTAATAGCGGTAAAGCCTAAGTAAGAATGATAGCTTCTTCTGACATTGCCAAGCACAGAGCCCTGACTAGAAAATAAAAATGTATGTCATTGGATTGAGTTGAATTCCCTTCAGCCTCTCTGGATCAGTATACTCAGAGTGGCTCCTAAGATACTCTAACTTCAGTATCACTATTAACCAAGGAATGGAATTCAATATGAGATAGGTCCATCCTGGATGTCATCAGGAGGCTGCAGTTGCTGAAATGGCAACAGATTCTTGTTAAAAGATGTTACCCAGACTCTGATGTGAAGACAAAGCCATTACATTTGGGGATGGAAGCTCAGTCTGCTATTTATTTTCTGTGAGGTCATGAACAAGTTGTATCTTCAATCTAAACTTCAGTTTCCTCATTTATAAAATGAAGACACCAGATGAGATGATACAGACAGCCTCTTTTAGCTTTAAAATCTTAGGATTCTCCATAAACAAGAAATTAAGAAATAAATCAAGAAAAACTTAAAAAATAAACCAAGAAAAATCTTAAATCTAGAAAAACACCTAGAATCTCAGAGTTTGGAGTTTATTTGGTTTTGGTTTTTGGTTTAAATAGCTGTGGGACTAAGGGTCTAGAACTCCTGTAGAAAGTGATTTCCTCACAATGCATCCCAGAGAGGCTTTATCCCACATGTTTTCAGGAGTCCATGCTCATTTTACATCATAGAAATTGTAGGCATGGCAAGACTCAGCATCAGTAGATCCGTATTCAAGACTCAGCTTTACCATTCAGTTGCTGGCTCTATGTCAGGCCTGCACAACATACTTTTGGGCCACTTTGGTGTAATACTTTGGTGCTTTTACCACAAGAGGCCCATGAGCCGTATGTGATAGAGGCCTGCTCTATGCCATTGGACCATTCACTTCTCTGTGAGCATTGGTAAAATAAGTCATTTATATTTAAAATGTCCATTTCCATTTAGGATTAGATGGCTTGTGCATAGCAGGCCAGGAAAATTCCTTTGCTACCCCTGGCCAAAACTTTATTATGGTAGGATTTCTGCAAAGTGGGTTCCATCTATCCTTATAAGTGTGAGAAGAAAAAAAAAATCTTTACTTTTTCTCTTTAATGTCCTCATAACAATGAAAGCTACTTTATAGCCTTTGGACCTGAATCACGTCATCAGGGAATTATGTCTTTCATCTGACACATGGATGGCTATGAATTTTGCTTTTTCTTTTTCCTATTAATGTCTACATGCAGTGTAGTGATTCATTCATGCTTGTGGGAGAGGCAGTTGGGTGGTGCAGTAGAGAGAGCACCGGGCCTGGGACTGGGAAGATCTCAGTTCAAATATGGCTCCAGATCTATGTGGTCCTGAGGAAGTCACTTAATCAGTGTCTGCTTTTGTTTCATCATCTGTAAAATGGGGATAATAATAGCATCTGTCTCACAGGATTGTTTTGGAGATCAGATGACATAATATTTCTAAAGTACTTATCACACTGCCTGGTACATAGTAGGTACTTAATAAGTGCTTATCACACTGCCTGGCAAATAGTAGGTACTTAATAAGTGCTTGCTCCCTTCTCCTTTATATTTTCTTTCTGATAGGACTATCAGTTGGAGACATTCAAATATCATAAGGATAAGAACCAGACCTCTGATTTCATTGGTATAGGGATCTCCTGAGAAAAACTCCTCTGACCAATGAAAGTCAGCACCTTCTATGAAACTTAAGAATTTTTAGAGCTGCCTAGAGAATCGAGAAATTGGTGCTTTGCTTTGGGTCACACAGCCTGTATCTCACAGGCAACTCTTGCATCCAGGGTTTCCCAATTTTGAGGCAAGGACTCTCTCCACTATATCGTGCTGCCAAATCTCATAGGGACCATAAATCAATGTTCTTGCATCTCAGAATTGTCTGAGAAGGTGAACAGGATTCTGAAGGATAAGAGGAAGGGAGAGAGGGAGTAGCAAAGAGCCATCATTTTAGGTTTTGTTCAGTCTAAGAAACAAGTGGCCAAGGAAATGATGTAAATTCAGACGACATAAATTGCAGGGTTTTTTTTTTTCTTATGGTTAGCACAGGGGACCACCAAGCATGGAAGGAAAACTTCAAAATTTAGTCAACATAGAATATGATTGATAATTTGTAGGATGTTAGAAACGGCTTTTGAGACCATTGAGTTTAGCTTTCTCATTGTCTACAGTTGACTGAGGGCCATAGAGGTGAAGAAGTAGCCAAGGTCATACACTAAGAAGTTACAGAGTCATGTCTTGACCCCATATTTCCCAACTCCAAGTTTCACTATAACTTCCTGCTTATGAAGCAGAGTGGACTATTAAAAACCCTTAAATGAAGCTTTTATTTATTTGTTTTTTTGTTTATGTTTTGCTTTTTGGAGGGGGGAGGGCAGGGCAATTTAGGTTAAGTGACTTGCCCAAGGTCACATGACTAGTAAGTGTTAAGTGTCTGAGTACAGATTTGAACTCGGGTCCTCCTGACTCCAGGGCCAGTGCTCTATTCATTGTACCACCTAGCTGCCCCTAAAATGAAACTCTTGAAGGATTTATCTTGAGAAAGGCAAATGTGTCACCATTCTCCTTCCTACAGATGCTCCTCATATTTAGGGTCACTGCAGACTAATGAAAATATGGCTTCATGGTCTTAGTCAAGGACTGGTCTGGTAGCCTTAGATGTAGCTTTTCCTGTCTCATCCAGCAACAGTCCTGAGGAGTCCCTACTGCTAAATTCTTTCTTCTGATATGAAAGCTGCAGAGGAAGTAATTGGTCCAGCATATCTTTAATTCTCTGCTCAAACTAGGCATAGAATCCTCTCAGTAGATAATAAAAGGGTGGAGAAGAGTTTTCTCCCTTTTGTAACCCTGTCACATATGTTATTATGACCCTGAGCTGGAAGGGGAGAATTATACTTTTTAAAATAATGTTTTATTCAGGTATATAACATATTGCCTATTTGCCATTGGAAATATATTTGCAAAATCATGGATCTGGCATGGCAGCAGAGATTGCTTTTTGGTATATCGGGCTTTGGTGTGCCAAATGCTTGTCTCTCTGGTTAGGTCTTTAGACAAAAAGTGCTCTACCCTAAGTAAGCTTTTTTGCATCTGCAGGAAGCAATTCAATTGCATGTACACATAGCCTCTGATATATCCAACACTTCACTATAGATTGTCATTTTCAAGTGATGACCTCACCCTATGATGTCATTGGTTCTCTTAGAAAAAACTAAGGCTGAACAATAACAACAATAGACTGCCATTGATAAGATGGTAATGAAGACACAATGGGTTATACCATAGGAGGGTTGCCAGCAAATTGAGGGATGGAACAGTTTCCTTCAGTTCCCCAAAAGGAGATGTTTTGATAACATAATTTTGGATTGTGAATCTTCAAACTGTCATTTGTCTGTCCACGTACAATCCTCCTGTTGTGGGGTGGGTGTGGGATGGGGAGAGGATATAGAAAGGAAAGGAGAAGAAAAATCAGATTAATTAGTAGAAAGGAAAGAAATTTTGTTTTCAGTCATTCTGAATACACTTTAAATGTGACGACTGTTCCTTTCTTTTCTGAGAGATATCTTTAAGACTTTTTCCATAACTTAGGAACCATGAAATTTTGATTAGCAAAATAACCACATTCTGCAAAAGATAGATTGGCAAAAGAGGAAATGATACATGTACTCCATCAGTAGGAAAAATGTGAACTGTGGCACTAGAAATATCTAGAAATATGTTATTTATGGTGGGTAATTCTAGGATTGCAAAATAAAACAAATCTTTTACTTAAGGGGTAAATGAGTTTTTCTCCTCCCTATTAGTTTTGTTCCCTAAAATAATTTTTGCTTTTAAACAATAGATAAACAATAGCCCCAGTGCAGTTTATATTAGTTATTTGTCTATTCAGAAGGGTCTGATCCTCTAATAAAAATTAACATAAAAACCCAATCAAACTGAAATATTAGGATTAATGGAAGAACATAAAGCCTTTAAGGAAATGAAAAGTTGGGGTGGCTAGGTGGCGCAGTGAATAGAGCACCAGTCCTGGAGTCAGGAATACCTGAGTTCAGATCCAGCCTCAGACACTTAACATCTACTAGCTGTGTGACCTTGGGCAAATCACTTAACCCCAATTGCCCTACTTTCCCCCTCCAAAAAAAAAAAAGTAAATGAAAAGTTCTCCTTTTTTAAAAGTACTCTTTAAAAGCTCTCATATACATAGCTACCCCCAAACAATCTCTGAGTCTCCAGGGGCCCATGAAAGCCTGTGTCCTTAAGGCACATGGTGACTCTGTTTCTGGGAGTAATGTTTTAAAAAGAAGTCTTAGTAATATTTTGCTTTGGGGAGTTTCAATTAATAGTAATCACTATAAGAGCATTTCATGTGAAGACCATTAATTGTAAGACCTTGATGGAATTCTTGAACCTCTCTAGGTTTTGTTTTCTTTATATATTAAATGAGAGGTTTCACATGTGGACCTTTCTCTTTGTGACTCATAACCTTGTGACTTCACATTTCCCTGACTATGCCTCCATCTCCCCATTTAATTGTTAAGCCCCTTGAAGTCAGGAACTTTCTCTGTTTTTTCTTTTTGTATTCCCACAATACCTGTAACCAACAAGCACAAGTGGCATCTAGAGCTTGAAATAAAGGCATTTTTCACTTTAGTCAGGAAGACATTTGTAGAGGGCAGCTGACCTCAGGGTCTGTAAAAAGGAACTGACAAGCTGTATCAGGGAGACCTGGTTGCGGTGGAGAAAATAGAGTCAGATAAAAGGTCAAATCCAGACAGTGGCTACTATGTCCTGGAGAGAAGAGGTTGCAAGTCTGAACTGCTAGTCCTCCATCATCCTCATCATCATCATCATCAATAATGACAGTAATTTACCTCTGCATAAAGCACTATAGTTTACAAAGTACTTTCAGCTATATTATCTCCTTTGATCTCCACAGAAACCCTGTGACCTAGGCAATAATGGTGTTATTATACTATCTTATGAATGAGGAAACTGAGGGAAGAGAGATTTTAAGAGAAATGCCCAATATCACATAACTAACAAGTGATGGAACCCTTATTAAGACTCACGTAAAGAAAACTAAGAGTTCTTTACATTATACTCTGATCCGTCAAACGTGTAAATAAAAATTGATTTATTTTTGTCATAATTTCCATTTCTTTTCCTTATAATGTCACCAATCAGACAGTAAACAAAGAATTTATTTAGTGCCTACTACATTTCAAGAAAGGCAACATAGTGTGATATCCTATACAAGGGACAACCAATATGCCAGTTTGGCTTGAATGTATAGTGTACAAAGGGGAGTAATATGTCATAAGCTTATAAAGGTAGGCTGGCTCCAGATCATAAAGGGATTTAAATGACAGAAAAATTTTGTATTTGATCATGTAGGCAATAGGGAATCGAAGGGGCTTTTTGAATAGAGGAGTGGCATGGTCAGACCTGGGTTTAAGACTATCCCTTTGGCAGCTGTACAGAGGATGGATTGGAGAAGGGGAGATCTGGGATGGAGGACAACCAATTAGCAGGCTAGATCAGTAGTCTGGGCGAGACATGATAAAAGCCTGAACTGGGATGTGACTGTGTGAGTGAAGGATACTGTTAAGGCAGAATTGAGGCAAATACTTGGCCATTGTTTGGGTATAGGAGTCGAGGAAAAGTGAAAAGCCAGGTAATGTTCAGATTTCAAAACTGGGTAACTGGATGACCATGAATAAATAATTGACTGTTTCCTTCAATATTCCCAGTAAAGGGGATTGTTTGTAATCACAACTAAGACAACTAAGAAAAAGTCATTTGTTTTCTGGAATAAAATGTCTAGATAGTGATTTGTGTGGATTATTCTATCATTTGTGAAATCCAAATAAGAAATCTGAGTCTCTCTATGTATCTGGAGGCTACCCAGTGATGCTCCTTCTAAGGTATAGAGGGGAGAAAATTATTATTATTATTATTATTTGCTTTTTGGAGGGCAATTGGAGTTAAGTGACTTGCCCAAAGTCACACGGCTAGTAAGTGTGTCAAGTGTCTGAGGTCACATTTGAACTCAGGTCCTCCTGATTCCAGGGCTAGTGCTCTATTCACTACACCACCTATCTGCCTCAAGAAAATTCTTAAACACTCCCTTTCAAGGGACCTCAGAGGTCATTTAGTCCAACTCCTATCCAAACAAGGAATACCTTCTCTGACATTCTAGATGAATGGTCAACCCATTCCACTTCTAGACACTGTAATGAAAAGTGTCAGCTACAAGAATCTGCAAAACTTGACTTCTAGATCTGGATTTGACTCTAACTAGCCATGTTACCTTGGGAGAGTCACTTCTTACCCCCCTGTCCCTTCCCAGTTCTCACTTTCCTCATCTGCAAAATGAGGGATTCTGCTTAAACGGTCTTTAATATCCATTTTCTCTAATATTTATGCACGAATCCTTTCTATCTAAGGCTTTCAATGATGGGGATATTCAATAATTTGTAACATGGGCCATTCCACATTGAGGCAACTTTCCCCTAGCTCCCTTAGCCAGGGAACTCTGAGGGAGACTGCCCATAGGAAATAATTGCCTAGTTCTCACACTCCTCACCCTTTCTCTCTTCCTCTTTTTCTCGCCTTCTCCTTTCCACACCCTGTGTCACGCTTCTCCTGGACAGACTTTGTGCAGAGTCCATCTGACTGTATAGAGAAGCAAAGAGAATGAGCTTTCCCCACCCTGCTACCAGGTCATATTAGCCACCCACCAAGATGGCCCCTTTCTTTGTAGGTGAACAGGTGGTTCTCAGTGAAAAACTGAGTTTAAAGAGGAAAAAAGAAAGCTTATATAAAAGAGGACTTCTAATAATAAATCAAACTCATTGACCCACAGCCACTATTTACACTCTAACTTTAAACCTAACTTCCTGCTGAAAAACATAGAAGGAACTTAGTCGTTTCCTAGACTCCTAACCAATACTCGGTTAAGTTGCAAAAAGGTTCACTTAGCCAGTTATGCGGTTATGTTTGAAATAAGCAACTTCCACATGTGCTAAGATATGAAAAGGAATGAGTCAGAAACTGGATTGTCATTAGATTGTGATCTCCTTAAGGGAAGGGAATTTTTTTTTCATCTTTGTTCAATAGCTAGTGGAGAGCTTTTGTGCATAGTAATTGTTTAATGTATTAAAATTGAATATCGATCTTCATCGATGATAATCTCAATTATATGGCACTTTAAAGTCTGTAAAAATATGTCCCTCACAACCTTGAGAAGTAGGTAGGACAAGCTTTACTAGCCCCATTTTAACATATACATGTGTGCAGGGCATGTGATTTCATGAATGTAGGGAAAATTCCCATGATGAAAGTGTTCACTGATGGAGATCTTAGTCCAATTTTTTGGGACCTTATTTGGGGTTTTCTTGGCAAAGATATTGGAGTGATTTAGCATTTCGTTCTCCATCTCATTTTACAGATGAAGAAACTGAGGTAAATATGGTTAATGTGATTTAATTTTAATTTAATTTAATTTTAAATGTGATTTACCTTGGGTCACACATCTAGTAAGTGTCTGAGGTTGGATTTGAACTCAGGTCCTCCTGACTCCAGACCCAGCATTCTATCCACTGTGCCACCCAACTGCCCTTATCTTAACCATTTATTTAGTGGATAAATGCTAGGGAGTTATCTGAGACACATAGAGATTAAATGACATCCTCAGGTCACACAACCAATATCAGACATAGGATTTGAAGCCCAGCATTCTATCCCTTGTGCCATCCTGCCTTTATCTTACTTGACCATGCTTACATTGCTAGTTAGTATCAGAATCAGGACTCAAAATCATGTCCAGTGCTCTTTCTGGTATTATACTATGAATCAAACTCACCTTATGACAACCCTACATCACAGCGGTAAACATGCTGACCAGTGTTGACTGCTTAGCTGTTCTCTTATCATCCTTTACCATAAATATTCATACCAGTAATTCTCAGATACTCACTGGAGTTATGACTAGTTCATTACTCACCCAGCTCCATGGATGGCAAGGCCAATGAAGAAGATAACAAAGAGGTGATGAGTGAACCAAAAAACTTCAAAGTAAGACCTCCGGATTGTTTTGGTAGAGGAGGTTATGATTAGTATGAGACACAATGTGATAACAACTCCAGTGAGTCCAGCTAAGTAAGTGAAAGCCACATACAGGGCACCTTCGGGATTCTGTAAGATAGGAGAAAAGTATGTGTGGTTGTGCCTTAGTAAAGGTAATGGGGAAGCAGTTGCAGCTGCCAACTACCACCTGGAGGTGGCCAAAGGTCTTATACTCCTGAGACTATTCTCTACTTTTTCTCCCTTTTAAAACAGAAGGAAGGAAGGAAGGAAGGAAGGAAGGAAGGAAGGAAGGAAGGAAGGAAGGAAGGAAGGAAGGAAGGAAGGAAGGAAGGAAGGAAGGAAGGAAGGAAGGAAGGAAGGAGAGAGGGAGGAGGGAGGGAGGAAGGAAGGAAGGGATAGGAAGGAAAAAGGAAGAAGGGGAAAAGGGGGGAAGAGAGAGAAAGAAAAACAGAGCAAAAAAGAAAATGAGAGAAAGAGAAGGAAGTAACAAAAGGAAGAAGAAAATAAGAAAAAAGAAAAGAATGTAGGTAAAGAAAGAAAAAAGGAGGAGGGAAGAGGAAAGAAAAGAAGAGAGAAGAGGAGAGGACAGGGAAGGACAAAAGAGAGAAGAAAGAAGGGGAGGGGAGAGGGGGAGAGGAGGAGAGAAGAGAGGGGATGGGAAGGAGGGAGGTCCAGAGGACAGGGAAGGAAAGGAGAGGAGGGGACAGAAGGGGAAAGGAGAGAAAAAGCTCTCTCTAGTTAAATTGCAAGTCTTTTTATTCTTGAGTTTGACCATGAAAAAAATGCAGATTGGTAGCTGCCCTTGAGGCAGCTGATGCTCTTTCTCTCTCCATTTATCTTACTTGAAACAAGAACAATTTGATTTTGCAAATGTATTTTTGGTCAATTCTCTTATGGAGTGGTAATCTCTAGAACAGGCCATTCTAATTATACAGATTGGAGCCTTATCCCCTAATAGATTCCATGAGGGTAATGACTTATCCCTGTCCCCCTACACAGAGCCCTAGTTATTTTTAATGAATGCATGCATGAATGAATAAATAAATGAATGAATAAATGCAGGAAAGCTGATCTTTCTTTTAAATCCTGAATTTTCTCAGCCCAGCTACACCTATAATAATTATTTACTATATTGGGGTTTGGGGGTTTTCGTGTGTTTTGTTAGGGGTTTTTTGCATAGTAATGGAAAACAAACAAAAAAAGCAAACCAATCTTTTTCTATTCCATGAAAACTAGCAAGAAAAAAGGCTAGCTCCAAGATGCTTTGAATTGGGTGGTAATTTGTGCTCTTTCCTGCTCTTAATCGTTGACCTCTAAAATTATCTCCCATAAGACAGCTTGAACAGTATCTAGGTGTAGTCACACAAGGAATTGCTTCCTTTGACCACAGATGGGTACCCCTTTTGTCTCCCCCTCACATTCCCCACCAGTTGCCATTCAACCTACAAAGATTTCTCATCCTTCAGAGTCTTTATCACGTTCCACTCCTGCTCTATAGGTAAGAAACAATGAGACTTCTTTTTTTCCTGATCAGAGTACTACATATTCTGGGACCCACTACTCAGTATCAATCAACGGGGCTCCTGAACATTGGTTAGGGCAGAAGGATGCTTACCTTATATGGCTTTGAAACAAAATTAATATAAGTTTGGCCAAGAGATGGGTTATCTTCAAAGGCAGAGAGGGCAATTGAATAATTATCAGTGTGAATTTTGGACTTTGCATTCACCAACCACTCCACGTTGAAGAGATGAGCAATGGTATGGATTGCTGGGGAGGACAGAAGGAAAGAGAAAGATATAGAAAAATAAACAAAAAAACAAAAACAACTGAGTGAATATTTTGCAAATTCTTGTTAGGATAGACACCCAAGAAGTAACCCTTGACTACATCATATGGAGAATGACTCACATGTTGTGGATTGTGGGGGGAAGGATCTCTAGTGATCCTCCAGAGAGGCAGCTTGGCATAGGGTAAAGAGCACTGCTAGACTGTGAGTAAGAAGATAGTCTAGTCTTGGCTCGGCTACTAATTGTGTGACCTTAGGCAAGTCATTTAAACCCTAGTCTCAGTTTTCTTGCCTGTAAAATGGGACAGGGTATAAGGAACTGGGTAAATGGCCTCTGATTTTCATTATATCTATACATCTATGATTCTATGATCCTATGAGCTCAAAAGATCCTTTTGGCTTTGTTTTTGAAAGCAATTAACTACATCCTCTACTTTCTCATCTTCCATGATGAGTCAAACAGGACTTTGGGGGCCTAAGATTAGACTTTCCCAGGGAGACATTCCCTCTTAAAAGTAAAAATTGCTAAAAGAATAGTAATCTGATTATAGGATAGTAGGAAATATGTTGAATATTTTAAGGAAAGGAACACTATGGACAATCCCCTTAGATCTGACATTACTTATGAAAGCTGTCCCCACCTGAGAGACTAAGTAAATTTGTTGAAGAATGTGGAAAATCTCTATTCCCCCATTTTCATAAAGTCTAAAGTTAAAAGGTTCTCAAAAATCTCACCAGTATGAAGGGCAATCATCCATGCCACCATTTTATGAAAGGTCAGGTTCCTGTCCAATTGTCTCCTTATCCGTGTTGAACAGCACTAAAACCAAGAAATAAAAAATCAACAGAGGTTTTAAGCAATGATATAGAAATATCACAGGGAACTCAAGATTTTATACAAATGTGATTTGGATTAGGAAACCAATCTATCTATTCACTGGCTAAGATTAAAAATGAGATTCTGAGTATTTCATACTAATATCTTGAATTTTTCATATCACATGTAATTGAATTGATATTTAACTTAAAATTTTTTTATGATAAATTTAACTACTGAGGTGCCCAGAATACTTCTAATCACTGTCTGTGACTAGGTACACACAATTGGAGGATTACTCTTAATCTGTTATCAAAATTTCCATTAGGGTTTAAGGACCTTTACATTCACTGTTTTGTCACCATGACCTTGAATAATGTATAAACATAAATGTTGCTTCTACATTGCCTTTTTCATCTATACAGAGATCCTAAAGACTGGAAAACCTTCCAAGAAGGGAGATGTGTAGACCAGAATTTGTGAAACCCACCACAAGAAACAGAATCACTTAACTCTCTAGGACCAAGAAAGACTAGGAAAATCTGCCCAGGTGGGGTATGGGCCAGGAAGCTACACCACAGCATAGGGGAGCTATGTCTGTGTTATACATTATCTCTGGTTATATATTATCTTTCTGTTTCTGCTTTCCTTTTCTGGCCATTATGATACAGACTTCTGTAAGAAACAAGTGAGCAGTAAGTAAATGACTGGAGTAAATGAGATAGGAAGAATGGTTGAGGAAAATGTTGAAGGAAAAAAAAACAACAAACATTGATCAAATGTGTGCTAGGTTCCATTCACTGGGCTAAACACTTTGCAAATGTTATGTCATTTGATCGCAACAACCCAGGGAAGTAAGTGCTATCATTATCCCTATTTTACAGTTGAGGAAACTGAGGCAGGCAAAGGTTAAGTGATTCTCTCAGAGTCACATAGCTAGTATCTGAGGCTGGATTTGAACTTAGGTCTTTCTACTTCTAGGCCCAGCATGCTATCCACTGTGCTACCAACAGCTTCTAGATGTGGTTAGACAAATCTGTGTAAAAAAAAATCTGGAGGTTTTAGTGCATGGTAAACTTACCATGTCAATAAACTTACCAAGTTAATAAAGTAATTTTATTACTTTATTATAATACAATAATAAACAATAATAAAGTAAAAAAAATAAAGTTAATAAAGTAAAGTAATAAACTTGGTAAACTTACCAAGTCAATAGTGTGCCAAAGTAGGCACAAGCAGCTATGGAAAGCTGTCCAGGTCTAAAGTGTCGAGGTCTAGATACCACATAGGAGAAAGGTAAGACAAACTGGACAAGAAAATTTATCCTGAAGAAGTGACTCAGGGGGGATGTGACCACAATGTTAAAGTATTGTAAGAACTGTCATGTGAAAGGGAGATTCAACTTTTTCCATTTGGCCCCAAAGGGCAGAATTAGGAAAGAAACAGATTTAGGCTTGATGTAAGGAAACACTTCCTTTCAATTAAAGCAATTAAAACATAGAATGCTGGCCTCTGGAGATCATGAGTTTCCTTTCTCTGTAGGTTTTCAAGAGGAGGCTTGACAAACTTGTTCTTGAGTCCATGATTTGATTCAATTCAACAGCATGGCACCAGAGGTCTAGCGGATGGTCTTGTCTGTGAGGACCTAAGACACCACCCACTAGTGCTCATCTTTATCCCTTCTCTGTGACTCCGACAGGACATCTCTACCTGATTGTCCCATTGTAATCTCAAACTCAGTAGTCCTCAACTCAATTCATAGTCTTCTCAGAATGATCCCTCTTCAAAATTTACCTGCTTCTGTTGATGGTACCACTATCTTCTCAGTCATTTATATTCAAAACTTTAGAGTCACTTTAGACTTTACTGTTTCCATTATTTCCTCAAGGTTCCAAGTTCTGTCAATTCCCTTCTTCCCCCAACATCTTTTAAGTTTGTCCCCTTCTCTCCTTCCTCACTGCCATCATTCAAACTCTTCCTAAGCTATTACAGTAGCCCCAAACTAGAAAGTGAAACTACCTATTGGGAAATGACTAATCGAACTACGGTATACTGCAATGCTACAAGAAATGATAAAAAGGACAGTTTCAGAAGAAACTGGGAACTCTATAAATTGATACAGTGAAATAAGCAGGAGAAAAATTTACACAATGACAACATAACAGAGAAAAGCCATTTTGAAAGACTTAAGAACTCAGACTAATGCAATGATAAACCATGAGTCCAGAGGCCTGAAGATGAATCATGCCACCCACCTCCTGCCAATGAGGCAATGATCTTAAAATCTAGAATGAGACAAACATTTTTGGACATGGCCAATGTGGGAATTTGTTTTCCTAGAAAATGCAAGTTTGTTATGAGTTTTTATTACTGTTATTCAATTAGAGAGGATACATAGAACAGATGGAGAGATAATAAATGCTTGTAAAAAAAAAAAAGAAAAATTTGAGACCAAAAAAATCTTGCTAAGGAAAAAGCAAGCCATATCATTGCCTACTCTAAAAGTTTTCAGTGGGTGGAGGGGTAAAGAGGTTGAAGGGCAGTGACTCCATGTTACTCCTAGGACAAAATATAGTTTTTTTTACCCAGAACTTAAGACTCTTAGCAATCAAACGCCAACCTACATTTCCAACTTCATTTCACATGACTCCTCTTCATACAGGCTACATTCTACCTAAATGATTTGCTAACTCTTCCCTGAACTTGACAAGCGATGCCCTACTGCTACATTTTTTTTCAAGACATATCCCATGGATGACTCACCCCTGTCTTTTAGAGACCATATCTGAGATCATATTTGTAAACCATTTGGCACAGTGCGTGGCACATGGTACATGCTTAATAAACCCTTATTCCTTTATGCTCCCTACCTTTCTTCAAGTTGCAACTCTAAGGCTACTGTTCTGCAGTCATCCCAGCTGAAAGTGATCTCTCCCTTCAAAAACGTTTTTAGAGTATCTCATCTGGACCTCTCCTTGGCTCACTCAGCAACTAATACATAGAGCATTGGACTTGGAATCAGAAGGACCTGACTTTTACTCCTGCCTCACATAGTTACTAGCTGTATGACCCTGGACAAGTCACTAAACTTCTGTTTCTTCATCTGTAAAATGGGGAAATAGGATTTACTTTGAACAGTTGTGAAAGAACAAAAGAGAAAACAAGTCAAGTGCTTTTCAAGCCTTAAAGCGATATATACTTGCAAGCTATTGCTATCGTCCCATGATTCCTGTACACAAACTTGCCTACACAGCACAATCACTTCCTTCCCTTCTCTGGTTCTATCCAGTAGAATGCAAGTTCCTCAAGGTTGAGATCGTGCTATGTATGTCACTATAGGTTTGTGGAACGGAATTGAGTATTTCATACAGACATGATCAAAGGATAGGAAAGGCAGTGCACTAGAGCAGATAGAGAGCCAAGTTTCAGAGTCAAGAAACCCTGGGTTCAAGTCCTGCTCCTAAGTCAACTGGTTGTGTAACCCTGGGTAATTCATATAACCCCTTAATGTCCCTGGGCGTTTCTAAGGCTATAAATTGTACAGCAGTGGCTGATATGCTATGGGAGAGGTAGTTTCCTCACCAGGAGTTCCCATATGTATGAAATAATAATAGGTCTGGTAAAAAAGTGAGTAAATATTTTCTCTAACATTACCTATATACACATATAAAACATATATAAAATAGATTTGCATATATAAATATAATATATGGCTATATATCAATGTGTTAATATCATACATATATATATGTGTATTTATTACATCTATCTATCTATCTATCTATCTATCTATCTATCTATCTATCTATCTATCTATCTATCTATCTATCTTTTTCCTAGCCAATAGCTACCACACTCTTTCCTCTTCTATCTTTAGGTGAATTTCTCAGCTACATGAAGAGTTGTATTTTTTTAATGTTGATATCTCCTTACTGAATTTAAAGAAAATAATTATGTTGCTACATCTGTAGTATTTCTATTGTCTTACCCACACTATTGCCATCATCATTGGCAAATATAACCGTCCTCATCACTTCTTCTGGTGACAGATGGTTTATTTGGATGAAATTATAATTTGGCACAAATTAGTTATATGCCATATGTTTTTCATGCCCAAAAAAGGTATCAACTTAAGATATATAATGCATAAGCTAAAAATATTCACATAGGTAAGAATGAGAACCAAATGGATTTTCTCTTTATTTAATGACCTCTGGATATATTTCAAGGGATATTAATAATTTAATGTTCAAAATTTTTTAACTAAAAAACTAATAAAGTTCATTAAAATATGCATACAATGCATACATAAAAATGCATTCAATAGCTGTGCAGTATTTTCAATATAAAGTTAAGAAGATGGTCAGTAATAAGCACTTCATAACGAAAAAAATATCCATTATATCCACAATAAAAAATGTTTCACTGCCTTGTATTTTAGGTGCTGTGCTCCCATATTTAAATAAACACAACACTTGAATAAACACAGCAGTTCTAAATGTAATGCATCATCCAAGGTTTTTTAAATGCCTATTACATGTAATATAGAATAAATAAAATGTAAATTACTCATCATAGACCCTTGATTCCTGACAGCTCAAAAGTTAGTCATGAAAAACCCAGCTCAGACAAGAAGTTTCTAACACATAGAACCACACACCAACCATCAAAGCAAATTTATGGGTTTTAGGATCTTTGGGCTTTCCACAATAATGAACCCCACAGTCTTTCACTGAAGAAAATATCCCAAGGTTTGGTGGGGAATTTAAATCACGTATGGTGTTAAAAGCCAACAGATGGATGCTTTCAGGGTCTGGTTTAAAATACTAAATGATATGTCTTGACATTTAAGTGGCATAGATGGGAAATTCCAATTGAAGTCCTACTCTTATAAACTCTTAAAAAGGAGATGATCCTGGGTTTTCTGAGGACTATAGAAATGGAACAGAAATCCAGGTAGGTCCTACAAAGTGAAAGAGTCTTTGAAGATGGGCCTGGAAAAGGGTGCGACTAAACCAGTAATACTGAGCAGGGGTGAACTTGTTAACCAAAGGTTGATCACTAGATTATTTCTTTCCTCCCAGAAACTCATGGAACTTCCTGAGTAGTGAATACTTAATAGTGTGGAAGGGGTCCGGTGTGCATTGTTGGAAGGAGGATACACAGTGATAAAATGAGACATTTTGAAGGCTTCAGTTATGTAAGTGCAATACATAACAACAATATCAACAATAATGACAACTATCATTTATATAGTTCCTACTATGTGCCAGACATTATGCTAAGTGCTTTTCAAATGTCATCTCATCTGGTTCTATATGACTCAAGATGTTGAAAAATAAACTGATAAATAGATAATACATTGGGTTTATTAAAAAAGACAAAAATAACCAGTAGTCACTAATAAGTCAGAATAACTGGCCTGCCACTCATATATACTCTATGCCCTATTTGGTACTGTTGGATACCAAAAAAAAATCCAAAGAATAAATCCAAAGAAAGGGTACTGGACATACTGGTTATGGGGAGCACACTCCCCTGGGGACAGAGCTTCTTCCCCTCCTTTGCTAAAGAAAGAGCAGAAGTACTTTTTGTAAGTCAGTCAGTCAACAATCATTTATTAAATACCTAGTTATAAGGTCAAAAAAATTCTCTGTTTTCAAGGAGTTCACAGTTTAATGGGGAAAATACATACTGGCTTCACTGTCCACTAATTGTGTCTTCACACTACTCATAACAGAGTTCTATATCAGGAACATTTCAGCCTGACATACCAGGGACATCACTGGATACAAAGTCAGAAATCTTGAGTTCAGATCTACTTCCTCTAATGAGTCAGAGCATGTGGTCTCCTCTTCCCCACTCGGAAGCACAGGGTCCAGGGTGCTGTCCCTCCTTACCCAGTGCTAAGGCTGCTTTTGAAGCCCCAATCAGAACTGGGAAGGACCTTAGAGTGATTCAGCGGAGCAGCCTCTTCATTTAGCGCTGTTATTGTTACGAAGGGGAAAACTGAGGCTCAGACAGATTATATCACTTGGCCAAGGTCATACACCTAGTTATCAGTAGAGCCAGGCCTGAAGCAGAGTTCTGACTTCTAGGCTAATGTTCATTCCATAGCAACTCACTCCTATAAGTATCATAGCCAACATAGAGGCAGCCTTAAAGCCAGGACAGCCTGGGCTCGTATGTAGTCTCTGACACACACTGGCTGTGTGACCCTGGACACACAGTGATTCTCAGTGCACTGGACAACTCTCCAGGACTATTAATTGTTGGCAAGATGCCACCCTATATATTGATAGAGTTTACTTACTTGGGAATTCCCCATAGCAATGAAATCACAGGTCCAGACCTCCCTTGCTATTTCTGTCTCTATTTCTGTCTCTCTTCCTCTCCCCACGTTTCTGCCTCCCTCCCTAACTCTTGATTACAGTGAGGACCAAGATGATACCTACCCTCACAAACAGATAATAGCCTGACTGCAGTGCACTGGCATTGCAAATTAGTTCCATGGGGTAACAGATTTCTTCAAAGACTACCCTGATGAAAACTGTGTTTCTCATTATACACTTCCTCTAGCATGGATATCAGAAGAGAGAGAAAAAACTAGGTGTGGGTGTAGGGAGTTGGGGGGGAGGCATATGGGGGTGGGGAAGAATACCAGGATCTTCAAAGAGGAGCCGGAACAGGAGTATGCTCCAATGGGTTTTTTTAGCCCATTGCTAAATTTTTCAGTGTGAACATCTATATCTCATAAATCACCAAACCTACAGATTCAAGCTTTATTTATTGTTTTGTTGATTGTCTAGAATAGTGGTGTTGGGTTCCAATAGAAAAGGTGGCCACTAACCCATACATAAGGATCTTTGCCTGATACACATATTGACAGTTTTAAAATGTAGTATTATTTGTTTTATTGCATTTTAACTTATTTTGTTAAATATTTCCCAATTATATTTTATTCTGGTTTTGATCACATTCAGGAGTCTTGTAGATCACATGCAGCCCATGGCTTATGAGAAGATTAAGATGAATTCAGTATCATTTTCATATTGATCCTTTTTATAAGTAATTGATTTTGTCCTGTAACTCCTTAAGGCAAGGTTCTTTTGTCTCTTGAATTTAGTTCAGAAATTCAGCTGGCCTATAATGGATTCATTTTAAAACTCTAGCTCTCCTGCTAATCCCTTCTAATTAGCAATCCTGCTAACATATTCTGCCTCAAGAAATCTAACTGACCTCGGGAGATGTGAGTGAACATAAAGGAACAGGACCTGATGTCTCTACACCTCCAATCTATCCTTCAGGGATGTCTGGGCTGCTGTCCAAATGTCTAGCCCACTCACTATCTAGGAACTGGACTCAGACAATATGCACTTCTTAATCTCATGAGAGAATAAGGGGGGTGGTTGATAGCCCCCACTACCAAACCTCCAACCAATTATGTAGCATCCTGCATTTCAGTTTGGTAACCAGTCATACCCCCCCGTTTCTTTTTCTTTTCTTTTTTTTTTTGGAGGGGGGAAGGCAGGGCAATTGGGGTTAAGTGACTTGCCCAAGGTCACAGGCTAGTAAGTGTTAAGTGTCTGAGGTTGGATTTGAACTCAGGTCCTCCTGACTCCAGGGCCAGTGCTCTATTCACTGTGCCACCTAGCTGCCCCAATGTCCCCAGTTTCATGATGTCATATACCCAATTGTGTATTCCCCAAAACTTAAAAAAAGGGATAATTGTCCATCTGCTTGGGGTCTTTGGTATAGATGGAGGCAAGCCATTGATCCATTCATTAGCAGGCAGCATGCCCCTGTTAATAAATGTTATCTTGCTCAAAGGATTGCCTCAGTTTTACCCTCTTGTTAAATTTCAGTTGCAACAGTTACATGTTTCACCCCTCTGGTTTAGATTTGAGAAAGCAGTAGAGAAAAATGTTAATAATCCAATTAAACTTAAAAGTGTATTTTTTGCATTTTTTTGGAGTCATTAAACATTTACCAACATACACACACGCATGTGTGCACACACACATACCCCACAGTAACTCAAGGTCTTTGCTATTAAAAAAAAAATCTATTGAGTCCTCAGTTATTAGGCCCCTCATAAGTTCAACTTTCAACCAATGCATGGCAATTCCATGACTTTTCCTCAGGCTGAGATGAAACCTTGTAGATACTTACTACAGATATAATCGGTAATATATAAACAGCACCAGTTATATAATAAAGATTATTAAGTTCCTACTTTGTTCAAAATGCTGGGTCTGGAGTGGATGATTCTGAATTTAAAAGGTCATACTTGCCAAAGTGTGGCTTACTCATTGCAACCAAGAAACTGGTCACAACATGATCCAGAAAAACTTCATAAACTTTTTTAAAGCATCTCAAATTCCTCAACATTATTCCTTTTGGAAGAAGTTGGAGTGGGGGGGGGGGGTGGATGGTGAAGGCAATTAATAACATGGTTATTTTCTCTTCTACTTCATAGTTTATAAAAACTGCTTAGCAAACAACCCAAATTAAAATAAAAATATGAAAATCACACACAAAAAAAGCTAGATATTACATCCTATAATATGGAAACTGAACTGTACCCTAATAAAGATGAAAAAGTTAAAACAAGGAATCCTATAGGTCTTACCAAAAAAACCTAGGCCTTTCCCAAGTCTTTCTGAATTCAGGGAAAAGAAATGCATACACACATATGTGGGTATGTATGTATGTATACATATACATATGTGTGTGTGTTTCCTACGCTACCCTCACACTGCTACCACCCTGATACAGCCTCCTTACTTCATGCCTGGATTGTTGCAATAGCTGGTGGGTCCCCAGCCTCATCAACCCCATTCCAATTTGTTCTCTTTTCAACTGCCCACACAATCTCTCTAAAACTTGGGCCTGATCAGATTTCTACTGCTCCCCCACTTCCAATAAACTTCAGTGCCTCCCTATTGCCTCCAGGATCAAATGTAAAATTTGATTTTGGTATTTAAAAATCTGCATGTTACTTAAAGCCCTTCACAACATGACCCCTTCCTACCTTCCTGTTCTTCTTACCCCTCATTTCTTTCCATGTACTCTATGACCCAACAACCCTGGAGGTTATTGATCTCCCTTACATACTATTTATACCCCATCTCCAAACTCTGTGCCTTTTCATGGGCTGTCCCCATACTTCCCCCCACTGACTTCCTTTAAGACTGAACTCAAATCTTGGCTTCTTCAGGAAGCCTTTCCCAGACCCCCAGTCTGAGAGCAACTTCCATTTATACTATATTCTATGTGTGTGTGTTTGCATATATGCATATATTAATATGTCTATGTATGTGTGCACATATGTATATCTATCAATATGTATAGCTAACTAGTTAGTATAATTTTTTCCCTTTAGAATGTCAGCCCCTTGAGGGCAGGAACCATATTTTTGCTCCTCGACTGACTGACTGAGGATGCTTGTTTGACTAACTCCTAGGAAAGAGCAATGGGTCATTAAAATGTGAAAATCTGAAAATGTGAGGAATTCAGTGGATTTTTTCCTAGCACAGGAGCAGCTCAGATACAACAAATGGCTTTTCTTCATCTTACCGCACTAGAGCCTCTGAGAAAGGAGAGCAGGTTTCTGCAGACAGGCAACAGGATCAGCAGGCAGTTGAAATTCAGGCAAGCAGCAGGGGCTCTGGCTAAGGCCAGGGCAGGCTAGAATGCAATTCAAAAGGGAGTGGAATGAATTCTAGAAGTAGCTTTTTCTTTTCTTTTCTTTTTTAAGCATAAATTTTGAGTTTTGAGAATGAGTAGATTCAAAAGTCCTGAATCTACATCAATTTAGCTCAGGATTGATCTTTTGATCATGAAGCTATGTCTTTTTAAAGGCCTTATGTTTGTTTGGGCTAACAGATCAAATTCTTATTAATTAGACTAGCAACCTTTCCTTGGGGTTACCCAAAGTCTTCTGGACTTTGTTCTATGATTATAGCCACTGAAAGAGCCACAGGACCTGAGAGAGAGAGAGGGCCTGGAGAAGCAGGACCAGAAAGAAGGTCTCCCTTGGTGCAATAGTCTCTCCTGCAGCACCATTTTGTTCAACAGGAAATTCTGTCAACAATTCACAAACGCATCCTTCAAGACAAGGGGAATATTTTTCCCCAGTTCCTAAGCTCCATCTTAACCTACTTATTCGGGTGTCATCATTTAGATAGTTCCCCAAAGTCTTCATGAGGAGAGAGGGAAAAACATTTAAAAAAAACAAACAAACTTGATACCTGAGAGATGGTCTCCCACACACAAAAATCATGTAGAATCACTTACAGAGATTTTAAAGAGCTTCCAAAAAGCCACCTCCCCCAAAATGTATCTTCCATTGGCTTTCCATGGCAAAGATCTTCCCTCCTACCTGACCTGAGATTTGAATTCAACAACAAACACAGGCCCATGTCTACAGCATACCACTGTTAAATAGCCCTTGTGTTTCCTGGAAAGGAGTTAGAAACCTTGACTTCCTCATCTGTCATTACCAATCTGTCAGATTAACCCGTCGTCCCTTTGGAAGGTTATAGAGAACCATGGAACAAGGAGAAGTCCTGGGTCTTGGTCATGGGTAGGGAAGAAAGGAGAGAAGGGGACAAGTGGATTTGCCCAAGAAGGGCAGGTCCTGGAAAGCTGTTGTTTTGGGGTTTGGGGGATTTTTTTGGTGAGAGAAGGGGAAAGGGAGGGACTGAAAAGGAAGGTGTCAACAATAAGGGGAATACTAAAGGCAAACTCATCAGCCTCACTTTTGCTGAGGCACAGCCATGCCCAGAACCCAAAGGGATCTGCTACTACCTCAGCTGTATAAAATAAGATTTATTATTCTTGTTTTCATATCATCATCAAACTCATCATTATTCTAAGACAATATTTGATGATTACTATTTGCTAAGTCATATAAAGATTGCTTTCAGTACACAGAAAAGTCTTCCCAAGAGGAAACATCTGCTAAGGCTCATTTTTTTTAAAAAATGCACAAAGCACCAGACTCTATATAATAATTATACCTTCTATATCTCATATTAAAGCAAGGGTTCTTGACCTGGGACCCTTAAAATTTTTTTTGATAAGTGATTTTAAATATAATTGGTTTCATGTTTTATTCTTTTGCATTCTGTTATGCATTTAAAAAGCATTATGTTGAAGAGGGGTCCATAGACTTCATGAGACTGTTAAAAGTGTCTGCAATACAAAAAATGCTAAGAACCCCTATATTAAAAAATTCAATTTCCCAGAGTGGAAGAAGATGGTTAAGGAAAAATCAAAAGGGATAATGAATAATGAAGCATGGGAATTTTAAATGCAGGAAAGCTTTACACTTACCCCAAGAAGCTTGCGTGTATAAAAGTACTTGTCTGGAACATCATAAACTTGGTAGTAATGCACAAAGAGGAAGGCATTTAAGCCCAGCCACACGAGCTGCACAGAACAGAAAAGCTTGTAAAACAATGTCTTCCTGTGCATTACAGTATTACAATGAAGAATTTTATTTTCCCCATGACCATTGTCTGTCAACTTCAGATCAGGATCCCCAGGGACCCCAGGAACCCTAAGGGCTGGGCAGCTAAGGTAGAATAAGCTCTCTCCTGGAACTACACCGACAGGATTGCTGAAACAGGGTACAGCCCTAGGCAAACCCCTTGGTCTCTTTCAGTCTTAATTTCCTCAGTTAATGGTACAATAGATAGAGGATCTAGGGTAAGGAAGACCTGATTCAAATCCCATCTCAGACACTAGCTGCGTGATTGTGGGTAAGTCACTTAACCTCTATTTGCCTCAGTTTTCTCAACTGTAAATGGGGATAATAATAATACCTACCTCATGGAGTTGTTATGGGGATCAAATGAGATAGTATTCATAAAATGCTTAGCATAATGCCTATTTCTTTCCTTCTTTCCCATTCATGAAACAGGATTACTCAAACCTGTTCCACCTATTTCATGGGGCCGTTCTGAAGGCAAAAATAAAATGCATTTTGTAAATTGTAAAACACTACATAGGGGCAACTAGATGGCCCAATGGATAGAGTGATTGAGTCAGGAAGATCTATCTCCCTGAGTTAAAATCTGGTCTCAGACACTTACTAGCTATGTGACCCTGGGCAAGTCACTTAACACTTGCCTCCATTTCCTCATCTGTCAAATGAGCTGGAGAAGGACATGGCAAACCCCTCCACTATCTTTGCCAAGAAAACCCCAAATGGAGTCACTCAGAGTCTGACATGACTGAACAACAACAAAAGCCCTATGTGAGGGTAAGTCACCTCTTCCTTCTCCTTGTTCTCTTTCTCTTTCTCTTTCTTATCTTTCTCTTCCTTCTCCTTAACTACCAAACACACCCATGTTGCTTACCTACTTTCCTATTCTACTCTTATATCACTGTTCCTTATAACCTACTGTCATTTTAATTGTGCTTATCCAACTTTCCTTATTACTAGGTTTTTTTTCCCAACTTATTCCCCTTTTCTTCTTTCTTCCGGGCTCTGCCCTTAGATAAGTATTTAAATGAAAACTTTGAAGTTTGAGCTATTTGTTTAAAGATGTCACTCTATGGCTATTGTCTTATGCAGGGGCAGATCTTTGGAGAGAGTGGAATCTGACCCAAGCAGTTCATGAAGAAAATAAGAGAAAAGGAGGAAAAGAAGCTGTTTCATCTTCTCTCCCAAGGTCCCATAGGCTTTTCCCACAGGTTGCATTTACTTTTTGAAGAGCAGATGTAGAAACCATGGACGGTCCCCCAGGGTCCTCAGTGAGAAAGGGAATGGTGACCAGTCTTGGGATAAAAATATGAAAAGCTCTTCTGGGTCAGGATAAGGGTCAGCCCAGAACCAACCGAGCCTGTGGGGTAGTTCAGGGCATGGGGTTGGGGGGTTTCAGGTTCCCTCAGCTGCTCACATTCAGCTGTGGTTGCCACAGATCTGTTTTGTTCTACTCTGCCTTTAAGCCGTCAAGGCTATAAAAAAACATAAAAGACTAAAAGGTCATAAAAGCCAAAAGACTATTTTAAAAAACCTTGTCTTTCTTTACATTTAAAAAAGTATTTAAAGCTACTTCTTTTTTTCCCATGTTGTCAACGATTTTTGCTTTTTGGTTTGTTTTTTTAATATTCATCACTGTGACTGTACCTTTTTGGCTCAGATTTAAGTCACTTGAACGGATAGCACTTTGAGGAGCATGTTTAGGGAAAGCCCAGGTTTCTTCTTAACCCTGCTGCTATGAAAGTGACTCATAGTCAAGGCGACTCGGTAGCCCTGAGTAATCAAAGGTACAGGTCCAAGGTCTCTGCAAACCTGTTTCACCTGCTTTCATCCGTTAGAGTCTATTTTGCCTAATTGGCCTACAAAGCCTTTTTCATTCTTATCTTTGTAGTTAATTGGCATCATGAATCTCATTTAAAGGATATAGTTGATTATTTTCAGATTTTATATAGGGAAGGAAAGAATGCTTCCTCTTTAAAAATGAACAAAACAGTAGCATAAACAATCTTCAGTTTATAGAAACTCCCTGGCATGATGACTTGAGCATTAGACATAGAATCAGAAATACTTGGGTTCACATCCCACTTCCCACATACTTTGCAAGTCTATATAAATTCCATCTATTGTTATTCATGCATTCAGAAAGTAAGAGAAATTTTTTAACCTGGCTAATTTATTTGACTTAGGTTATCATAGATTACTTCTGTTTAAAACTTAGACAAAGTAAAGTAAAAAAAAAAAAAGGGTGGGGAGAAGGGTGGCAGGGTACAGAAGCTAGGAACTTGGGATATTTTAGTAGTGATTCACATGAGAAACAAAATTCTCATTAGTGAGAGTTCCATACTACTTTGGAAGATCATAGGAACATTTTAATTACCCATTATTTTTATATAAGACTATAAATACATCATGAATAGCAATAGAGACACTATTTGAAAAGGCATGAGAACCTGGAACCTGGATTCATGATAGCATGAAATGTAGCTTTCTCCCACCATGAAATGTCCGTTAATTTAACCATTCAAGTGACTTAGACAGTTTTTAAAATAGACAAAAATTACCCTTCTCCTCAAATACATTATTTTCATGAAAAGATGGCAATGGTGGAAATGGCATTTTAAAAGACCTGTACCGATAAAGTAAATTAAATGAGTTCTAATGAAGCTGCTGAGGGTGGAGAGAAGGGGTAGGACCTTGGCTATTTTTCATTTCCAAAAAGAACAGAAACAATGATAACATTTCATTTTGTACTCACAATGACAAAGATGGAGAGCCCCTCGTTCACTGCCCAGTTACCCATGACTGCTGAAGATGAATGCCCTGACTGCACCCTTTCTTCTGTACTATGTCCCCTTTTCCCATGAGGAAGTGAAAACAGTAACCCCAATGAGAAATCTATTTCCTTTTCTACTATCAGAAGTTAAGTAACCATTGGTCAATAAAGAAGAATGATTTCCCTGCTCACTTTAAATGTTTAAACCACAAAGACTTTTTTTAAAAGGTGGATTTTCTTTTAAATGTTGCAATCTTAAAAAGGGTTTAAAAGAACCATTTTGTTGAATTGAGAAGCAATGTTTGAATTTTAAAATGTGACTACTACTTGAATTCATGGGCATTTTGTGCACCAAGGGCTTTTTACTAACTGATCCTTAACTAGCATTTTCAAAGTGTTCAAGAACACCCTTCCTTCCTCTAGGCCCAGCAAAAAAACACATCAAATGGATAAAGTAACTGTTGCCTTAATTCTTGCAATCGCAGAAATGGAGGAAGGTTAGTACACTCTGAAAGGGTGTTTGACAAATTGCTGGGCCTAAAGGTAAGAATTTTCTCTTTTAGGTTTAGCATGTAAGTGCTAAGAGGGATCAGGGAGAGGCTTATTCCAAAATCAAGGGCTTTCCAAGTCTCAGAAGATTCCAGAGGCCAGGTCTCTGTTACAGGGCCTTCAATTAGGCCGACCTACACTGGAGCAAGAATCACTTCTACGACATTTCCAAGGAACAAGCCTTTGCTTGAAGACTTCAAGGAACAAGGAACCCACTAACCTCCCCAAGGTAGCTCATTCTACTTTTGCATAGCTAAGTTTTTCATAATATCAAAGTCAAAATTTGCTTTTAAAAAATTTTCTGTACATTGGATCTGCTATCTGATATCAAGCAGCATAAGTTTAGCACTTTCTTCATTCATCTTAATCGTGACCACCTCTGTGACCCCATTTGGGGTTTTCTTTTCAAAGAGAGTAAAGTGGTTTGCCATTTCCTTTTCTGTCTCATTTTACAGATGAAGAAACTGAGGCAAACAGGGTTAAATGACTTGCCCAGGATCATACTGCTAGTAAGTGTCTGAGGCTGGATTTGAACTCATCCGTATCAGTCTTCCTGATTCCAAGCCCAGTGCTCTATGCACTATCATCACACCATGCTGCCCCATAGCATACAGCAGCCCTTCAAATATTTGAAGACAATTATCATGTTCCACTTAAATTTAATATTCTTCAGCCCAACTGGTCATCCTATGGCATGATCAGAAGGTCCTTCCCCAACCTAGATGCCATCCTCTGAATGCTGTAATTTATCCCTGTCCTTCCTGATGTGTGATTCTAAGCACAGTTCTTTAATGTGGTATGACCAGGTCAAAGTCCAGTGGGGACTATTATCTTCCTAGTTTAATTCTGCTCATTCTGTCTCTCTTAGGGCACCCTGAGATTAGAGGATGATAGATTGGATGGGACCTTGGAGGTCATCTGCTCCAACTTCTTCATTTGACAGGTGAGGAAGAGTGACCTACCCAGGGTGACACAGCTAGTCAGAGGCAGGATTTGAACCCAGTGCTTCCTAGATCTAAGTATAGTTCTTTATCCACTGCACCATGCTGCCTCTCGAGTGCATTAGCTCTTTTGGCTGCTGTATTACATTTAACTTGTATTGAATTTGCAGTCCATTAAATGCTCAGAATTGACCCTAACTGTTAAAGGGATGGGTATAAACAGTAGTGAGCATAGGGGAGTGAAGTGGGGAGGATGATGGGAGAAGTGGTGTGGGGGAGGGGGAGAGGGGGCATAGAAGGATAATAACATTAACTGGGATTCCTATTACTTCTGGCCCTGAACCACTTTGCTCTTGTGAAAGCAAATCTACTCTATCCTCACCAGTACATTAAAACAAAAAATTAGTCAGCCTCTTGCCCCCAAAAAAAGATTAATGAAAAAGTACCAAAATGGCACCTAATTCAATAAATATCTTCCCTTCTATATATTCAAGAAATGGTACCTTATTTGTCTATTTCCTCTCCTCTTGTAATTCCTGACAAACCCCTTACCCCCACTCATTTCAAGGGGAGAAGAAATTAAGAAGATTCTTTTCTTAGAATAATTTACTTCTCCTCATTGTTTGCTTTGTTCTTGTGTTTGAAACACGATCAGAGGGGCAGCTGGGTGGTGCAGTGGTTAGAGCACTAGCCCTGCAGTCAGGAGAATCTGAGTTCAAATCTGGCCTCAGATATTTACTAGCTGTGTGACCCTGGGCAGGTCAGTAACCCAGGTTGCCTCCTTCCCTACATTCTACCCCCCAAAAAAGAAATAACAATTAGAGGTATGTATGCAAGAATAGCTTTCCAAGTTTGGGAACATTGCTCAGTTTCCCAACTGGAAACAGTGATGCACAATAATAGGGATTAAAACATTTTGCTTTCCTATACCCAAATTTGAGAGGCAGTAAAACATAATGGAGAGAGAGCTACTCTTTAAGAAAATCTGAATTTGGGGCAGCTAGGTGGTGCAGTAAATAGAGCACTGGCCCTGGAGTCAGGAGGACCTGAGTTCAAATCCAGCCTCAGAAACCATAAAAAAAACCCACAAAAAACAACTAGCCATGTGACCATGGACAAGTCACTTAACCCCAATTGCCCTACCTTCCTCCAAAAGCAAAAAAAAAGAAAAGAAAGAAAGAAAGAATTGTTTTGGGGCAGGTAGGTGGCACAGTGAATAGAGCACCAGCTCTGGAGTCAGGTGGACCTGAGTTCAAATCCGACCTCAGACACTTAACACTTATAGCCCTGCCTTCCCCCCTGCAAAAAGAAAAAAAAAGTTGAAAAAAAAAATAGAAAATCTGAATTCAAATCTTGCCTCTGACATAGACTGGTTATGTGGCCCTGGGCAAGTCACTTAACTTCTGTTCACCTTAATCCACTGGAGAAGGAAATGGCAAACTACTCCAGTGATTTGCCAAGAAAACCCCATGGACAATATTGGTATGTTATGGTCCATGGGCTCATGAGAATCAGACAAGATTGAACAAAAACAATCCCTAAATAAATATACCTATTGCTATATATGTTGACTTAGGTTTAAAATGTGTTATCTATGTTTTATTATATTTTTATTTATTTTGTTAAATATGTCTTAATTGCATTTTAATTTGCTTCAGGCCATACTTGAGAGGTCACACATGGACAGATGGCCATATGTTTGACATCTTTGTTCCAGGGAACCCTCTAAGGCACCAGCTTACATTGCTAGATGGTATTTCCTCACCTGAGAATTCTCTATGCCAATTAAATCTCATGTTTAGTCTCTATCCTTATGAATGAGACCATTCACTGATGGACATAAAATCAAGGTCCATCACCAGTCAGGGCCAGTTGGGGACATTGCCCACTTTGGGGTTCTGGTTGGAAATTCCCCATTGCTTCCCACCAAAGCAGTTAAGTAGTTAGAGAGGTGACAGGAAGCAATACTCCCGCTTGCCCTCCCAGCAGACTGAGGCAACTTCCCCTGAGCAGAGGCAGATCCTCTGACTGAGCACACATGCAAGGTTCCAGTATCTCTCCACCTGAGACATAACAGGGGGACAACTGTCTAGTTGTCTAGACAGTTATCTATCTATCTATCTATCTATCTATCTATCTATCTATCTATCCATCTATCTATCGATCCGTCTATCTATCTACATACCTACCTATATACATATATGTCTGTCTGTCTGTCACAGACTAATGAAGCAGTATTGAAAACAGTAATCATTTCAGGCAACACAATTCCAAAATGACATGGAATGTGTTATATATCCTCCTAGGGAAAAAAAAAAAAAACAATCACAACATGGCAAATTCTTTTTTCTTTCAAACTCTCTGTATAGCCCTAGAAGCTACTGAGAGTAACACCTAAGCAATGGATCAATTTCTCTCAAGAGGAAAGAGCTTTGATCCTGCAGGATTCTGAACTGAGGAGGTCAGTGCTATTTATCCTTTGATGCTGGGTAACAGCACATTCTCTCCTTCAACTAACCCAGAAGCCTGGGCATTTGGAAAGAAAGTCACAGGACAAAAAAAAAAAAAAAAAACAGAATGCCTTACTCTTCTACTCTGTGACTGATCTGTTGTATACTCACCCACTCTTTTCTGAGGGAGTTCTCAATCCTTTCAGAATTTCCTTCTGTTGCATAATAATATATTTTTAAAAATAAATATTGTTCATTGTGTAAGGTGGAGATGCTCACTGCTGGTTTGTACCCATTTCAAACCCATTCTTAGTTCTTGGATTATATGTGAACAAGGATTAGGAATAATAGTAACTCAAATTTATACACAACTTTGAACTCTGCAAGCATTTTCCTCACTCGGTTAATGAGATCTCTTAATATAACATTTCTTTAAAAAAGAATCTTTGAAGGGGGGAGGAGAGGGATTTGAGGAGGGGTTAGAAACCAATCGAAACATTTACATTTGAACAACCTATAGTATTTTGTGTTGTGGACACCTTTGGCCTATGAACTTCTTTCCAGAATAAAGTTTTTAAATGTAAAGGATTCTAGGGATATGTGAGCTGACAGCGAAGAAGGCTTGTGTTTAATAAAAAGAAGTCTTACTAACAATATTTCTTGTTATTTTGTGTTTCTTACTTAAGTTTTGACTCTGGCAGAAATTAAAGCAATCTGCCAAGCTTTGATCCTAGACAGATTCAAGGAAGAAGGGCCGTAAAGAATTAAATAAATAAATGAATGAATGAATTTTAGGAAGAGGAAACTTCTCTCCCTAATGTCTAGAAGAGAATACTTAGGTGAGAAGAAGATATTAAGAAAATCCCTGCCAGATGCAGGTCTTTTGTGAGTAAATATAACACTGAAGGCAAATTGGAAGGTCTTTAATAACAATCATAATATTTATAGCCCTAGAAATCTAGAGATGGGCAATTGTTTAAAATAAACATAAGTAGGGAGTCCTTGTTTAATTTCTGTTTTTACTGGCTTTCATGTACAGGCTGAAAGAGAACAGCTAGGCAAGTTTCTTTAATGCGGCTAAAGAATGTGTTTAACCAGGGCTCTTTGAGTTTTATGTATATATAATACTTTATTATTATATTTTCTATAGAATAGTTTATATAATATACTATATATTATATAATAATCTTTATAATACAACACTTATTTTATTATTGTTATATGCATATGTTATATATTTTTGTAGACAGTCCTCCATTTCTCTTGAACTCAATTTTGTTCACATACAATTTTGGATAGTAGGTTCTCATAATTCTTTTTATTTCTTTTGGATTTGCTATGATTTCATTTTGCCCATTTTTATCATGTTAATTTGATTTTCCATCATCTTTTTATTTAAATTGGCTAATGGTTTATCAATGTTGTTAATGCATAAGGGTTGTTGGAATGAATGAATCAATCAATCAGTGATTAGTCAACTCACTTCACTTAAAGCAACTGAAGAGATACTCTAGTACTAATGGAAAGGTTCACCATCAAATGATGAGGTATGGGGTTGCCATAAGATGTTGAGGTATAGGGTTAGGGGTGCTTGAGACCCCAAAATACTAACACGCTGGGTCCTGCTAAATGAATCCAACTCAAATCTTCTCCCAGCCAAAGAAAAGTAAAGTTTATTAAAAGTTCTCCATATTGGGTAGATTCTTAAGGAGCCTACGTATCTGTGACACTTGCATTGGGCAAGCTGGCCAGAATCATCTGACACAGAGTGAGTCTGCACTAGATCATTCTCTGGCCTTCTTCCTTTCATGGAAGCAAGATGGGGTCTCACATACAGAAAGGTTTTGGGAGGAATCTAGGGGTGGTCTAGAGGAGGAGTTTGGGGAGGGTCTTCAGGAGGAGTCAATGAGGTCAGACTCCAATAATGAGTGATTAAGGATGGGAAGTTGCTGGAGGCTACCTGGAAATGATAGACAATGGTGGCTAGGCCTGTTCAAGGGTGTAACTGATTTGGGTAAAGGTATTTTGGGAGGATGGAGGGTGGGAAGTTGCTGGACAAAGGAGGGCTAAAGATTTGGGCAGAGCCACAAAGAAAGGCTTATGGCCTCAGGCAAATGCCTCAGTGGGAAGATTCAAGGAGAGCTCAAGGGGGTTCCCAGAGCCTGTACCTCACCACTAACACTTAGCAGGTGAGAACACTTCTATTGAAACAATGGGTCAGTTTATCATATTGGAGGCACCCTTTAAGGTGCTTTAATAAAACAGCAAGTTAGTTTGAAACACAGACATTTCAGTATCTGGTCAATATGTAAGAGAGAGTCGAGTTACTGTCTCTATTTGCTCTCCAACCCCCTTGTCATCTTTGAAAGGTTGGAGGATTTAGACTTTTCATTGGTGTCCTAGTAGTACATTTGGAAGGATGACAATGTTGTCAAGGTCTACTTTGGACACCATGAGCAAATTAGACACACTGAAGAAAAGGCAATATCAGAACTCTACAAGGATCCCAGTCAACCTAAGGGGAATTTCATGAAGGCCCCATGAAAGGGAAAAAAGGATATCTACCAAGACTTCCAGGAACAGTGTACCCTCTTTTGGACATATGTGATATAATGCTGAGTCCACATTCTCTTGGACTCTGTATTCATGGGAAAATGTGGCACTTGAATGGGACACAGGTAGGGTCTATGGATGTTTCATGCCAACTATTCATACCTTACCACTTTAGTATACATCTATGTTTAAAAGTAAACTAAGTCTGGCTGAGTAGTTATCAACTAATAATCAATGGGAGAAGCATACTAGTGCAGGTATAGGATCTACAGAAAACCATTCCTCAATCCCAAAGGGTAACCTAGAATAAAGAAGAGAAAGTAGTATCTGTCCTCTGGACATCCAGTCTACCAGTGTGAGGGAAGGTTGAGAGAATAAGCCTCAGAGCATGCATTATATGAGAGACTTTTCAAAGAGACAGCTTTTAGTTTCACTTATCAGTTCTACATTCTTTTTTGTTCCCCTTTATTTACTTTGTTGGGCATAATGGAGCAAGACAGAAGATCCCCAAGATTAAAATTGGAAGTGGATTTTAATACTTTACCTGGGGACTGCTGGGGTCACATATCCAAATCAGACAGTAAATTGGCATGAACAGTATGCTGGTTTTTAAAGAGATTACAAAAGTTAGGTTAAGCTGAAATACAATCAGTGATTGGTCAGTGTATATTTGAATTCCTCCCCCCCCCCGGCACGTTTTTTCTAGGCTGAGGTACAGGGAACCCAGAATGAGTGGAGATGCGGCAGGGAAGAATGGAGCAAGGATTTTACCCTAGGCTGAACCCCCACCCATGGATCAATTAGGAGAGGGAAGGGTAAAAGTTATGCTAAAATACCTGCTTATAGATAAATGGAAGGGAAGGGGAGGGTAAAAGGTATGCTAAAATGCCTGCTTACAGATCAACAGAAGGGAAGATGGAGTTGTTGCTTACAGATCAATTAAGGGAATGGAAGGTGGGGTTGTACTTAACAACTTCTGTAATTTTAAAAATTTCCTTTTCTATGCTCATTTCAGGTTTGTTTTTTTGGCTTTCTAAAGAAAACATAGATATTCAGTTCGTTAATCTTGTCTTTTTCTATTTTGTGATGTTTTTAGAAATACAATTTTCCTTCTGAGGACTCCATTGATTGTATCTCAGGAATTTTAGTACTGTGGCCAGCTCAGTTGGTGGGGTAGCAAGCGGTGAGAATAATGAGATGGGGGTGTAATCAATAGTCTGTTTATTACAAGACCATTTCAGACAGAGCCAAAGATGCAAGGAGCTCACAGAGTTTTTATGCCCCCCAAGAGAATGTAGACACCCCCAAAGAATGCAGACAATGTAGAAAGATCCTACATCAAAGGAATGCAGATAATGTAGATGGAGCCTCCCTTAATCCTGTTTACTATTTACCCTTGCTTAAGGCTAGTTACTTATTAGAGTATTATTCTAGGACCATATCTGGAGGCACAAACAAAAAAAGATTACACACCCTCTAGCTTCTGCTTGGTAACCTTTGCAGGTAACTGTATAGGACAGGGGAATATACAGTGAGGTCAAGGGACCCCAAAACGTTCCCTTCATAATACATCCTCCTGCTTGTCTGCCCTGTAGCCTTTCAGATAATAATATAGGGAAGGGGAACATTTCATTAGCGAAGCCGAGAAACTTCTGAAAGTTCTCTACATTTTAGTATGTTGTCTCATGATTATCTTTATCTTTCACATAGTTAATGATTATTTCTAAAATTGGTTCGTTGACCCATTCAAACCATTTAGAGTTTCATTATTAAGTGTCCACTTATATCTGAGCTTTTTATTATATTGCCTGAAATGATTACTGTTTTTATAGCATTGTGATCAATAAAGGATATGTATAGTATTTTTGCTTTTTTAGATTTATCTTCAATTTTTGCATTCTCTAATAAATGGTCTATGTTTGTAAAAGGAAGCATATGGTACAGAAAAAAAAAAGTATATTCCTTAGAAGTCCCATTCAAAAGGTATGTCCTTCTGACTCTAAATTTCTCAACAATTTGTCCAATTATTTTTAAAATCTTTTAGTTTATCTTTCTGTCAGATTTTTTCTATCACTGAAAGGAACACTGAAATCTTCCACTATTCTTGTGCTACTATTCATGACAAAATAGAGGTACATATAACATAATGGAATATTATTATGCTGTAAGAAATGCTTAATGTGATTAATACATAGAAACATAGAAAGACTTACATGAATTCAATCAATTTTTCTTTTTTAAAATTAGGTGCCATGCCATTTGATGCACAAAGTTTAATATGTTGGATTATTACCTATGGTTCCTTTAAGCATACTATACTTTCTTTATCTCTACTAATTTTATGAATTTTCTTTTTTTTTTTTTTTTTGCTTTATCTGCTTGCAATTCACGCTTTTTTGGATTGGATTCATCTGATGTGTAAACTTTGCACCAACCTTTTATCCTAATTCTCTGTCTCTATCTCTCTCCCCCACTTCTTTCCTTTTCAGATGTGTCCCTGGTAAACACAAGATTGTAGAGTTTGGCTTTCTTAGCTATTCTATTAATCTTTCATTTTATTGGATTTTTAACCATTCACATTTAAAGCTGAGATGGGCTTGTTTTTTCCTCTATTTGTATCTACTATTACCTTTTTTTTTAAGTGTTTTGGGGTGGCTAGGTGGCCCAGTGAGTAAAAGCGCTGGCCCCAAAGTCAGGAGGACCTGAGTTCGGTTCTGGCCTCAGACACAACACCCACACAAAAAAACTAGCCATGCAACCTTGGGCAAGTTACTTAACCCCAATTGCCCTTCAAAAGGCAAAAAAAGAAAAGTGTTTTTCCCCACTTTCCCTGTAAAGTCAATAATTTGCTTGTACAATTAGTTTTGTTTCCTCCTTCACCTTCACCCTCTGTTCCCATTTGTCAACACTTTCCCTAGCTTAGGGAGTTTCTTTAAACGAATGATTTCTTTTTCTTTCTGTTATTTATTTATTTCTTCTCTTTTCCTTTTATTTTCCTATTCCCAGTTAAGTGGTTGAAAGTTCCCCTCCTCTGTTAATTTTTCTGCACCTATTTCTAGGGAAAAAAAATATTTGTTTTGTTCTATTTACAAATTTTCTTCCTTTCCCATGAATTCTGAACTTTTATTCTCTGATTCATTTCTATATCCATATTTATTCCTTCATTAATCACTTTGTGTTCAACATGGAGTAAAAGCTTTTGATGTACCAAGGTACACTGACAAATATAGAAGATGAAGTAACAGATAATTTTCAAAAGAATTTAAGGAGAATAAAGATGGAGGTAACGCTCAGAAGTAAATCTCAAAAATGAAACAATGGGTGAAGTTTTGAAGTATGGGAGTACTTTCATTCTAAAATAAGTTTAATTTTAGAAGAAGGAGGAAGAGGAGGAGAAGGAGAAGGAGGAGGAGGAGACAGGGAAGGGGGAGCAGGGAAGAGGAGGCAAGTCAGTTAAAGGATTTGGGAAATAAGGGGACAAAGATGATTGAAGAAATCAGTGATACCCAAATCTTGGGCAGCCAAGTTTTGACCAGCAACCCCCAAAAAAGAAATGTTGTGGTAGGCAGGAGTGTGTTAGAGCTAAATCAAACTAGCTCTTAAGAGCCAATTGTTTCATTTTCATTCAGAGCATTTACACCTTGGAAATTTGCAAATGTTACAAACCACAGCCCCATTTATCCTTTTTTAGATTGTCTACCTAAGAAAGTGATGGAGACAAGATTAGATAATGCAGATGAAACTTTAAAGTATTCCTTGTCTACATTTTTTTTTCCTAGAGAGATGTTGGTTAAAACATTTCCTAGCACTCTCCTGGAGGAAAGTGAAGTAAGGGAAGAATGACAAGAAAAGATAAAGAGTCTGATCCACTAGGATGGGAAGGGGTATGGGGATGGCAAGGGGGGATCACCCTTTGGAGACCTTATGTGTAGTCTGAAAGAACCCCACAGTGTTTGTGGTCAGGAAAATTCTGACAGAGGTGTCATTTGTCTTCAACGCACTTGATACCTAGTTTCTTTGTCCTTAATTGTCACAGAAAGGGATGTTAATTTTCTGTCCTTCCTTTCATTAGAAACCTGTTGTTAAGAAATAAACTGAAATCAGGTACTCACATGATGGCTAGAAAGTTCTTTCAGTGATCTTTATCAAAAAGGCAAAATGGTATGGTAGATAGCTACCCTTGGACTCAGGAAGACCAGGTTCAAGGTCAGCCACACACAGATGCTCATCATATCTGGGGGAGACTCCAAAAACCCTTTAACCTCTCAGTACCCTAGGAAAGTTCCCTAAGACTGAATGTTATCCAGCAGTTGCTGAATTGCATTGGTAGAGGGATTTTGCTCACTAGGAGCTCCCTACACCAAAGAAATCACAGAGCCAGATTTAAACAACTATTTGTCTTATTTTTGCCCATATGGGACCATGCAGAGCAAACTTAATCACACTTTTTTAAAAAAAAGCTTATAGATGTCTCTAAGGCTTCTCTTCTTCCCTAAGCCAAACATTCTGCGGTTCCTTCAAACGTTCCTCATATTACATGATTTTGAGACCCTTTAATGTGGACATAACTGAAACGGCTCAACAACAATATCAACAATTACTCTTTTCTGAACAAATTGTTCTATGTTTGTCGAGCTCCAAACTGAACATGATATTTCAAATGTGGTTAAAATAGTTCAGGTTGTAGTAAATCTCCTCTTTTCTGTGACCTTGATCTCAAGTCAAGCTTATACAATGTTTATATGAAAAAGATCTGGTGGTCCTAGTAGAATGTAAGCTTGACTTGAGTCAATAGCTAATGTGTGGGTGGGGGTGGGGAGGGAGGGAAGGAAGCTAATGCAATCTTAGACTCAAGTAGAAGTATGAGGTCCAGAAAATCAGAAAAGAGCGACTGTTGATGTTGTTTCAGTTGTGTCCACCTTAAACAGTCTGCTTGTAAAGAGCTTTGACATGTCATTAAAAAATAATAATAAAGACTGATCCCTATCTTGGTGAAGTTTGCATTTAAGCTGAGCTTGACAATCAGGAGTCAAAATCATCCTGCAAAATTCAGGTGAAAAGATTGAACTGACTCAATTTCTCCATTTAGATGGGCAATTCCATTTTTTCACAATTGACAATCTTATCTTGTTTTAGACACACTAGACATATCAAAAAAGGAACAAAAACACAAGGCAAAATCAACTCAATTTCAATAAAATATAATGAAGAGTGGTATATCCTTTTAGCAATGAAAATTTCTCTGTTTACTAGAAAAATACCTTCAAGTTTCCTAAGGACAAAAAGTTTAATCTACTGGATTCTAGGAAGCAATTCTCATGAAAGAAATATGACAAAGGTTGAATGAATATGTCTGCACTGGGGCTAAGTAGCTGCTTGGTATGTTGTGCCTTCTTTAGCAGAACCTGTTTTCTTTGGGAGTTGTGGCTACACAAGTCTCACTAACCCACACAGAGATGCTGCTGTTGTCCCACTCCAGTATGCCACGTGCTTGGAGATGCTCTTGTACTCTTTGTGATAGGTTTCACCCCAATCCAAACTGTGCCCAGTCCTCTGTGACTAGTAGCACATTATCTCAAAAAATAAAATAAAAAGCTGCCTGGATGGTTGGGTCGAGGCCACAGAACATAATGGCTTTAGGCAACCCAGGTAGCCTAGCTACCTTGCCCTAGCATGGATGAATTCTGTAATCATTTAGCATAAAGCAAACCAAACTTCTTTTCCCTCGTTTAATTTAAATCCTTTTAAACTTGTGGGTTCTTTTCTTCTCTCTTTGATCCCTTGGGGGGGGGGGGCGTAGCCCTAGTAGTGGTCTAAGATGTTTTTTAAGTTGTCTGGGTAATTTAGAAGCACCTGGTAGAAACAGAGAAAAGTTGAAAAATGAAAAAAAATGCAAATATTTTGATTATAGGGTTTGGGGGTGATTTTATTTTTAGCAATTGTGTTTATTTAAAATATGTGCTCATTCGTCACTTTTTTTTTTTTTTTACCAATGCTATTCTA
>NW_027187277.1:5545446-5616799 GCF_028583685.1 Petaurus breviceps papuanus | reverse complement strand
AGAGAGAGAGAGAGAGAGAGAGAGAGAGAGAGAGAAACAAAGAAAGATGGAGCTATGCTGCCTAACTGGCCAGTTCCAGTTGGGTTCCCAATGGGGCAGTTCCTACCCTGGAGGTCATATATCTCTCTGATGATATCCTTAATGTCACTTTTCTTGGGCAAATCTTTGTTGATTTGAGGTGGCTGTTTGTTTGTTCTTCATTCTCAAAGAAGACCATAATATCAGGGAGGTGATGCCATAACATGCAAGTGAATTGGATTTAAGTGAGGGAGGGCTGTGCAAAGTCACCAACCTCACTTTCTCTCTGGAGCCAATTGAATCCACTGGCAAGATGTAGATCAGGAGGACTGAAGATGGCCCCAGATACAGTAGGAGACCTTGGCCTTTTTAAACTAAGGTCTTTAACAGGTCTCAGTTTGACTGAAGCAATGCCCATTCAGTTATTAAGGCTAGGTAAGAAATGAGGCAGAGGATGGCCTCTTTTACCTAGTCAAAAAAAAAGTCAATCTAAGAGGGGAAGACCCTCAGGGTTTCTGACCAAAACAGAAAGGATTTCTATTTACATTGAGCCATCAGAACCTAAACAATGACCACCAAGTGGGGCTTGGGCTGGGACCTATCATTGGGTTGATGTGAATTGGGTTTAAAGCATGGTCCTTAAGAAGGAGAACTAGCCTGTAAACCCCTAGATATCTTAAGTAAAAACACTCCCTAACATGAATACCATGGTCCCATGAGTGTTACATCCACACCAGATCGGAATGAATACTTTCCCAGGACTCTATGAAACAGGTAGGAAAAAACCACAAATAGCCTTCCATCCTATATAGCCTCTTTCTGTTTCTTTAATAAGTGACAAGAAAGAAAAGGGAAAGATGGAAAGTACCCTTTTCAGATTATTTGTAAACATTAATTTGTTGGATAAAAGTATCTAAATGTAAAATCCTTGTCCAGTGACTAATAAATGGACAGGAGGAACTGAATCATTTCAAACTTGACATTTACAAAGGGCATTGGAGAGGAACATGGTAGGCATGAATAGGTTGTATCCTACTACCAAAAAAGATTTGCCCAAGAAAAGTGACATTAAGGATATCATCAGAGAGATATATGACCGGAAAAGGAAGCGAGCTTGATTGTGTAGCAAGAGCTAAGCATAATGGGTAGATGGGTGATGTATGTGCTCCTTTGGTATTCACACAACTTCAGGAGTTCTAGTGGGAATCCCCTGTATGTAGGGTAAGTATCCTGTGGAGAATCATAGGAAGACTGAGAGAAGAATTACATAGGATGAGAAAGCATGAATGGGTGGGGATTCTCACCCTTGGGAAGGATAAAAACATTTCTGAGATCACACATTCACCAAAGTATCAAAGTATATCCTTAATGTGCAATCTTTAGTCCAATGATCAACAAATTGAGACTCTTAATAGGTCAGAAAAAAAACATTAACATTGGCATTTTTACTATAAATTAATCCAGTCACTGTAGCTAAATGCTTTGAAGTATGGCGCACAGCTTCTCTTTTAAAGAATAAAGGCGTTGGGGCAGCCAGGTAGCACAGCAAGTAAGAGGTGTCAGGATGACCTGGGGATCGAATCCTGGGCTCAGACACTTAGCACCCACCCAGAAATACCTGGCCATGTAACCTTGAGCAAGTTACTTAACCCTAATTGCTTAAAAAAAAAAAAAGAATAAAGGCATTGACAATGTTGTTTTAATTGTGTTCCTAAACACAAGAAATGTAATTTCATGGGATACTTGGTTGTTTTTACAAAGAACAACAATAAGATACTTATAGTTTATACATCTTTACACATATTTATTGCAGAGGATGGAGTCATAGAGAAATTCTTTGGAGTATTTTATGTGGTCTTCCGAATTGTCTCTATATACCTTGAGATAGTGATCTTGTAAACATGGGCACAGGAGTAGGGAGCTAAAACTGTTAGAGTTTGGTATCAAAAAAAGAAAGATTCCGAAGAATAGTGGGCTACTCAGGATCCTCACACTTTTGTATCATAAATACTTTCTCCAGGAAAAGTTGTGGCAAGCATGGAATAAACATGAAAAGTGAAAGTGACCATGTGACTCATGACTCAAAAGCTGCTCTGAATTCACATAGACTCAAATTCTTTTATTGGAGGATTTTTAAAGAATTAATACTCTCCATATTAGGATATGGATCATTTTAGCTCTCTCTTATTGTTGTTCAGTCTTTTTTCAGTCATGTCTGACTCTTTGTGTCCCCATTTGGGGTTTTCTCAGCAATGACACTGGAGTGGTTTGCTATTTCCTTCTCCAGCTCACTTTACAGATAAGGAAACTGAGGCAAAAGGGTAAAGTGACTAGGTAGTAAGTGTCTGAGGCCAGATTTGAATTCAGGTGCAGGACTAGCACATTATCTATGGCAGCCACCTAGTGGCCTAGGGGTATTCATTTTCCCACCTGTAATAAACCGAGGCTGTGAAGGCATTTGAACTTAAGACAACTTTTTTAATAGGACATATAAAGAATACAAAAGGGGAATAGTACAGGGAGGGAATGAACTGTTATTAGGAGCCTACTATGTGCCAATCATTGTGCTAAGCACCTTATAAATATTGCATTTGATTCTCAGAACAGCCCTGTGTGGTAGGTACAATCATTATTCCCATATTACAGCTTAAAAAACTGAAATAGGTATGGATTCAGTGACTTGTCACACAGCTAGTAAGTGTCTGAAGTGGGATCTGAACTCAGGTCTTCCTCTCTTGAGGCCCATTGCTCTATCCAGTGCACCTCATAGCACACCTCAACACAGCCTTTTCTGTTCGCTCTTGTGGTTTGCTCTGTTGTGGGGAGCTCTGCTGTCAGGACAGCAGGGCTGAGAAAGAATCACCTACCCAGAGGTTGGGAGAGGGTGCATAAAAAGAGCCAGGAAAATAGAGAGCTGATTATTACCCTGCATACAAGCTTTTATAGGATGCTTCCTAATTGTTTTCCCCTGAGGACATTGCACATTTCTTTATTCCCAGGCTGTGGGCATAAAACACGCTTATCTTGAGGAAATAAACTTCATACCTGTATGTTTGAGCTCCTTCCTGGAGGATGGGGAACCAATCCAGGCCCGTGTAATAGTAATGTAATTTAAAGATCCCCCTGTGTTGGCTTGGTTTTTGGTTTGATTGTGTTAAAACCCAGAGCTTGTGAATCCCACTTGTGGGATGGACTTGTTGACGTGAAAAGAGAGGGCTGAACTGGGAGGAGCTGGTGACATAAATTTAGAGAGACACGAGAAAAGAGAGAGGCAGAAGAACTTTTTGGAAGCAGCATCTTGGAGGCAGAGAGAGATGGAGAGGATTGCTGAGGGCCACTTTGAATTGCCCAGGACTTTTGAGAGCTGCCACCCAGAGCTGTCAAGGACTGAAGAGACATGGCTGTTATGCTGGTACTTTGTCTGTCTGTTTTGATGTTGTTTTGCCAGATCTGTCCACTGGTGAAAGACAGTCCTGTTGTTGCAGAGGTCTTGGAACCTTGCTGTTGGTTCAGAAACCCTGAAGAAGGATTTTCTTGTTGTATGTTTACAGAAATCCTGGAAGGGGGTTTTGCTAATGTTTTCAGGGGTCCTAGGACTGTTCTGCAGACAGAGAATGAATTAATGAAGACACTGGCAATGTATCTTGTGGCCTTGCTAAACTTTGTCTCCCCAGGAACAAAGATTGCTGAGAACTTGCCTCATGTCAAGATGAAGAAAAGACCTCCATTTGGGTATTAAATGCTGTGCTTAAGCTTGTTGTAACTCTGGGGTAGATTCAATTGTGATCCAAGGGTGGGGAACTTTTGACCTTTTTGTGTTCTGTTATTGAACAAATGAATGTACTTTACTTATAATTGGAAACTAATCTCCATTTGAGAAGAGGGGCTTTGTGATGGACTAAATGAATGTAATGTCCAGGGGTGGGGTAGTACTTGATTAAATCACACTTGGTAAATGCTGTATTTTGAATTATGCTATATGTTGATTCTATCTGTTCTTAATTTGTCACTGAATAAAATGGAGAGCACCCATGCTGGTATTTTGAACCTTGGAAAGTTGCCTTTGCTTGGCATTACAGCCCGGTAGCAAGCTCTTCAGCTGAGAGGGCTTATTGAGCCATCAGGGTCAGAGTCCCACTGGCCTGTGGTCTTCTACACACTGTCATGTCTACAAGAGATTTATAACATCAGTAGGTGTTGTCCCAGGGAGCCTGAGTATATCACTGTTTGTGGTTGCTGGGCCAGTTTAGGGCAACCTGCCCTTTCCTTCCTCCCTAGGGCCACTATTCCCTTTGTACTCAATTTGAACTGCCTTTATTCTTGTTCCCAGTTTTTGCTGCTGAGTGGGGGAGGTGAAAACTTCTCAGATTATATCCTAAAATCTAGTAAGGTTTCTTGTGGGAACAGGCCTGATTTTCAGTCTCACCCTTCCCTCTCCCTTTCTGCCACATCAGTATTAAGTCCTTTATGAGTCCTTTAGGACCCTTCCCCCTCCTTTACTGCCACATCAGCATTAAGTTTGCCAAATAAGGATATGTATGCTTGGATTGGCTATACCCTGTTTCCTTGTTCTTTGTCTTTTTAATGCCTAGACTGTAAACCCACCTCCCAGCCAATGGGAATAAGCAATAGTGGTGAGAGAGGGTTTGTCTGTGCTAGGGTATATAACCTTGCTTTGTCTTCTGTAACATACCTCTTTCCATCAGTCTGTCCTGGTACAGGTGATGCCCTCTTCTCTCAAGAACTGAATAAGATGGGGGCGGGGCCGCTCTCAGAGCTCCATGTGGACGCCTGGCTAGAGCGCTCGGGCGCGGTGGGGGGGAGAAGGGTGTATGCCATGGTGGAGTCGCAGCAGCTGCGGGTGCAGGAGGTGGTGGACACCATGGTGAAAGGGCTGGAGCAGGAGAATATCCGCAAGATGCAGGGTACCATGTTCCGGTGCAGTTCCAGCTGCTGTGAAGATACCCAAGCCTCCATGCAGCAGGTTCATCAGTGCATTGAACGCTGCCATGCTCCCTTGGCCCAGGAAAGGCCTTTGTGACCAGTGAACTGGAGAAATTCCAGGACCACCTGGCTCAATGCACCATGCACTGCAATGACAAAGCCAAAGACTTGATGGATGCTGCGAGCAAGGAGCAGCAGGTGAAGAGGCAGCTAGAGTCTTGTGTGACCAAATGTGTTGATGACCATATGCACCTCATCCCTACCATGACCAAGAAGATGAAGGATTCCCTGGCATCTATTGCAAAAGTCATTGTCAGTAGTCATCTGGGGTGGGAAAATGGGTCTACCTGTTAAAATGTATGGAAATTTTTACCTTTCAGTGAAAATTTAAGAATAAAGAAATTGAGGCTGGTAGCAAGTTTAAGAATACCTTTGTGGGAATTTCACATCTGCCTCTGGACTCTGTTGGTTCCATTATATGTTTTAGCCCATAGGTGAAGACATGGAAGAAACTGGTTCTCAGATTTGGATTGGAGGCAGCATGGAGGGCTGATAGTACCCAGGTCCATCCCTTCAGTGAAGTTGTCCTCTGTTCTATCTGTTGGAGCCCTTAATGGCTTTCAGCTGGTTCAGAGGTATTCCATTCCTAGAAGCTGGAATAACCCTTTGGGTTTATAGGTATTAGCAATTCTCTTCCCCAACCTACCTCCCATTTTGTATGCATCCCTGAGGTAGCCCTCCACTTTTGTTTGGTGCCAACTTCACACCCACCTGATTGAACCATTTCCCGTAGACCAGAAAGCAGCAGCCATGAGTTCACTACTGATTGGAAAAGAGAAGCACAATTGTGCTTTTCTCCTCAGTAAAAGAACCTGGCATTCAGAGAGGAGTCTGGGGAAAGAAGGTTACTTCGATTAGAGCTCTGAGCAGCTGCCAGGTGATCTTTCCTTTGATGAGGACAGTGCTCACATGAGCTATCAGCTGGGACACCAAGGAAGAACATGAATGGGAAATCTCTCACCAGGCATGTGAAGCTCAGGTTCCTTCACGCTGGCTTTTCCAGAACTGCTGCTCAGGTTACTTTTTCTTGCCCTTCTGGAAGGTACTACAGGGGCAACACTTCATTTAGAGTGTTTTATGAGACTAACATGAAACGGTTTTGAGTGAAGGCCAAAGAAAGTCTCTCTTTGCTTGCAGAACAGTCTTAAGCCTCTTGTTTAATGGAATGGTAGATGACTGGTTTGGGGGAAACTTAGGTTTCCCAAAGGAGAAAAGATGTGATACCTGACCCTGGCCCTCTTCAATAGAAACAGCTTGTTGAGAGGACTCTCTTAGGACAGGGAAGGGTAGGAAGACAACTTAAATTTCTAAGCAGGTTGCAAAGGAGAGCTTTTGTTTACCCTGGAGTACAGGAGGCAGTGTGCACCAATTATCCAGTTATCACTTGCTTAAAACTTTGAGCAACATGTTAGTACCAGGCCTTGTGTTGGAAAAGATCTTGTTCTCTTTATACCAACTTCTTATTGAATGCGATTAACATAGCCTTTCTGTTCAGTGTTTCAAGGCTGTGTGATATTTTCCTAGTGGTTTGATGAAAAAATAAATTGTTTGATTTTTTTTACTTCAAAAAAAAAAAAGAACTGAATAAGAATCTTCCTGTTCTTACCTTGAGAAACCTCTATATTTTTATAAAATTTGGGTAGGGGATTTTTGGGGTCTTTGCACTTTTGGGGAACCCATACCCCACACAATGACAACTCTAATGCCTTTCCTCCTAGGTTCACTGAAATAGACTTGTTGTCCTCATTGCCATCTTCCCTCAGAAGCTCGGCATCATCTTTATGATTCTTTTTCTTAGTGTAAAGCCAATCACAGCAGCAATCCTGAGGACTGCTGCTATGAATAACTTTAAGGGCCTAATTGCATAGTATAAGGAACTCTATTTATTCAGCAATAAACTAAAGCATAACATTCAAGAATCTAAAGCATAACATTCACAACAACATAACATAACAACTTATTACTGAGATGACTACATAGTCTTAAACAAAACATATCATTCAGTATAGCTTATAGTCATCTTTAAGGGGTAGCAGAAAATACGAACACCATCCACCCCTAGGTCACAGTAAGTTACAAGCTCCTCAGTCAATACAGAATATCCAAGTAAAGTCCTCTTTCATCTTGACTAGAGGCTGGCTTCCAATCCTCCTTAAGCCAATCATCCTTAAGGGGTAGCAAAAAGTACAAACACCATCCAACCTAGGTCACAGTAAGTTACAAATCTCATCGGTCAATACAGAATATCCAAGTAAAGTCCTCTTTCATCTTGACTAGAGGCTGGCTTCCAATCCTCCTTAAGCCAATCATCCTTAAGGGGTAGCAAAAAGTACAAACACCATCCAACCTAGGTCACAGTAAGTTACAAATCTCATCGGTCAATACAGAGTAACCAAAGTAAAATCCTCTTTTATCTTGATTTGAGGCTGGCTTCCAACCCCCACAGCTCCTTCTCCATTGGCTAATCTGACCCCTCCCAGCTCTTGCCTAGATTCACACACAGGCAACTGTCTGTTCCTGTTTCATATCTCAGCTCATGGAGAGTGCTCCACTCCAAGCTCTTCAAAGTTCCTGTTTCTAGGAAAACAAAGCTTAAAAGGGCTACAACAATATTTACACACATTACCAGCGCTATCATCTCAATTCACTTTGCCTGAGAAACCAATACAGAACAACAGACAGAACTTCTGTCTGAGAAATCAACACAGAAGCACAAACAGGGCTTCTGTCTAAGAAAGTAACAAAGATCAACAGACAAAGTGCCAACATCACAAACATTCTCTCTCTCATTTCTGCCTGCTCCCAGCTCTGCTCCTTCCTGTTCCACCCTTTTGGCAAACTCCTCCCACTGTGGACTACCATGTGATTACATTTGTCTTATTAAGGAGCAGGAGAGATCTTCAAATTCCCTTTGGCCTATTAAGGGCAATACAGTGTATACTGTTTCTAATCAAAGACTTGATACAATCAAAGGTGAGGCTCAAAGGCACTTGATTGGCTAAAACTCAATCCAGAAAACAGCAAAAATTCTACTGCAAATTATGTCATCATTTCCTTGATGCCATGGTCCTCTTCACAAATAAAGGACAAACAACCTGTGAGTAGACCAAGCTGTCTGAATTCGGACCCAGAGAGTTATATACACACACACACACACACACACACACACACACACACATACACACACACATATATATATGTAGGTCATTGTTTATTTCCAATGTAGGTAATGTAGGAGCTATTGAGTATTAATACAATTGATTGGATTAACTATTGAGACCAAATTAGAAGTGTTTTTAGCTTGGGAAAAGGAATGGTAGTGTGAGAGGTAGCAAAGGGTTAATTTTTTATAGAACTGCAAGAATTGCTGAAACAAGACTACTGATAAAAAGTACCTTGGGAAGAGTTGAGGCAGTAGCCTTGGGAAGAAGTTGGGTTCCCAGTTCCCAGAGAACTCCTAGATAATACTAAAAATGAAATAATGTAGAATAAAAGGAGCTGGCAGCAGCAGGTGGATTTGACCAATCAGAAAGCAGACAGCGGCGTTGGGACACTCAGGCCCAAATAAGGACACATCTAGGTTGCACTGAAGGGGGTTCTGGGATTGTTACTGCTCTTGCATAGTGGACCTCATGTATTATATATATACATATATATATATATATAATCTAACAAAATTAGAGCCTTATTAGTAGTAATTAGGGTAATGAATGGAGAGGGCTTTGCAACGATAGGTTGGCATTAATAAGAAGATTGTGAGCTTGCCTTACCAACCAAGAGTAAGGTGGGACAGTGGAGAAGGTGTGCAATTCCCATGTTAGAGCTTTATACTCTTGCTTTTGCCTTCTTTAGTTCTCTCCTCCCTTCTGACCTTTTTGTTGGATTTGGGGATGCCCTTACTCGAGAAAGATGGTAATAAAGTTTTTGCTTCTACCTTGTGAAGTCTCTGAGTCATTTTGGGTAAGTGGTCTTCTGACCCATGCAAAAGGAAGGTAAAATTTGGTGGCCAGAAGTAACCCACTTAACTTGGGATTTACTGTCTAGATTCCTTCCTTCCTTCCTTCCTTCCTTCCTTCCTTCCTTCCTTCCTTCCGTTTCTTTTCTTTCACAAAACCTTAAATCCAGTTCACTCTGAAACTTATACATTGTACCACAATAGGTACCTGCCCAAGCTCCACTTAATGGCTGTATTTTGGGCCCTTCAGGCTTACAGTAAATGTCAATGGCAACTGTTTCTCTTGAGAAAGAAAGCCTGAGGGTCTTCCCCTCTCAGCTTGATTTAAAAAAATTTTTTTTTTTCTAATTAAAGAGGTCATTCCTTGCCTCACTTCTTAAAGAGGCCTATTCACTGACTGGGCATTACCTCATTCAAAGTGAGAACCTGAAAAGACCTTAGCCTAAAAGGGACAGGGTTGCCCATTGCATCCTGGGCCATCTCCAATTGTCCTGATGAATATCGGGCCTCTGGACCTAGATGGCTCTGGAGGAGAAAGTGGGGCTGGTGACCTCGCACAGCCCTCCCACACTCCAGATCCAAGTCAACTGCAAGTCATATCATCATCTCTCTGACGCCGTGGTCCCCTTCAAGAAGGAAGGACACACACAACAACAGCAACAGACCAGTTGCTGACCTATATTGGTAGAGGGAGTTTTCACACTGGGAGTTCCCTGCACCATATAAAATTATAGGCCTAGACCATAAAGAAGAAAATTATCAGTATCATCCATCAATTCCTCTAACAAGCATTTATTAAGCACCTACTATGCACCAGACACTGTGCTGTGTGCCGGAGATACAAAAATCAAAATATGTAGCTCCTGTCCCAGAAAATTGTATTCTCTTGGTGGGTGTGGGGACAACATTAACAGAGGTAAAATAAATACAAAGTAATGTCAAGGGAAGGGTATTAGTAATTAGCTGATCAACATAGGTCTTGTGCAGGATGTGAGTCTTGAGGTATACTTTGAAGAAAACTAAAATTCAGTGAATTAGAGAATCCAAATTACAACTAACCCAAAAGGGCAGTGGAAAGATACATAGCAAATGTATTTGCCAGTAGTAATAGCAGCAGCAGAAGTAACAACAAATAGTTTATAATTTATATAACTCTTCAAGGTTTACAAAATACTTTGTGAATATTATCTTATTAGTGAATATTATCCCCATAAGATCTTAGGAGGTAGGTGCTACTATTGCCCTCATTTTACAGAAGAAGAAACTGAGGCAGATAGAGGTTAAGTGACTTGCCTAAGGTCACATAGTAAGTGCCTGAGATCACATTTGAACTTGAGTCTTCCTGACTCAAAGTTCAGCATTCTATCCACAATGTCACCTAGTTGCCCCTGGTATGTTATCAATAATTAATGCCAAGCAGAAGAACTGGTGTAAGAGACATCATGAAGGGTACATTTAATTGGAAGGAAAAGTGAACCAGTCATGCAATAAGAATGAAATAATGGATGATTATTGCAGTCTGAGTATTTCGTTAGGTCTGCTAAGCTATTAAAAAGAGACTAAAAGAAGCCTCCAGCACACTGGGGACATCCTTTTCTTTAAGATAGAAATACATAGGATGAGAATGACGAGAGGTGAAGAGTTTGGAATCCTGACTGGCAAGGAAATTTCTTGCACTAATTAAATAATGGATTTAAACCAAGTTCCTGCTTTTTCACCTCCCCTATGTTCTGCTCTTCACTTTGTTGTTGTTGTGCAGGGGTTTTTCAGTTGTGTCCAACTCTGTAACCCTATTTGGGATTTTCTTTTGCAAAGGTACGAAAACAGTTTACCATTTCCTTCTCCTGTTCATTTTTATAGATGAGGAAACAGAGGCAAGCAAGGTAAAATGACTTGCACAGGGTCACACAGCTTGCAAGTTTCTGGTATCAGATTTTATCTCAGGGCTTCCTGACTCCAGGCTGTTAAGGCTTGTTAAGGGATCCCCTGAACTTGTCTTTTTAAGTTATTTTCCAGAAACACTGGGCCCAGAGCGTGCATGAGGCCCTGAATGTGTCAAAAAGAAAGCTCTCCCTGAGCCGATGTAATTTGTTGTTGCACCCCAAACTGGACTCCCTATGTGTCCTTGGGAGGCAAGACAGGTGCCAGCCAGTCTGTCAGGCTGGGATAACGCTTGTGCAGCTGGGGCCCTTTGCAGATAAGCAAGCGGACCCTCCTATCTTCGTAGTCTAGCAGCTCCCAAGGGAAAAGAATGAGGCTTTTGATCTTGCTCCTCCACGTGGGGGGTGGTCTAGTCTGTTTTCCCACCTTTGCTGTACCAGTCCCCCTCCCAGGCCATGCCCTTTCTGGGTGTCCCCTCCTCCCTTTGTCCCGCTATCATAAAAAATGTAAGTTCCTGTAAAGCCTGGGAACCTTTTGGGTTCCATGTGCATGTTCATTTCTCTTGTAATAAACCTAGTTTTCCTAAAGTCTTGTGTGGTCGTGATTGCCTGTTGACAAGGCCCAGTGTTCTATCCAATGCCCCACTGACCTGCCCTTCTTGCTCTTCACTACTAATGAACCACATTCCTGATTTTCTGAGTGCTATGAAAAAGACCTTGCATATTATATGGAATTTGCTAGAGAAAGTAGCCTTTGACCAGGGCTATATAGCCTGTCACAAATAGTATGTCAAAATGCCAATCTACTTCATTTCAATTCCAGAAACACCTGTTAGTTACCTATCAGGTACAAGGGTCTGGCATAAGCACTGGGGATACAAAGACAAAAAAAAAACCCAACATGGGGTGGCTAGGTGGCACAGTGAACACAGCACTGGCCCTGGAGTCAGGAGGACCTGAGTTCAAATCTGCCCTCAGACACTTAACACTTACTAGACATGTGACCTTGGGCAAATCACTTAACCTTAATTGGGAGCTTACATTCTACTGTTCTTTTTGTAGAGCTGTGAGTGAGAGATGATGACACTGGACTTTTGTGAACAAGGAATAAGTATAAATGGGACAGTGATTATGTGTCAATTCTTGAAAGCATGAGAGAAGGAGACTCAATGGTAGTGATCCACCTAGAACTTTAGATATTTAGTGTTTTGTTTTGTTTTTTTACTGTTTTTCCCTTGTATTCCCAGTGGTTACCATAGTGCTTGGAACACAGTAAGCACTTAATAAATGTTTAGGGTTTTGCTGTTGTTGTCAAGGATTTTATCTTTAATCTTTTAGGTCTGGAGGCATTTCAAGATCACTCTCTGTTATTTCTAAACAATGTTTCCTAGGTGTTGCTTAAGCCTTAACTTTTCATTGATCATTTTGATAAGGCCATGTTCTTATATTGCTTCCACTTTATTCCCACTCTCAGATCCTTCTGCATTATGCTGCTGTGACTAATAAGAGAGACAGAAACTGAAAGACACAGAGGACAGAGACAGAGACCTAGAGAGAGAATTATAGAAATACAGATAGGCAAAAAAGAAAAAACAGATAAAGAGGTAAAGGAGAGAGAGACAGAGACAGAGAATGGGGAGAGAGAGACAGAGACAGAGAATGGGGAGAGAGAGAGAGAGAGAGAGAGAGAGAGAGAGAGAGAGAGAGAGAGAGAACAAAAAAAGGAGAAGTAATGAGAAAGACAAATAGAGGAGACAGAGACGGAGAGAAAGACATACACAGACAGAGACAGAAAGAGGAGTAAGGGTTAAAAAAGGAGAGATGGAGGAAAGGAGAGAGAGAATGAAGTCATAAATCCTGCCATAAAAATCAGAATGCCTGAATGATCTGTTCTGTAGGCTGTGCCCTGGATAAACACTGCCACCTGATGGTCATGACAGGTGTGATTATCTTGCAGATTGGAAGTTTATTTAAAAAACACAGAGGGATGGGGAATGTTTTCTTTGTAAGTTCCTTTGAAAAATGTGGGAGGGTGCAAGTCTGGTGTATTTCCACCTATTTTTTTCCAGCTATTTTTTTTCTACCTTTCATATACCTAGACATGGGTACTAGGAGTTCCCAGAACTTGGAGAACAATAAAAGTGAGCATTTAGGTAGACAGAAGAGCATTTATTTATTTATTTTTGGTAGTTGTGGGACCAGAGACCAGAGAATTTGATGAAGCCGAGGTCCCTGAATCTCTTCTGAATGCTCCCGTTACAAATGATAGTAGATTGAAGAGCAACAAAAGAAGCTAAGAGAGAAGAGTATTTTCTTTTTCCATTTGGATCAATCATTCAAGATTTCATTGAGCTTTGCTGTGCATTTAGCCCTTTGCTAGAAAATATGGGTTATATAGAAGTGGCATATAGCAGGCTTTGGATGTAAAAGACAGAAGACAGGACCTACTTACATGATAATTTTTTTTTCTAAAGCAATCGAGGTTAAGTAACTTGCTCAAGGTTACGCGGCCCATTATTTTTGTGTGGGTGCCGAGTATCTGAGGCCGGAACCCATGATAATTTTTTTAACATTTGAATTTCTTATTTATTTTTTTACATTCTTTTCTTTTTAAATTTTGAGTTCCAAATTCTCCTCCTCCCTCCACTGAAAAGGTAAGCAATGTAATATCAATTAAACATGTGAAATCGCTTGTGATAAAATTAAAGAATAATAAGGCAGGCCAATATAAAATGTGGGTCATTGGTATGGACTGTTAGCAGTTATTGAAGAATTATAAAGGAGAACGCTAAGGGATAATGGGGGAGGGAATCTCATTTTAAATCCAGTTGTAGGCTAATAAGTTTCCAAGGCTTCAAAGGGATTTAGGCAAAGGACTAATATTGAATCTAATTCAACAAACTGAGTTTCAAAGACTCAAAGTTAATAAAGGAAAAAGTGAGCAATTCCCTGCTCTTTTATACCAGGAAAATATAAAACTCACATACCAAAAATACGTTTGTTTGTTTTTTTCAGTTCTGCATCTCTATACTCATCAACATTCCCAGACAGTAAAACAATAGATAGATATTTGTATACAGGAAATGTGTATTGGAGGTACAACTCACTTCTTTACCACACTTGGATGTAAAATATATATTTCCTATCAAAGTGGAGTTGTACAACATCCCAGTACATAGTCATCTGGGCAGGATCTTCTGATTTGGTCATTCTAGTAATTAGCAATGACAGTCCTCACATTTCTGTAACTAGCTTTCTCCATGCCTTCTCACTGGCCTTATTCTTTTTTTTTTTTTTTAAAGCAATCGGGGTTAAGTAACTTGCTCAAGGTTACACGACCAGTTATTATTTCTGGGTGTGGTACTGAGTATCCGAGCCCGGATTTGATCCAGGTCATCCTGACACTGGAGCCGGTGCTCTTACTAGCTGAGCCACCTGGCCACCCCTAAGCAATTGGGGTTAAGTAACTTGCTCAAGGTTACACGGCCAGGTGTTTCTGGGTGGGTGCTAAGTGTCTGAGCCCGGGATTCGATCTCCAGGTCTTCTCAACACTGGAGCCGGTGCTCTTACTCGCTGTGCTACCTGGCCGCCCCACACTGGCCTTATTCTTAAATTGAACTTGGTCTTAGTCAATTGGAAAATGTCATCTTAGGTAGCAGATGTGCTCTTATCTGACTGACTGATTTAGCAGTTTCACGGTTCAATTAGGCCCATCAATGGGACATCAAGTTCTACCAAGTTATCTTTCCAGCCAGTACAAACATTGATTAGTCTTACTCAGAGAATCAGAGAGTTATCTAAGTCATAACATTTATTTTCCCCAGGGAGGGGCTGAAAACAGTAGTGTTTTGAGCATGTAGCTTCTTCATTTCTCCCATTTTCTGCCAGTTGCCATTGCCAGATCTGAAAATACTCCTGCTTCATCTGAATAATGTTGTGTTGGGTAATGAAACTGTGGCTTATCTCTCTTCTTCAGCACTGGTGCTCCTGAGGGGAGCAGAGAAGTAGAAAATAGGATTCAAATCAATCTGAAAGATTTATGAGACCCAGAGAAAGAAGTCAACATTTGCTGAGGTGAATCATTAGTTTTTCCTCTAACATAAGAGTAGACTAAAGAAGGAGAACATATTATAGAAACATAGAATATTAGTATTGGAAGGGACCTCAAAGGCCATCTAGTCCAATCTTCCACCTGTAAAAGCTATGTAGGAAAGAAGGGAAGAAGGAAGGAAAGGAAGAAAGAAAGAAAGGAAGAAAGGAAGAAAGGAAGGAAGAAAGGAAGAAAGAAAGAAAGGAAGAAAGAAAGAAAGAAAGAAAGGAAGGAAGGAAGGAAGGAAGGAAGGAAGGAAGGAAGGAAGGAAGGAAGGAAGGAAGGAAGGAAGGAAGAGAAAGAAAGAAAGAAAGAAAGAAAGAAAGAAAGAAAGAAAGAAAGAAAGAAAGAAAGAAAGAAAGAAAGAAAGAAAGGAAGGAAGGAAGGAAGGGAGGAAGGAAGGAAGGAAGGAAGGAAGGAAGAGAAAGAAAGAAAGAAAGGAAGAAAGGAAGAAAAAGAAGGAAAGGGGGAAGGAGGGAAGGAAAGAAGGAAGTCCTGAATACATGCAAAATCACAGAATATTAGATTTCAAAGCAAGGTCAAAGCTGTAGCCAGCTCATACGTGTAAATTTTCAATGTGGGTATTTACATGAAAGAAATTGGCAGATAAATCAGGACATGATTTGTTGTTTGTTTACTGTCTGGACTTAATAAAAATGAATGTTAATTCAGATTAAACTTGAGAGTGTGTCCTGTGTACTTTTCTTCTTCTCCTGGAGAACCTGTTATTAAACATTTCCCTACATACCCTCTATTCAAAGGGACCTCAGAGGTCATTGACTCTTGCCTGCACCTGAACAAGAATCCTTTCTACAACATCCCTGGCAAGTATTCCTAGTGAGAGGAAGGCCACTGTTCCACCTTTGGATATCTCTAATGATTGAGAAGTTGTTTCCTTTATGTTAAACCTAAATCTTTCCCTGCAGATTCTTCCTGCTCTTAGTTCTCCTCTCTGAGGCCATGAGAGCAAGGGCTACTGACATGACAACCACCTTTCAAGTACTAGAAAACCAGGGCAGCACAGTGACTGGCACACAGTAAGCACTTAGTAAATGCGTATTAATTGAATAGCTATCAGGTCCTCTTTTTCTTTCTCTTTGTCTTCTCTAATCTGAAGAGCACTTCTTTCTTCAGTCAATCCTTACATGTCATGCATTCAAGGTTCTTCACTGTCCTCATTGGCCACCCAGTTTATCAAGGCGCTTCCAAAACCCAGCACAACGCTGCAGGTGTTGTCCTTAGTTCAGAAGTATTATTATCTCTGGAGTCCCAGACATTTTCTCTGAATGTAACCTAAACATTATATCTTTGTTCATCAAACTTGTAGTCCAGTAAAACCCCCAGATCTTTTTTCAGATTAACTTCTATTTAGCCATGCCTCCTCTATCTTGTACTCATAAAATTAAATTTGTGAACCCAATGATTCATTATTCAACAATTGGACTTATCCCTATTAAATTTCATGAAAATAGAGATAATTCTTCTCACTAGAAACCTCCTGATCTGTCAAGATGTTTTGGGATCCTGCCTATGCAAAAATAATTAATCATAATCGCGAGCATTTATATTTGTTCAGTTGTATCACTTTGTGACACCAGTTAGAGTTTTCTTTGCAAAGATAATGAAGTGGTTTGCCATTTCTTTTTCCAGGTCATTTTACAGATGAGTAAACTAAGGCCAATAGGGTTACATAACTTGGCCAGGGTCACACAGCTAGTACATCTCTGAGGCACCCCTGAGGCAGGATTGGAACTCAAGTCTTCCTGACTCCAGCTCCCGTGCTCTATCCACTGCACCACCTAGCTGCTCATTAGTTATTAATATTATAGCCTAAATCAGGCTAGAAGCAGATGATGGTACAGTGGATAGAATTCTGGATCTGAAGTGGGGAAGACCTGAGTTCAAATCCTGCCTTAGGCACTTCCTAGCATATTATTATTCTACATGATGATAATGATACTGACAACTCAGTGAGATTCTCATGATCATCAGGTTTGCAATCATGATAAAAGCTTTTATTTGGGTGTGGTTTGATAAGTTTTTTTAAGCTTTTCATTTTACCTTTTCAAAGACCTTTTATAATCAGTGGTCTCATCAAACAGTTGCAGTATTGAGGTGCAGGAGGGGGATGATGGAGGAGGGGTTCATAGAATTCTTTCAAAACTAAGGAGATCTAAGCTTACTGAGCTCATCATTTCTTATAGCACAGTAGCATTCCATCACAATCATATACCACAACTTACTCAGTCATTCCCCAACTGATGAGCGTCCTCACCATTTCCAATTCTTTGCCATCACAAAGAGAGCTGCTATAAACATTTAAAATATATAGGTTCTTTTCCTTTTTACCTAATCATCTTAGGAAATAGACCTAGTAATGGTATGTCATTTTGACTATTATAAATACCCAAATTAGCTATAAAGGACATATGATTAAAAAGACACCATATCCATACAGAGAAAGAACAGATAAAATAGAAGTATGTTTAGAATAATTTTACATGAATATAATTATTTGTGTCTAATAGTAGCCATTTTCAGGGCACAGGGGGGAGGGGAAGGAAAGGAAAAATGGGAAAAAAGAAGAAAAATTTACTTGATAACTTTATTATATATTTTAAAAGAATAGAAAGTTGTACATTACTGATTTGCAGTTTCATGTGCAATCGTCTTGTTTTTATTATACTATGAAATGGAAATACTTGTTTTAGCTTATAAATTAACAACAAAATAATTTTTTTTAAATCCTAAAGAAATCTCTCAAATATTATCCAGTCAGCCTCATGAATCTAAATGAATGTGAGAAGAGTCAAGTCCTTTTGAATGTAAATCCTACTCATTATCAAATGGGAAACCCTATAAGAAGGATACAATGGAAAAACCACTAAGAGAGGAAAAAAGTGAGTCTCTTTCCCAGCAGCATTTTAAAGAGAGAACTGTGTCTGGGAGCAGAGACTCCAGAACCAGCTATTGTTCCTTATCCTTTCTCTCCCCATCTCCCTTTTCTTCCTCCCCATCTGCCTCCTCCTTCTTCCCTCCTCTTCTTTCTCAGTATTGGAAAGAGCAGTGAATCTAATTATGAGATCTCAGCCCTTTACTTTGGAGGAATACTGATAAGCAAATACACGATGCAGATGTCTAAGCGAGATAGTAGTTTCTGGACTCAGGAAATGGATGAGTAAGTTTTCCATCAGTATATCCTAATTCAGACAGAGTAATAAATTGAGTTAGAAGAAAACAGTTAGAAAGAGTGGTATAGTAAAAGAACAAGAGAATTCTCAGTCCAACCCCATCACACCCCTCCGTTGTCTCTGCCAAACCAAGACACAGACTCCAGGGCTCTGTGATGGCACAATTTTCTAAACCAAATCAGATGGAGGTACTGGTGACTGCTCATTTTCTAAGAGATGTCCTGGATCTAGCAATTATTTGTTTTATTTATTTATTTATTCATTCATTCGTTCGTTCGTTCGTTCATTTATTTATTTATCTATTTATTTATTTATTTATTTTTAGTTTTTAACACTCACTTCCATAAGTTTTAAATCTTCTCTCCTTCTCTCCCCAAGATGGCTTGCAATCTGACATGGGCTCTACACATACATTTCTTTAAACACATTTTCACATCAGTCATGTTGCATAGAAGGATTACAACAAATGGGAGAAACCATGAGAAAGAAAAATAAAGAAAACAAAACAAGAAAAGAAAATAGTCTGCTTCATTCTGCATTCTGATTCCATAGTTCTTTCTCTGGATGTGGTTGGCATCACATGTCCTTTGGAATTGTTTTAGGTCTTTGCATTGGAGAGAAGGGCTAAGTCTATCAAAATCAGTCCTTATACACTGTGGCTGTTACTATATACAGTGTTCTCCTAGTTTAATCTTGCAATCATTTAAAATAAGATTGTTTTAGCAATATGTGGCCTAGTTCAGTGGAAAGAATTCTGGATTTGAAGCTAAAAAGGCCTGGTTTTCTATGACCTTGGGCATCAATTTCCCTTTATGCAAAATATGGAATTCAGGCTAGATTAGATTATTAATTCCTCTCAGTTAATTTTTTTAACATGCATATCCAATATATTTAAATTATTTATTTCTAGCAAATTATATACAGACAGGGCTAGGTCACACAGTGGATAGAGAACCTTCCAGGAGTTAAGAGAACCTGAGTTCAAATTCAATTTTAAACACTTACTAGCTTGTGGGATCCCAGGCAGTCACTTAAACCCAATTGCCTCCCCCCCTCCAAGAAAAAAAACAAAAACATACACACACACACACACACACACACACATACACACACACACACACATATATATATATATATATATATATATACACATACATAGTCAACAGAGAAAATAAAAAAGCTGGCCTAGGAACACAGATCCAAAGCCCAACTCTGACATATACTGCTTGTGTGACCTTGGTCAGACTACAGGCTGTATAGGAAGAGGAAACATCTTTTTTCCTAACTTCCATTTTTGGATTTAGGATTTAGCCCAAGTGTCTGTCCTCCTAATCTCTTTTTTTTCTAAATTTTATTTTAGACTCAAATGACAGAACACAAATACAGAAAAGAGAAAAGAAACAAAAAACATATTGTAAACTTAAATATTGGAACTTAAATACAAAGTTAGAAAGAAAAAAAGCATGTATACATAGCAGAACATAAGAGAGGATTCAAAATGTGTAACAATAAATTTTCATTTCATAAAAGCCTATGTGACAAATAATACTCCTTGTGTTGAGAATTGTCCTTTTCTTTGCTTTCTTGTCTATTCCAGTTTTTTTCCAAATGCTTTATTAACTTCTGATTTACATCAATCATTTCCACAAGATTTTGAATTACAAATTTTCTCCCCGTTTTTCCCCTACCCACCACCCCAAAATAGCAGTCCCACAGGATATCCCCTCCTCCGATCTGCTCTCTCCCATATTTTCTCCCACACCCCTTTCGACTTCTCCAGTGGATCTCTATGCCCCAGTGCTTGTATATCTTATTTCCCAATTACATGTAAAATAGTATTAATAATAGTATATATATATATATTTGATTTTAAAACTTTGAATCTGAGATTCATTCCCTTGCTCCCTTGTCACTCACCCTTACTGGGAAGATAAGCAGTTCAGCATAGGTTGTACATGTGTGGCTAATGCAGAACAATAACTTAGTAGATATATTGTAAAAGGCTGACTATATTTCCCTCCCTCCTATCCCACCTCCCACTTGTTCTATTCTCTGCTTTGATCCCGTCCCTTTTCAAAAGTGGGTGCTTCCAACTTCCCTCCCCCCCAGCCTGCCCTCCCTTCCATCATCCCCGCTCTGATCCCCGTCCCCCCTACTCTTCTGGAGGGTGAGATACACTATTTAGTGTGTATTTCATTCCCTCCTCAAGCCAAATTCAATGGGAATAAGGTTGACCCATCCCCTTTTGCCTTCCTATTCTTCCCCTCCATTGTAACCATTTTCCCTTGCCTCTTTTATATGAGATAGTTTGCCCCATTCTGTCTCTCCTCATCTCCTCTCATTATATTCCTCTCTCACCTCTTAATTTCACCTTTTAAGTATCATCCCTTCCTGTTAAATTGGTCCTGTGCCCTCTATCTATGTATACCTGTAAACATATATACACACATTCAAATATGTATTCATATGCCCATATACCCTCATATATAGACATATATATATTTCCATTCCCTTCAATTACTGAGAAAATTTCATAATGTAAAATTATTGTTTTTCCATTTAGGAATGTAAGTAGTTCAACTTTGATAAGTTCCTTATGACTTCTTTTCCCTGTTTACCTTCTCATGCATCTCTTGCTTCTTGTATCTGAATGTCAAATTTTCTATTCAACTCTGTTTTTTTCAGCAAGAATGCTTGAAAGTCCTCCATTCCACTGAATGACCATATTTTCCCCTGAAACATATACTCAGTTTTGCTGGGTAGGGTGACTCTTGGTTTTAATCCCAGCTCCTTTGACCTCTGGAATATCATATTCCAAGCCCTTCGATCCCTCAGTGTAGAAGCTGCCATATCCTGTGTTATCCTGATTGTGTTTCCACAATATTCAAATTGTTTCTTCCTGGATGCTTGTAATATTCTCCCCTTGATTTGGGAATTCCAGAAGCTGGCTATAAATTCCTAGGAGTTTTCTTTTTGGGATCTTTTTCAGGAGGTGATGGGTGGATTCTTTCAACCTCTATTTTGCCCTCTGGTTCTAAAACATCAGGGCAGTTTTCTTTGAGGAACTTCCTGGAGGATTATTTCTAGGTTCTTACTTTGATCATGGCTTTCAGGTAGTCCAATAATTTTTAAATTATCTCTCCTGGATCTATTTTCCAGGTCAGTGGTTTTTCCCATGAGATACTTCACATTGCCTTCTATCCTTTCATTTGTTTTGATCTGTTTAAAAGCATCTTGATTTCTTATAAAGTCATTAGCTTCTATTTGCTCCAATCTAATTCTGATGCAATGATTCTCCTCATTGAGCTTTTGAGATTCTTTTTCCATTTGGCAAATTCAGCTTTTTAAGGCATTCTTGTCCTCATTGCCTTTTTGAGCCTCTTTTGCCATTTGAATTAGTCTATTTTTTAAGGTTTGATTTTCCTCAGTCAGGCTTTTGACTCTCATTTCATAATTTTCTTGCATTGTTCTCATTTCTCTTCCCAATTTTTCCTCCACTTCTCTTATCTGCTTCTTAACATCCTCTATGGGCTGTAACCAACTCATATTTTCCTTTGGAGCTTTTGATGCAGGAGTTCTGACTTCACTGTCTTCCTCCTGTTCCATGCTTTGCTCCTTTTTGTCCCCAAAATAGGAGTCTAATTTTGGAATCTTCTGTCTGCTTTGTTTCCTTTGCCTGGTCATGTTGCCCCTCAGTTACTTGTCCCCTGGGCTTTTTGCCACAGTAGGACTCTGCCACCAGAAAAGGGAGCTTTCATCCCAAATGCTGGGGTTTTCTCAGCTGCCAGAGGTATTAGTTGGGTACCCTCTCTGAGGTTTTCACATGCTCTGGAAAGCTGGACACACATTCCAGGACCTCCACCCTAGACTGCAATCCAGATCCAAGAAGGTTAAAGCAAGAGTGATTCCCCCCAGACTGGTGCTTAATCCCCCTACACACTTCAGGCCAGGAGCTGAAGCTGCCGACTAGCACTGGCTGGCTGTGCCAGGCATCTCAGCAGCTTCTCGCGCTGGGGGCAAAAGCCACGCACTCCCACTTATTGGGTCCCAAAGTCCAGACTGCACTGACCTGTCACTTTGTCCTTCGCATCTATGTGTTGATAAATCTGGAAACAGCCACAGCTGCTGCTGATCTGGAGTCCCTCAGGCCTGGTGCTGGTCAGGCTGCCCTGGGGCTAAAGCCTAAGGGTGGGGCTGGGCTTGGCTCCCAGAGCACTGAGCTGGCCAATTCCTGCCAGCCTGCCGGGCTGTCCTTAGTGGGTGGTTAGCTTCTCTGTGTCATTTTGTGGGTTCTGCAGCTCCAAAATTTGTTTAGACTCCCCTTTTTACATGGATTGGGGAAGGTGGAAGCTGGAGCAGCAAGGAAGTCCTGCTTCTACTCAGCCATCTTGACTCCACCCCCTGCCCTCCTTATCTTTTCCTCCTCCCAGCTTCTCTGACATCCTTGAAGCCTCAGGTAAAATTCTGCTGTTTGTAAGAAGCCTTTTCCTATTCTTATTGCTAGTGCCTTCCTTCTGAGATGACATTCAATTTTATTCAGCATATATCTTGGCTGTACACAGTTGAATGTTGTCTCCCCCATTAGATTGTAAGCTGCTTAAGAGCAGGGTCTCTTTTAGCCTAAGCACTTAGCCCAAGTGTCCAGCACAGGGAAGTCACTTAACAAATGCTGACATTTGGCTTGACATTCTTAAAGAACAGATCAGCTCAATTCATAGGCTGAGAAAGTGGCTCCTATCCAGTGTTATTGGACGAATGTGGAAAAGTCTGACAGCCCCTTTCCTCCAATATGTGCAACCTGACAATACAGTATCTGTATTTCCCATCCAGCTGCTCCCTTGGACTTTGTCACTGTCTCTAGAAATTAATCTTCCTCCAAGATGATATCAGTTCTGCATAGCCAGTCATCATGACTTTCATCTTGCCACAGACTTGGGTCTTTGTGCAATTCGGCCTCACTTAAATCTAATTAATCCTCTAATCAAGACATCACCCATGATGTTATTGGTCTCCTACAAAATGGAGGATGATCTACAAATCAACTCTGAAACTCACACCTTTTCAGTACATCCTGAAGGGTGGACCTAACATTTCCTCTGATTGAAAAGGGTGGACAATAGACATCGGAGAGCTCCTCCCAAATTCTCTTCTTAAAAAGAGGAGCCCTTGGCAGACATCTCCTAATTTCCCACCTGGATATAGGACTTCATCTTGTCCCTGTCATATGCCCTCCCTCTCTAACCCTCAACCCTTTTCTATGTGTTATTCCCCCCCACCTCCACCTTCATTAGATTGTCAAATCCTTGAGGGTAAAAAAGATTTTTTTGCCTTTCCTTTTATCCCAACACTTAGTATGGTGCCTGGGTGCTGAATAAATATTTATTGACTCACTGAAATCTCCACCATCAAGATCACTGCTTTGGATTAAAGCATTGTATCTATAGATGCCTATTCAAATACAAATCTGTAGCGAACTTTCAGAAGTTTCTCGGCTTCACTAATGAAATGTTCCCCTTCCCTATATTATTATCTGAAAGGCTACAGGGCAGACAAGCAGGAGGATGTATTATGAAGGGGACATTTTGAGGTCCCTTGACCTCACTAGGTATATTCCCCTGTCCTATACAGTTACCTGCAAAGGTTACCAGGCAGATAGCAAGAGGATGTAATGGGAATGTAAATTTTGAAGATCTTCCCTGCCCCTAGGCTAAAGTGCACCTGGAGCCTGGGGTGGGAGGCCTGTTTTTCAGTACATACTTCTTGATTGGCCAGTGAGTCAATAAGGTTGCTACATTCTCTGAGCCAGGAGAAGGCTATTTAAGCCCTGATGTGTAGCTTTGTTTTGGGGCTCACTTTGAGAAGTGTTCTGTGATTTGATCAGATGAAACTCTGGGAAGCCGTTGTCCAGGGTCCCCCGGCTTTGAAACCCAGATGTTGTTTGGTATGGATGTAATGGTTGGACAGTTTGGAAATCTGTCTACTTGATCTGTTTCTGTCTTGATAATTCTGTCTGTATATTCTGAAGTTTGGGGTGCTGACCTCTTTCCCCTGAACTAGGTAAATGATACATATTTGACTGATTAAAGTAAGCTTGTTAACCCATTTTGAGTTGCTTTCCTTTAACAAAGCAGATCTAAGAACCTGTGTTGGCAGCAAACCCTGGGGATGCTGGGGTGCTTGCTGCTACAGAGGGCATGTAATCTTTTTTGTTTATGACTCCACATATGGTCCTAGAATAGTACCCTAATAAATAACTAGCCTTAAGCAAGGGTAAATAGTAAACAGGATTAAGGGAGGCTCCTTCTACATTATTCCCATTCCTTTGATGTGGGATCTTTCTACATTGTCTGCATTCTTTGGGGGTGTCTACATTACCCTGGGGGGCATAAAAACTCTGTGAGCTCCTTGCATCTTTGCCTGTGCATGAAATGGTCTTGTAATAAACAGACTATCTTCCCCCCCCCTCCCATATCACCGCTCACTAGCCCACCAACTGCGCTGGCTGTAGTACAAATTCATTATTTGGAGACAGTAAAATTGTATGTATTTCTGAGGAGTCTTGAAGATTCAAAAATCTAGAAAAAGACAGGTTGGGAAAGGGTAGGATAGAGATAAGGAAGAAACCTAAAAAGGGATGGTGAGGGGGAACCCATAAGAAACTCTCATTCATATCATTACTCAGAGCCAGCATAATTTAAGAACTATGGAAAAGGGACATGAGATCACTGACTCCCACCCCTTTGTTTTCCAGATGCAGAGGCCCAGAAAGGTGAAGTGATTTGCTAGAAATAACAGATTAGTCAGGTTAGTACAAAAAGCATTTATTAAGCACTTATTGTGTGCCAAGCACTGTGCTAAACACTGGGGTTACAAAGAAAGGTTTAAAAAAATAGTTCTTGCCCTCACGGAGCTCACAGTCTAATGAGGGAGACAACATGCAAATAACTACATACAAAGAATATATTATATAGATATACATATATGCCAGCAACTGACGTTGTAGGCTGGACAGTGAACAAAAGAGTCAGGCTAGGTGGGCAGGATGAGATCAGTGCCAATTTGTTGATATTTCTCTTGAGTTTATATAGAGTACTTGCTTACAGGTTTAAAGAATATCTTGTTTTCTGCTCAGTATGCTTATGCTCCAATGTACTTTCCCAGGAAGGATTTTTTCAGAACAGGCTAGCTTGTAATGCTACCTTTCTGCCTCTGGTTTATCTCTGAGGGCAAGATAAATTTCTGCTGTGTTGGTTTTACATAATTATTTGAGTGAAAAGTTCTAGGCTGTTTATCAGAGGAGACCTTGCTCCCTCCTATATCTGAGCTAGGTCTCTGAGTTTCCTCAGACCTTAAATACTCCAAGATATTCCAAACGTGGCCTTACACACACACACACACACATACATGCATGTATATGCACAGATGTGTATTTGTACATATGTATACATATGTATTGTGTATAGATATGTCTGTTGTTCATTTCAATCATGATGCCCAAATCTCTGTGACCCCATTTGGGGTTTTCTTGGCAAAGATACTGGATTGGTTTGCTGTTTCCTTCTCCAGCTCATTTTACAAATGGGGAAACTGGGCCAAACAGGGTAAAGTGGCCTGCCAAGAGTCACACAGCTAATAAGTACCTGATGCTGGATTTGAACAAAGAAAGATGAGTCTTTCTGACTCCAGACCTGGAGCTCTATTTATTGTGCCATCTAGCACCTCTATGTGTGTAAACATAAGAGTATTGTATGTGTTTACGTCTATCTATTTATATGTATGCATATACATATACGTGTATATATACATGTGCATCTTGGAGATAGTCTCAGAGGGAAGGTACTGTGATTAAGGATAGTCTCAGACGGAAGGTACTCTGATTAAGGAAGACTAGGAAAGGTTTCATGCAGAAGGTGGGATTTTAGTTGAGACTTAAAGAAAAACAGGAAAGATAAGAGACCAAGATGAGGAGGAGGAGGAGGAAGAGAGAGAGAGAGAGAGAGAATGTTCAGGCATGGGGAACAGTCAATAAAAATTCCTGGAGCTGGGAAGTACAAAGTATTATGGGAAAAACATCAGGTAGAGTTGTTGTCACTGGTTTGGAGAGTATGTAGATGGATACGAGGTCTAAGAAGACTAGAAAGGGCTAAGTTATTAAGGACTTTAAAAGTCAAACTGAGGAACCAAATGTTAGGTTCCCTCTGACAGATTTCCTAGGTGTCAGATGGGGAAAGGACATCAAATTCTGTAGTTCCCATATGTGAATCTCGAATTGATTAAATCCCAAAGTAAAGTACTATCCTGGGAGCTGGGATTTACAAAAACAAAATAGTTCTTGCCATCAAGGAGTTTTAATTCTACTGAGGAGGGGGAAGAGCTATAACATGCTCATTTAAGTAAGTAAAAATTATAAGTATACATATATACTTATTAACAGTTATAAAACAAGATTTTATTCTAGGAAGATAGGAAACTAGAGTCAATCTGATCAGCAAGTATTGATCACGTGTGTGTTCCTCAAATAATTGTTTCAGAATATATAACAGTTTTTCAGAGTTTGTTAAAAAGCCAAGGTTATTCTGCCAACTCCTATCTTCATCAAAAGACAAAATCACTGGTACTCTGTCTGAGCCAGTGGCCAAGAGCTAAAGAGATCCAGACTGTCAAATAAAGCAGTCCCAGATGGGCCTCTTTGAACACTGCAGCTGTTGACAACCAGCTCTCTCAAGGGGCTGATTTAACATCAAGTGAGCTCATTCTAAGAGACTTTCTAATGCTGACTTTCCAAACTCAAGGTCATTACCAATTGTAGTATGACCCCTTTTTTTGTGGTAGCAAAAAACTGGAAGCAAAATGGGAGCTTATTGATTAGAGAAGGGCTGAAGAAATGAACTAATTTTGCCATATTAATGTACTATAAGAAAGGAGGAATTTAGAGAAACATGGGGTGAATGGCATGAACTTTTAGGGGAGGGTCTTGTATGTTCCCTTGTATCAACTGATGCAGAATGAAGAAAATAGAATCAGGAGAACTATATTCACAATGACAATAACAGACATAAATTTAAAAAAAAACACTCAAAGGCAGAGACTTTACTTGCAATGAAGTTATATTGAAATGATACTAACTTGTAATGAAAAATCTTGGTATGAAAGAATAGACAATGAAACATTTTAATCCTTTCAGTAGAGAGATGGGGACTCAGGGGGATGGAATACTGTACATCTTATCAGATGCACTGATTTTATGGGTCTAGTTGCTTAACTTTTTCTTTGAAACTCAGGACGGTTCAATGAGGACTTATATTGGGAAATGACTGTCATGTAAAATGAAAACAAAAACATCATAGATTTTTTAGAACCATAAAGAATGATGGCAGTCACATAGTTATGAGGAAATTTAGTGGCACAGGAGATAGAGCACTGGTCCTAGAACCTGGACCAGTTCAAAGCCAACCTCACATATTCACTAGATCCGTGACCATGGACAAGTCCCTTAAGTTGTATGCTTTAGTTTCTTCATCTGTATAATGGAAATAATTGTAGCTCCTAGGATTGTAATGAGGTTAAAATAAAGTAATATTTATAAAACATTTTTCAAATCTTGAAGTGCTATATAAAGACAAACTAGTATTAGTCTATTTTACAAATCAGGAAACTGAGGCCCCCAAAAGCTAAGTAACTTGTACAAGGTTACACACAGTAAGTGACTGAGCTTGGATTTACATCCAGGTCCTCTGACATCAAATCCAGCATTCCTTCTGCTATGCTACATCAATAAGCCTGTTAAAAAATAGTGTGACCTTTAGGAGAGGAAGCATCACCAACACGCACCTCATTTTCTTTACCAAAATGGTGTCGATTGATGACTAATTCATGGTTTTTCCCAATCATCTTGATGGTGAACTTCTGAAGTGGAATACTGAGTCATTCGTATCCAATTATTTCATTTGTCTTAATAATCATATACTTCAACTACCTTGCAATTTATCACCATCCAGTATTCAAGTCCTTCAAGATACTAGAGTCCTAGATCTGAGTCTAAGTCTCCATGGGTGGGTCCCCACTAGTTGCTGATTAGATTTCCCTAACAATGTGCTCATCCCTTCTTGGACTGCTGTCTATTGCCTGCTGTCTGGTTCCTTTGCCAGGCTTCCTTTATGCTCACCTTTCTAGACTTCCTTGGATTCCTGATAAGACCTATCCTGTGCTTGATGGCCTGTTCTAGAGAGACTGTCCAATCTCTGGGTCCCAATCTGCTACTTACTGAGCCATGGTGATAGTATTTGACTGTACATATATGCAAACAATATGGGAAGGGGACAGTCAGTTTGCAAAGTGGATAGAGTGCTGGGTCTGTAGTCAGGAAGACTCAACTTTCTGAGTTCAAATCTGGTCTCAGATACTTACTAGGCACGTGATCCTGGGCAAGTCACTTAATCCTGTTTCCTCAATTGTAAAATAAAATGGGAAAGGAAATGGCAAACCACTCCAGTATCTCTTTCAAGAAAACCCCAAATGGAGTCATGAAGAAATGGACACAACCGAAACACAACTAAAACACAATATACACAATAGAATAACTCAGAGGATCTAGGCACTCTTGGCCTAATCCCATCCAACTCTCTGTTACTGGTAATAAATGGTATTCTCCAACTAAGGTTCTAAATCCATCATCAATCCCAGTGGCATGACTTTTTAAAAAATACCATTTTAAGCATGGTCTTTGGATCTTGAAAGCAATGGACAGGAATACATGCCGAGAATGATGTCCCATCAAAAGAAACATAAACCCTATTTATTAGAGGCAATGACTGCAGAGTGGCAGCCAATAAAATCACATGTCCATGATATATTTATTACAGTTATCATGGTGGGCGTGATTCAGAATATAAAACTGTCAGTCTGCTCACAAGAAGGGTTATACTCATACATACATATACAGAACCATGGCAGCTCTTTGATGATAAAGGTGATTTCCAGGCAAATGTCCTATGTTTGAGAATCAGCTTTAAGACCTTCTCTCCACTTATAAGGCCAAAAAGATGTTTTTCAAACATGTTAAATTCAAACCTGGTAGGATCGGACTTCCAAGTCGTAAATGTGATTACTGAAAAAGCTTCTTGTGCATTTTGTGGAAGCAAGAAGCAAAAAAAAGAGAAAAATTTCCCAGCAGCAGATACATACTTAGGATCCTCTGAAAGAAAGAGGGGGATACTTGGGGTTATTTTTATTTCCTGCCCAGTCCCATATCCATAAATGTGAGTGTTTATAAAAACGTGCAGTAACAACAGGAACATGAACTGGAACAGACATTCTGTACTTTCCCCCTCCCCTTTCCAAAGTAGATGCTATTCAATCAAACCTCTTTTCACAAGGTCAAACAGCCAAGGATTCGTTCAGAAGCTGGATGCAAGTTAGAATGCTGGTACCAGTTCAAAACATTCTTACTTATTGCAACAAATTTCCCTTACAAGCTTGTGGCAGAAAATGATGCCACCTTATAGTTGTATAGTACACTTTGAAAGCACTGTCATGACTGTTATCTCCTTTGACACTGACAACACCCCTGTGTGATATGCAGTTCAGACATTACTACATTTGTTAGACTGGGGGATGGAGCGACAGAGAGGTGACTGAATTGCTTAAAGATGCACAATGGGGATGAAACTAGGAGCCAGGAATGGTTGTGCTGCCATGCATAGAGAAACAATACTAATAGAAACTTTTTCTCTACTAAGTAAATGCAGAAAAAGAGTGGTTTTTAAATCTTAGCTTTATTCTATTTCTAATCTTTTAAGTTTTGAAAAAATATTTTATATAGTGATATGTACACATCTATGTACATTTAAATATACTTATGTCTATGTACATTTAAATAAACTTATCTGTCTACATGCACAGTATGTACTTCTGTGTATATATATACATATATATATATACACACACACAAGGATATATCAGCATGTACATACCCATGTGGGCACAGACACACACACAAATGATTTGTATTAGGCCTAAAAACAGTACCAAGGACAGTTGATGTGGCCTAAGAGGCAGCAAGATGGTACATAACACAAGATATTTTGCTCTTATTTGAAGGAAAAAGGGAATTTGCTGACTTTACATGCAAATAATTTTTAACACATATTGATCAACCAAGAGTACTTCAAATTTTAAAAATTCCAAACACAAAACAGAGGTAAGATGTTTATAGTAGTTTATAGACATGCCAACCAAAGTGTATAAAAATTGTAAATCACATGAGAATGCCCGTTAGGGGTAACAAACATTTACATTGTCTCATTTTTCCCAGAATATAGCAAAAAGAGTACATCAAATCCAATGTTTGTGTGTGCATATACATTTCATGTTTTCTATATGAAATTGAAACCAATGTGAATTGCAAATAGAAGTGAGAACTTTGACAAATATATCTTGCTAGACAGTACAGCTGTGCAAAAACCCTGGATCCCTGACACAATATGGTTCATTTAATGTCCTTGATCTAAACTTATCTTATTCTAAAATCCCATTATTTCATTTTTGATGAAGTTAAATTATTTCATTTTTGATGTCTTTGTTTCAACCTGGTTCCAGGTATTACATGGGAAAATTTTAATGTTAAAAATAAAGGTATTGGATCATAGTTTCCCCTAGAAAACTGAATAAGTGTTACCCAACTTCATGTTAACACACACAAATACATACCACACACAAAGTACCAAATTGAAAAGATAAATAAAGTAGGAATTGATTGAATCAGAAGTCTTCTTCAAGTTGTCATAATTACTACAGATTCAGAACATATTCCACCCTCAAAAAAAAGGAGGGATCCTAGGTAGTCATTGGATTCTTGGTTACTTAATTTATTTGAGGCAGTGGATCCACATCATGTCTTTTTTTAAAATAAGTTTTTTTTCTTTAAGCAATGAAAACCAAACTATCTTACCTGGATAACACTGGCCTGACATTTCCAAGTGATTTTCTTATAAAAATCTATACTGGTCTTACCTAAGTTTTTTTGGGAGAAATGGTATTTTCAAAAAAAAAATTTTTTTTGGAATAAATCTCAGGTTTTTCAGTGACTTCACAGAATCCTGAGGTGGGAGAGGACTTTGAGAGGATAGAATACTGCCTTCAAGGTGACCCACATCCAATCATCATGAAAATAATGGTATCCTGTTTATAGAGGCTCCTAGAGAAGAGACTGCATAACTCCCTCACCTAGTCATTTTACTGCCTAATGAGCCTTATGGTCCAGAAATTCTTCTATATACCCAATGCCTATTAATGATTTCCAAAACTCCAGAGCCTCCGGAATCAAAGTCAAAGCTAGAATACAAGTTTGTTCTTAGGGGAACCTGGAACCTAAAGTCTCCAGATCCAAATATGTGAATACATATGATCTGAGTGGTGGTGAGGGGAAGGTCAAGAAATCATCAAAGTGTGAAAACAGCACATTCAAAGATTTGAAAATCAAGCTCATAGGCTTTACCTTCTATTTCCGTCATGCACAGGCAATTAGTTCTACCAGCCAGTTGGAGAAAAGACCAGGTTCTTTCTGCAAGAAGACTCTTGGGCTAAGCACGGACATAAAAAGCCAGTGTTCAACTGCTCACTGTAGGTTGGATTGCAATTGTTCCACTCTTAAGAAATGCAGAGAGAGAAGGCATGATCTGCTGGTATGACCATAGTAGTAACTCCCAATCACTGAGCCAGCTTTTACACAAGAACCATCTGGGTCTCTAGACAGGATAATCAGGAAATCCAAGGAAAAAGGGGGCCTTTTCCTCATTCTACCTAACCATACCAATTTCAGATCTCCCTATTTCCAAAAGCTGGGATGAAATTCCATGAGGTTCTGACCTGTAATGTGGCAAAAGTGTGCTTCCTCTTTTGTTGTTGTGTTGTTTTTAAAGAGGATAATGCCAACTGGAAGAACACAATCATTCATACTCATACACACAACCTTTGTTGACTAGGGTGTCATGCACTGCACCACACTGGACTGATAACCTGCCATTCTCCTTGCCAGTTTCTGAACAAATGTACAGATTCACTCCAGTGGCACACAGAGCAAGCTAGCTGGCGGGGGGGGGGGGGGAAGGGGGCAGTGCATTTGTAGGGATAACTTCCTGTCTATTCAAAGACATGTGCAGTATTGTCACAGGTGGTCTGAACCAGCATCAACCAGACCCAGAGAACAAGACCAGACGACTTGTATGGATATAAGCAATGGCTGTCAGGAGAGACACCATCTTCCTTCTGGTCCCATTAAGAACTGGAAGGGACATTCGGGTTTGGGTTTCTGTTCTGTGGCTCACTTTTTTGCTGCTGGATGGGGGTTTCAGAGTCATCCAGTGACTTCAAGTCTGCCCTTTCTGCTGGGTCATTGTGTCTCTGCCTTTTACATGGAAAGCAAAGATACCGGAAACATGACAGCAGGCCTTGAGAAAGACTAAATGAGAAGAGCTTTTTGCAAGGGTGAAAAAACTGGTAAAACACTAGCATGAAGAGGATGGCTGTGCAGTACGCAATCAGCAGCTTCAGGATGAGCAAGGGGGCACACACATACAGGTAAACGTCTGTCCTGTAGATGTACCACATGAGGAGGAGGAAGGCATTCTCAATGAACCTCAGCATGTAGTAGACCGTCAACCTATACCAGTTCTGAGACTTATTAATCAAGTCAGGACTGTTGATCTTCAGCTGCACGGCTGACCAGCAGAACATGTTGATGCCTGCATACAGGAAGGTGAGGAAGCACAGAACGATGGTGGTTCCCATTCTGCTCATGGCCTTGATATTCTCTGGAAAGGGGGAGCCGCTCCTCCAGAAGAGAATCCAGGGGTAAAAAAAAAAGCCAAAGAAATTGAGGAGCACCACCGGGAGGACCCAGATCTGGAGGACGGAGCTGAAAAGCACCAGGACCAGGACCCGGGTGGCAATCTCAAAGCTCCGCCAAAGGAAGATGCAGAGATAGGCTGCAGGCCTCACGTTGAACTCATACTCATCATACTTGATCTTGATGGCCAGGATGTTGCAACGCAAGGCCCCGTACACGATGGACAACAGGGACAGTGTCATGAAGATACCTGTAAGAGAAAAGGTGAAGGAGGCAAAAGCCTCATGCATAAAGACTTATATACAGGGGCCCACATGAGGAGGATGGGATCAAAGCATTTTTGAAGATTGATTAATTAACACACAGGTACTTACTAAGCACCTGCTATCTGTCCAGTGTCATGTCAGGTGCTACAGACATGGAGACAGAAATGAAACAGTCCCTGCCTTCAAGGGGCTTATGCTCTATTGGGGGAAATAGCTCATACCCATATAAGTAAATTACAAAGTAATTTTGGGGAGGCACTGGCAGTTGGGGGTGGGGGGAGTAGAGAACAGCCTCATATAGGAGATAGCAGTTGAGTAGAGTTTTGAAGGGAGCTAGAGATTCTAGAAGGAAGAAATGTGGAATTGAGTGCATTCCATTCATGGAGGGCAGTTTGGACAAAGGCATGTAGACAGGAGATGGAATGTTATCCGTGTCACAAGGTACCATTCCCCTGCCAAGGAGAAATTGTTTTAAGGGTTTTTATGCTATTTTTTTTTTGGAGGGGCAATTGGGGTTAAGTGACTTGCCCAAGATCACACAGCTAGTTAGTGTTAAGTGTCTGAGGCCGGATTTGAACTCAGGTTCTCCTGACTCCAGGGCCAGTGCTCTATTCACTGCACCACCTACCCATTCTTTCCCCCCCCCCCCCCCGCCCCGGAGAAATTGGAAGAAGCTGCTGGCTGCTGGGTCAGGTCAAACTCCTTTGTTTTGTTCCACGAACAGAATCTTAAAGGGACAGGTTACTTTTCCCCCCTCTCTAGGAGAGACTGAAAAGTTCTGAAATTTGACTGTAAACTCAAGGATTTATAGTTTCAGATGGATATAATTTTCTTCCTGCCTGGAAAGGAATGAGACTGTTGTGAGCACTAAGCCAAGGAAGATTAGTGGGTTGTTTGTTTGTTTGTTTTTTTCCCTTTCCAGGTTTGGATGTGGCAGCAACAGCTGCAGCGACATCCTTCCAACACACAAGCTGCATCAAAGAAAAATGAACAGCAGTGATGAGAAAGGAGGGAGAGGAGGGAGGAAAGAAGAGAGAGACAGAGACACGGAGACAGAGACTCAGAGACAGGGAGACAAAAAGAGAGACAGAGAAAGAATAGAGAGACAGAGAGAGACACAGGGAGACAGAGGCAGAGAAGGGCAAGGAGTGTGGAAAGGGAAGGAGGGAGAGGGAGAGAAGGAGAAAGAGAAGGAGAGAGAGAAAGAGAGAGAAGGGGAGAGAGAAAAAGAAAGGGAGGAAGGAAAGGCAGGGGAGAGGGAGGGAGAGAAGGAGAAAGAGGAATAGAGAGAAAAGGAAAAAGAGAAAGAGAAAAGGAGGGAAGGTGGGAGAGACAGACAGAGACAGAGAGACAGCGAGAGATCATCTACTTCCCTCCCTCAAATGAGGTAGATGGTATTGACTAGATGCAGTTGTCATTAACCTTGTGAAACATACCTCTTCTCCAAACTCTTTCCTAGCACACTCACTGTCTCTTTCATTTACCTAACATTTACATGACTAGCTTTGTTAGGTACTAGAAATGTCTGACACATACCTATGGCTTGCTTCCTTCACTTGACCCTTGTTTCTGTTAGTACCCGAATCAATTAGAGTCCTAGAGGTATCTATCCACACATACCAGAGCAAACCAGTCAGTTTAACTAAGTGTTCTTCAGGCATGTACATTACCCCAAATGCTAAAAGCACACTTGATATGGAAGCATAGATGTTTAAAATGCACCATTACAACTGAAGAAAAAAGAATTTGGGGGAAGAAAGAACGTTTAGTTAGGAATCAAGACAGAAACCTAGCCTTGGGTTCTACCACTGACTCACTGGTTTGACTTTGGTCCTTTGGACATCACCATGATGGCCCCAGAAAGCTCATCATCCTGCAAGATCACATCAGCCTTGCTACTCACACCTCATACCGTGTTTCCCCGATAATAAGACCTATCCCGAAAATAAGCCCTCCCCTTACTGTGTAAGATTCCTCTAAAATAAGCCCTCCCCCAAAAATAAGCCCTAGTGAGATTGCTACTGTAGTGAACGTGATCCCCTGCACTACACGCTACATTACGGTACCCCCTGTATGCACCGCCCCCCCCCCCCCCCGGGTGAAACGCATGCCGTGCTCTGAGCTGCATCCAATCAGAGCTGCAGCAGTGAGCGCATCATCCTGTTCTTCCCCAGTGATTTGCTTATTGAATAAAGGTACATTTTTTTGTTCACGTTTACTTGTTTATTAAAATTGCTGTCAATGTTCATTAAAATAAGCCCTCCCCTGAAAATAAGCCCTCTGGTGTTTTTCTGTCCAAAAAAAATAATAAGACAGTGTCTTATTATCGGGGAAACACGATAAGTACCTTCTGCCCCTGGGACTCTTCTGATTGGAAGGCAGAGAGGAAGGGGGCAGAGTCAAGATGGCAGAGTAGTAGCATGACATGCAAGTGGTTCTGGCTTCCACCTTCCCCAATGAATGTAAAAATAGGACTCTGAACAAACTTTGGAGCTGCAGAACCCACAAAATGACACAGAGAAGCTAACCTCCTGCTGAGGACAGCCTGGCAGGCCAGTGCTCTGGGAGGTGAGCCCAGGCCCCCATGAGCTGGAGGTTTTAGTCCCAGGGTGGGTCTGACCAGCCGCTGGCAGGAGGGACTCCAGATCAGAAGCAGCTGTGGCCATTTCCAGAATTATCAACACATAGATGCAAAGGACAAAGTGAGAGGTCAGTGAAGTCTGAACTTTGGGACCCAGTAAGTGGGAGTGCATTGGCTTTTGCCCCTGGGGGAAGAAGCCGCTGAGATGCCGGCACAGCCAGCCAGCGCCATGTGGCAGCTTCAGCTCCTGGCCTGCAGAGTGTAGGGGGACCAAGCGACCAGTCTGAGGGATAATTTCTCTTGCTTTAATCTGCTTGGATCTGGATTGCATTCTAGGGTGGAGGTTCTAGGGTGTGTGACCAGCTTGCCAGAGAGTGGAGGCCTCAGAGAGGGCACCCATCTAATACCTCCAGCAGCCGAGAAAACCCCAGTGTTTGGGATGAAAACTCCCCTGTCTGGTGGCAGAGTCCTACTGTGGCAAAAAGCCCAGGGCTCAAGTGACTGAGTGGCAACATGACCAGGCAAAGGAAACAAAGCAGACAGAAGATTCCAAAATTAGACTCCTATTTTTGGACAAAAAGGAGCAAAGCATAGAACAGGAGGAAGACAGTGAAGTCAGAATTCCTGCACCAAAAGCTTCAAAGAAAAATATGAGCTGGTTACAGGCCATAGAGGACCTTAAGAAGCAGATAAGAGAAGTGAAGGAAAAATTGGGAAGAGAAATTACAATGATGCAAGAAAATTATGAAATGAGACTCAACAGCCTGACTGAGGAAAATCACACCTTAAAAAAAAAGACTAACTCAAATGGCAAAAGAGGCTCAAAAAGGCAATGAGGAGAAGAATGCCTTAAAAAGCCAAATTTGCTAGATGGAAAAAGAATCTCAAAAGCTCAATGAAGAGAATCATTGCTTCAGAATTAGATTGGAGCAAATGGAAGCTAGTGACTTTATGAGAAATCAAGATGCTGTTAAACAGATCCAAACAAATGAAAGAATAGAAGGCAATGTGAAATATCTCATGGGAAAAACCACTGACCTGGGAAATAGATCCAGGAGAGATAATTTAAAAATTATTGGACTACCTGAAAGCTATGATCAAAGTAAGAAGCTAGAAATCATCCTCCAGGAAGTTCTCAAAGAAAACTGCCCTGATGTTTTAGAACCAGAGGACAAAATAGAGGTTGAAAGAACCCACCAATCACCTCCTGAAAAAGATCCCAAAAACAAAACTCCTAGGAATATCATAGCCAGGTTCCAGAATTCCCAGCTTAAGGATAGAATATTACAAGCATCCAGGAAGAAACAATTTGAATATTGTGGAAACACAATCAGGATAACCCAGGATCTGGCAGCTTCTACACTGAGGGATTGAAGGGCTTGGAATATGATATTCTAGAGGTCAAAGGAGCTTCAATTAAAACCAAGAATCGCCTACCCAGAAAAAACTGAGTATCATGTTTCAGGGGAAAATATGGTCATTCAGTGGAATAGAAAACTTTCATGCATTCTTGCTGAAAAAACCAGAGTTGAATAGAAAATTTGACATTCAGATCCAAGAAGCAAGAGAAGCATGAGAAGGTAAACAGGGAAAATAAATCATAAAGAACTTATCAAAGTTGAACTATTAACATTCCTATATGGAAAAACAATAATTGTAAATGATGAAACTTTTGTCAGTATGAAAATAGTTGAAGGGAATAGAAATATATATATATATATATATATAGGGTATATAGGCAGGTATACATACATAGAGTGCACAGGACCAATTTAATAGGAAGGGATGATACTTAAAAGGTGAAATTAAGAGGTTAGAGAGGAATATAATGAGAGGAGATGGGGAGAGACAGAATGGGATAAACTATTTCATAAAAAAGAGGAAAGGGAAAATGGTTACAATGGAGGGGAAGAATAGGAAAGCAAAAGGGAATGGGTCAACCTTATTCTCATTGAATTTGGCTTGAGGAGGGAATGAAATACACACTAAATAGGGTATCTCACACTCCAGGAGAGTAAGGGGGGAAGGGGATCAGAGCAGGGATGATGGAAGGGAGGGCAGACTGGGGGGGAGAGGGAAGTTGGAAGCATCCACTTTTGAAAAGAGACAGGATCAAAGTAGAGAATAGAACAAGTGGGAGGTGGGATAGGAGGGAGGGAAATATAGTCAGTCTTTTACAATATCTCTACTATGTTATTGTTTTGCATTAGCTACACATGTACAACCTATACTGAACTACTTATCTTCCCAGTAAGGATGAGTGACAAGGGAGGAAGGGACTGAATCTGGAATTCAAAGTTTTAAAATCAAATATTCATATATATATATATATATATATATATATATATATATATACTATTATTAATACTATTTTACATGTAATTGGGAAATAAGATATACAGGCACTGGGGCATAGAGATCCACCATGATCTATAGGAAAAGTCGAAAGGAGTATGGGAGAAAATATGGGAGAGAGCAGATTGGAGGAGGGGATATCCTGTGGGACTGCTATTTTGGGGTGGTGGGTAGGGGAAAAACTGGGAGAAAATTTGTAACTCAAAATCTGGCAGAAATGAATGATGTAAATCAGAAGTTAATAAAGCATTTGAAAAATAGAAGGCAGAGTGGAGAACTCTTCCAAGAACCCCCATTTAAGGAGGGTGCCCAGGCCAGCTGTCTCATTTCCCAGTCAGCTGCACTCCTTATCAGCAGCTAGGTGGCATAGTGGATAGAGTGCCTGGCCTAGAGTCAGAAAGATTCTTCCACCTGACTTCAAATCTGGCCTCAGGCGCTTACTGGTTCTGTGACCCTGGGCAAGTCACTTCACTGTGTCATTTTCCTCATCTATAAAATGAGCTAGAAAAGGAAATGGCAAATCACTCCAGTGTCTTTGCTGGAAAAACCCCCAAATAAACAAAAATAACCAACCTGAATTGGGTCACAAAGAGTTAAGCACAACCTAACAACAAGAACAACAACATTGTGTTCCTCCCTCCCTCCAGCTTTCTTTCTTTGCTGTCTTCCCCCATTAGATTACAAGCTCCTCGAGGGCAGGGACTATCTTTCTCCTTTGTATTTGTATCCCTAGCAGTTAGCATAGTGTCTGGCATCAAGTAGAAACTTAATAAACGTTTATTAACTAACTGACTAAATAACTTTAGCCTGTAGTTTCATCATCTATAAAAATTGTGATTATAACACCTGCTATTGTCACATTTTGGCCATATAATACAGCTATCCAAGTTGCTATTATTTGATAATACATGTGAAGCTATAGCTGCTTTTATACATTCAGAAGTTAAGAGAATCTTCATTTGGGGGGATAGGGAATGGATTTCAAGACTTGTGATTATGTCAGTACAGGTAACTCCTACTTGGAAAACTTCCTTCCCTGGTACAGAATCTTCATTATGTGGACACAAAACTCCAACAATTTTAGTTATTGAAAAAAAAAGTGAAAATCTAAATCTTATATTTTATTAGGTACAAGCAGCAACTACTTCTAATGTTTTTAATGATTTTAATGTAAACTGCATTTAGCGGTAGAAAAAAAGATGATATGGAGTAGTGGAAAGAATTCCCAGTCAGGAAACCTGAGTTCAAAATCTTGCTCTGAAACTAATTGTGTGATCATATCAAATCAACAATTTCTTTGATCCACAGTGTCCTCATCTATAAAATTGGGAGACTAAACTCATACTATCCACCTTATATTATTTATGAGAAAAGTGCTTTGTAAATCTCTAAGTGCTATTAGGTGAATTATTATATAATATTCAAAAGGTTTAACCACAATCACAATAGGAGCCTTATTTTAAATAAAACTGTAAATTTAAAATTATCAACATATTTCTCTGTGAATTAGGCTGGGGTGGCTGTTTCACATACTACAGCATTAGCAAAATTATTTTCTATTTGTCTGCAGATGATTTACTATGCTTTTCAATGCAGTACTTTTAGCGCTTGCATTTTTTTTTCTACTGTTAATCAAGAGTAAGCCGTGAAGATTATTTACCATGCAGATGGAAAGCAGAGATGACATTCCAGGCTTAGAGGACATTGTGGACAACAGTAGAGAGGAAGAGCAGCATGGGACATGGACAAAGGTCAATGAATAGTTCAGTTTTCCTGGAGCACAGCATACATGAAATAAGCTTTTATTACTTGGACTAAGTGCATGACAATTATTATCTCATTTGATCCTCACAACAATCCTGGGAGGCAGGGGCACTTATTGTCCTCATTTTACAGCTGAGAAAATGGGGCAGATGGAGGTTAAGTGACTTGCCCAGCTCATGTAGCCAGTAAATGTCCAAGACTGAATTTGAACTCAGGTTTTCATGACTACCCACCTAGCACTCTATCTAATGCACCGCCTAGTGGAAGAGTGTGAGAGAAAGCAGAACAGGAGGGTACTTTAAGATTGTAGAATTCTTTGAATGTCAAAAAGTTTCTCCTTTCTTCTCTCACTATTTCTGCTATAATTTTAAACAAAAGAATCCTATCTAGGGCCTCTGACCTTGTCTCAGTGCCTGGAACATAGTAGGTGTTTAATAAATACTTGTTGACTGACTGACCATTAGTTCAACTGGAAAAAGATCAGGGATAAGAAGTTTTATTGGGGCAGCTAGGTGGCACAGTGAAAAGAGCACCGGCCCTGGAGTCAGGAGGACCTGAGTTCAAATTCAGCCTCAGACACTTAACACTTACTAGCCACGTGACCTTGGGCAAGTCACTTAACCCCAATTGCCTTGCCTTTCCCCTCCAAAAAGCAAAAATAAATAAATCAATTAAATAAATAAAAACAATAAAATTTTAAAAAGAAGTTTTATTGAAGAATTAAGGGAAAGAATAATAAAAGCATAAGGTATGAAACTTAACCTTCACAGAATCATGTTCTTTTTTTGCTACCTGACATGACGCTGTCTTGACTAAGCCTCCTCTCTTGATTTGCTCCTTTGCTTGTATTGTATGCCCCTCAATGCCTAAAACAGTGCCTTCTATGTGAGGAACAAAACCAATGTTTACTGAATGAATAGAATTTATTATGAAAGAATACTTAACTAATACCACATGATTATATCTCCCTACACTTGCTTTCTGAGTTTCCCTTGAAAAATGAACTAATCAAATCTCATCACAGGAAGGCAAAAAGTTATGTCCTTTCACCCATATAATTGAATTTCTTTTGGAAAAACTTTTATTGCCCCATATTGACCAAATGCCAAATAATAATTTAATATAGCAAGAGTTCAGTGCTTCTGGAAATCCCAGCTAAAAAATTAATTTTCCATAAATGTAGTCAGGAAGAAATATTTACACCAGTACCATATCCAATTATTCAATAATATGTTATTTTTCAAAGTCTGAATAACAGAGATCTTCTAATTGAAGAAAACCCTTTCAAACATCTGGAAGCCTACCAAAGAATTTATAGCACTGCAGTATCTCCTTCTTGCCCTTGCTTCCTCTCCTCCCTTTCCCCAAGGTGTAGTGTGGTATAGTGGGGAAAAGTGCTGAATCTGAAGTCAAGGAGCTGGGTTCAAATACTGACTCTGGCTTTTAAAAAGTGTGAACTTAGGAAACTCCCTTTCTCTGGGCCCAAGTTTCCTTATCTGCAAAAGAAGGATTTGGTATAGGTTAGTAGTTATCAAAATGTGGTCCCTGAGGTCCTTGAAGGAAGTCCATGGAGTCAACTATTTTCTTTCTTTTTTTTTATTTTTTTAAGCAATCAGGGTTAAGTAACTTGCTCAAGGTTACACGGCCAGGTGTTTCTGGGTGGATGCTAAGTGTCTGAGGCCGGGATTCGATCTCCAGGTCATCTTGACACTGGAGCCGGTGCTCTTACTCGCTGTGCTACCTGGCTGCCCCTGAGTCAACTATTTTCATAAAAATGCTAAGATGTTTCAATTTCTAATATGATAAATTTCACACATAGATACACATAAATAGCATGTCTTTATGGTCTTCGATAATTTTTAAGAGTATAAAGGGGCCATAAGACCAAAAAGTTTAAGAACCAGTAGATGAATTAATTTGCTGTTATTCAATCATATTCAACTCTTTGTGACCCCATTTGGGATTTTCTTGGCAAAGATACCAGAGTGGTTTGCCATGTCCTTCTCCAATTCATTTTAGAGATGAGGAAACGGAGGCAAACAGGGTTATGTGACTTGCCCAGGGTCACACAGCTAGTAAGTGCCTAAGGCTAGAATTGAGCTCAGGCCTTCCTGACTTCAGGCCCAGCACTCTATCCACTGTACCATCTAGCTGGCTCCTCACTCAGAATTATTTGGACAGATACTATGTCTCTGTGCTTTACTAAAGATTCTTAATTTAGTGCTAAAAGGAACTTCAAAAGACCATCCAGTCCAGTCCCCTTGTCCAAGTACCAGGCCAATATTTGGTGCAATGGATCCCCCAAGGATTCAAATATGAAATCCATTTAATAAAAAAAAATCAATTTTTTTAACCCCCAGTTAAAAAAAAGCAATTCCTTAAGGAAATGAAAAACATTTCACAAGAAGATTAAAAGCAGGTAAAAGCCATAGGCAAGGAGGGGGCCTCAAGAGCTCTCTGCCATGGGTTTACAGATTGCCCAACAGGACCCACACCAGGTCCACATCAATCTACCGGGGAGCAAAATCCACTCAATCTGCTTCAGGTCTGATCCTTATTTTTTATACTCACAATAGTCCTGGATGTGTTGTGGGATTTTGGATTTTGGGGAGTTAACTCGAGCCTCCCCGGATGGACTATAATGCTAGCCCACAACACTGCTCATTTTACAAGTGAAATAGCAGGAGTCCTGGGAGTTTATGACCTTGCATGCCCAGGGTAATACAAGTGGTTCAGTGGCAGAGACAGGATTTAAACCCAGGTGCTCTGACTCAAATCCAGTGCCCTTTGCAATGCACCACACTGCTTACCCTAAATGCACATTGTCACAGTCATTGCATTGACTTAATGTTTATTAGGCACCAGGCATTCTACTTTCTAAAGGCATCTTCTCCTGTCCCAGATATATTTTGTTTTCTTGCATGAAGAATCATCTCTAAGGTTTTTTTAACTCAAAAATTCCTTGAGTCTATATCTTTACAATTTCATCACAAAATAATAATGAGTCCCATGTTTCACAGGGGCAAGATTATGCAGCAGATTGACCTCAAGTCCTATACTGGGAAGTTCTCCATATTTTGCCCTTTACATAGTAAGGAGTGAGGGACAAGCAGGACACTGCCAAATGGCAATCACCAACCCTACCTTGCTCCCAGTTCCCCAGTGAACTACCTTGGGGTTGGGTTTTTTAAACATTGTGATCTCTTATTTGGTACCTTAAAAAAGAAAATATGTTGTAACCATTCTGGTCTGGCCACCTCTGGTGGGTATTACTGACCTTTCAGGATTTTCTGTGTCTATTTGGTTTTGGGGAGTTGAGTATTTAAAAAGAAGAAAGGTAATCCCCTGGATGAGTTGTCACCCTCCTCCCCCCATCTACCTTGACAGGTTAATCCCCTCCATCCTGACTATAAGGAAGGTGGCAGGCAGACTTCTCTGAGGGACTCCAGAGGGTTGAACTACAGAAAATGTGACTAATAAACTCGACAAACCAGAACAGGACAGCAGGTACTGAACATCCCACTCAATGTTATCAGATTTCCCTCAAAGAAGTGAATAACTCACTGAGAGCTACTGGGGAATGAAGAGCCCAAACTGAGGTTTCTGCCCTCTAGATTCATCACTTAGAGGGATTAGACAAAGGCTGGACCTTTGTTGTGTCATGAATGACTTTGTCCAGCTTGTAAAGACTATGGACCTCTTATCAGAAAATTTGTTGCTTACATTTACAATTTTAGGAAATGACAAATTTCATTTAGAGGTTAGTAAAAATAAAGTTTTTTTTATTTTACCATCCAAGTTCACAGTTGTCTTAAATCTATTCAAAAGCCCCTCTGTGTACCTCAGGTTAAGAACCCCTGCTCTGAGTCATGCAATGCTTGTGGGGGAGATGCTGATAAAAGATCAGATATAATGAACCCAAAATGGTGCCTCTCAAGAAAGGTGAACTGACAAAGCACACAGGCGTCAATGCTTGATCACAGAAATACCTTGGCTACCTCAAGCAATGCCCTTTAACTCACACCACATGCACAAACACCCACTTAAAATAATCAGTAAAAATAATTTCTGTTAAGATCTAGAATATTCTGTTTACCTAATTTAGTGCATTAGACAAAATCAAGAATAAAGTCAATGTATAGTGAATAGGGATGTATATATACATTTGTATCTGTCTGTATCAATAATATCCTACATATTATATATGTATGTACTCAATAACTTAGAACTTCACTAAAACTTTTGGGACACCCTTCAAATAGTTAAACAATCATGTAACAACAGTTAGAAGCAATTGTTTCCTAATGATAAAATATCAGACAACTGTCCTGGTAAGGGAAGACCATCACAGATTCTCTGGGAAGTTTTACAGCAGTGAAAAGTTTTCAGACTAGAAATCTTAGTAACAAGGTGAGGGGCACCAATTTAAAAGACTGTAAGAGGGCAGCTAGGTGTTGCAGTGAATAGAGCTCCGGCACTGGAGTCAGGAGGACCTGAGTTCAAATCCAGATTCAGACACTTAAAACTTACTGGTTGTGTGAGTTGGGCAAGTCACTTCACCCCAATTGCCCTGCCTTCCCCCCTCCAAAAAGAAAAAAAAATGAGACTTATATTAAAAAAAAAAACAATAAAAGACTGTAAGACAAAGCTACTAATGTCTAGCTCTGAGAACTATGCCAACATAAAGGAAAAGAGAAGTGGTAAGGAGTGGCAGGATGACCCCAGTGGAGGACTAAATAATGATAATATAGTCTTAACACAGACTCAAGAACTCCTAGTCCTGACATGGGACAGGTCTTTCTGGCTCTACTACTGGACTTAACTGCTCGGTTTCTCCAACTATAAAATGCCCCACCTGGTCTTATGAATTCTTTGGAATCTTGGTGAAGATAAATGGGAGTGTATAATGGATTGCTCGATGATGAGTTATACCAAAGTATTAGTATGCAAGGGGAAACTCAGAGGCAAGTAAGGGCTCCAGAGCCCTGTCTGGAGGTGCGGCACAGTGGGAATGTATATGCTTAGATGGTTTTGTAAGTGGCTGTGAAGACATGAACTCAATATAATGAAAAGTATGATACTGTGGTAAAAATCCATTCTGAATGAAGAGCTCAGATGATGCAGAGAGTGCCATTTTGCATGCATATTTCCAGACAGGAGCAACGCTGGTGAAGAAAGACATGCTAGCTTGGCTTCTGTGATAAAGTACGGGTTGATCCCTCTGTGAGGACTTACGTCTGGCATCACAAATCAAAGCAGCCTATAATGCCCAGATCTCTCAGGAACCTGATACGTCTGAATGTTCTCTTTTCCACCCAGTGGGGAATTTAATTATGAACCAGTTGCCAATTTCCCATGCATTCTCCCCAGTGTAAATCAGCACTAAATCCCAAACCAGCTCCATAATGCAGGTACAGATTCCAGGTTCCCTGACCCTGCTTGAAAAATATAACTATTTTTTTTTAAATAAGCTTTACTGGTTTTGGTGCCAGAGAACCTGATCCATATCTATTGTCCCTGACTGCTACTGGCATTGTGAATATTTCCTCTGAATAAGTTTGGTTATTTTACTTTGTTTCTGCAAGCTCTTGCTTTCTGCTGTGTTCTGACTTAGGGTGGTCCTCTCCCCACCCCATCCCCTGCAACATAGGTGGTACCTGAGAGAGTACTGCCATTGCCACACATTGCCTGCCTGGAATCCCAAACCTCACTCAAACTACATCAAGACATCAATTTGCATGGTGAAGTGAGCAGAACCACGAAAACATTGTACACAGTGACAGCCACATCGTTCGATGACCAGCACTGGTAGACTTAGCTCTTCTCAGCAATGCAATGAGCTAAGACAATTACAAAAGACTCATGACAGAAAATGCTATCCACATCCAGAGAAAGAACTATAGAGTCTGAATGCAGATCAAAAGCATATTATTTTCTTTCTCTCTCTTGTTTTTTCCTTTTTTTTCTTTCTCATGGTTTTCCCTTTGGTTCTAATTCTTCTTTTACAACACGACTAATGTGGAAATATATTTAATGTGATTGTACATTATAGCCTTTATCAAATTGCAAACTGTCTTGGGTTGGGAGAGGGGAAGAAGGGAGAGAAAACTTAAAACTCAAAATCTCATAAAAGTGAATGTTAAAAACTAAAACTAAATAAATAAATATTAAAAAAGAAAAACAAAAAGAACACCTGATGTATAAGGAAACCAGAGACAAGCTACCAGGAACTTCAAGAGAGAATGCTTGGGTCTAGGTCTGTAACCAAAACACAAACAATGAGACTAAAAGACAAAGGGAAAAGTCAAAATTTAAAAACCATAAATATCCATAACATATTAAATAATATACACCCAAAGAAAATGAATGAAAAATTGTAATTAAAAGAATAATCTGTTGATTACTTAGAGATCATAGACCAAGAAAAAAAATCCAAAATGGTTATTAAAAAAAACCAGGGCATTCAGCAAACAAATAACAAAAGCAATGGAAGAGACAACTTAGAATTCATAATGGAAAACTCTATCCAAAGTAGTAGGGGCTCTGAAAAAAAGAAAAAAAAATGACAAAACAGCCACCCTTGAAGACATCTTCAGGATAACAAGTCTCTCAGAGAAAAAAAAATTATAAATTTTAAAACCTGAATACTATACTGCAACACATCATACAAGATAATTAGTCAGGAACTTTAAATATGATGACAAAATAATGATTACTCAATTATAATGATAGCCACCAGGTAAATAACCCCACACTTAGAACTCCAAAGTAAATAGTGCTACATTTCAGAGGTTTCATACAAACCTACATTTCATTTCATACAAATGATGACCTTTAGCTATGAAAGAATACCAATATTAATAGCCCAGGATTACTCCATAGATAAAAGAAATCATAAGAAAAAATGTAACATTCTAATTTTAAAAAGGGAACATTCTATCAAAAAAAAAAACACCAAGAAGATCAAGATGCATTGCAAAATCAAGCTTGAAACACTAACCCTAATTACTTTGGGGGGGGGGGGAGGAGAGGGGATTGGGATTGAAGTGTTAGTAAGTTGAATACTATGCTCACCTGAAATATGTTTTTGGGCAAAGGAATGTTTCAGGTGAGCATAGTATTTCTGGTTTGAAGTGTTAGTAAGTTAAATACTATGCTCACCTGAAACATTCCTATGCCCAAAAACAAAAACAGGTGAGCATAGTATTCAACTTACTAACACTTCAAACCAGAAATACAAGAATGATAAGTGAAAATATCAAGAAAATACTAAGCAATTAAATTAACTCTTTCCAAATTCTAGGTTGTTTTTAATAGCCTAGATAAAAGGGTGAAAGAAAGAACAAACAGAGCAAAGATGGATTAAAAACGATCTAAAGTGGTAAATATTTTAAGGGTTCTTAAAGCATTGAGAAGGAAAGGAGAAAGAGTTGAATTAATGTTTCACTGAATCAATCCCACCCTTCTCTATAAATGAATCCTTTTCATGGGTGGAAGGAGAGGGATACTGAAAAGACTCTCAATGGGGAAAAGGTGGAGCAAGAGATAGAAGGAAGATGGGGGTGCACCTCTACCAAGTATGGATGTAAGCAAAGAAGAAAGAAAAAATTATCAAATCTCTCAACAAGTTGGGGGCAAGCATGAGAAAATAAGGAAGGATCAAAAGAGAATAGTGGAAAGTGGTATCAGAAAGGATTAAAGAATGTTCCCACAAGGTTGGTATGGTAAAAGACAGAAGCATGATAATGAGTTTTTCTAGGGAGATTCTACATCAACATGCTTTAAATCCTTGACATAAAAGATTATAAATTAGCCCAAGATACTGTTAAAGTTAACACTGAAAATAACTTTGTCTCTAGTCTTTCATGCTATATGTTACCTAATAGAATACAAATTCCAAGTTGATTTTAAGTTTGGAAGGAACCTTAGAGACAAACTGGAAATGTGATCACTGTTTTTTTGTTTGTTTTTGTTTTGGGGTTTTTTGTTTGTTGTTGTTGTTGTTTAGCTTGAAGGAATGTTAGAGCTATTCCCACTTCATTTTATAAATGAGAAACCTGAGGCTTATAATGGAGAAGTGACTAGTCCAAGGTCACACAAGAGATTCATATCAATGACATGAAAGTGTCCTCTGAATCCTTCCATCCCAGTCACTGCTAGGCACATTCTTTATCTCACAGAAAGACAATCGAATTTATAGGACTGGTATTCAAGAATAGCTAGTGCTTTAAGATCTGTTTTACCAATGTTTTCTCATCTGATCTTTACCAACCAATCTTATGAAATAATATTCTTACTTTATAGTTGAGGAAATTTAGGCTGAGGTAAAATTACTTGCCCAGAGTGACACAGTTAAGAAAAATGATTATTTTATTATCATATTAATAACCAATTTATATGTGGGTCCCAAACATCCTCTCTTTTTGCTTGCTAATTCAAAGTCCAGTCTCTCAAGACATTTCTGACTTTGTCCCAAAATTCACCCCAACCAGACCATCTTCTCTAGGTGGAATTCTTACTGTGATCTCATCATGGTTCATCTTAGGTAGGACTGATGGGGAATAGATTTTTTTTTTATAGATTGCTGGAAGTAGAATGATCTGGGAGAGGGTTGACTTGATCAAAGTCACATGCCCCAGCCCCTCATTAGAAAAAGCCCACCTCTCATTATAATATTCATTCTCTGATTAATTGCTAACCAACCAGAGTTGATTTTCACCCTCAGGGACATCTCTTTTTTCAAAGGTATTTAAACAATTAGAAACCTCTATGCAGGGGTCTTTGGTTCCTCAGAGAACCACAGATTTTGATTTTTATTTGCTAGACTAGTTAATAAACTGATTCCCAATTACCCAGAAACTCTCTTTCTTAGATTTTTCTTTCATCTCAATAGTAATCTGAGGAAGAATTCAAAGTCAGGTTTTTCTGACTGTGCCACCTCGCAGCCTCTAAGTAGGATTAGGATAACAAAAGTGGAAAGAGCACTGGGTCTGGAGTCCGGTAAACTTATCTTTGTAAGTTCCAATATGGTCACAGACACTTACTAGCTTTGTGACCCTGGACAAGTCACTTAACCCTGCTTGCCTCAGTTTTCTCATTGGTAAAATGAGCTGGAGATGGAAATAGCAAACCACTCCTAGTGGAGGTGATGGAGTTCCAACTGAGCTGTTTAAAATCCTAAAAGATGATGTTGTTAAAGTGCTACACTCAATAGGCCAGGAAATTTGGAAAACTCAACAGTGGGCCACTAGATTAGAAAAGATCAGCTTATATTCCAATTCTAAATAAGGGCAATGCCAAGGAATTTTCAAATTACCAATCGTGCCCATTTCATAATGACCAGCAAGGTTATACTTAAGATTCTGCAAGCTAGGCTTCAGCACTATGTGAATGGAGAATTGTCAAAAGAGCAGGATGATTTTTGAAGAGTCAGAGAAACTAGAGACCAAATTGCCAACATTTGTTGGATTATGCAGAAAGCAAAAGAACTCTTGAAAAAAACAAACAAAAATCTGCTTCTGCTTCATGGACTGTACTAAAGCCTTTGACTGAATGGATCACAACAAAACATGGCAAGTCATCAGAGTATACGAGTACCAGATCATCTTTCTTGTCTCTTGAGGAACCTGTATGTGGCACTAGAAGCAGTGGTTAGAACTGAACACGGAACAACTGATTGGTTTGAGAGAGCCTCTTGATGAGGGTGAAAGAGGAGAGTGTAAAAGCTGCCTTGAAGATTAACATAAAAAAAAAAAAACTAAGATCTTGGCAGTCCCATCATTTCCTGGCAAAAAGAGGGGTAAGAAATGGTAGCATTGTCAGATTAATAGGTATTTACTCCTTGGAAGGAAAACTATGACAAATCTGCATAATATACTAAAAAGCAGAGACATCACCTTGCTGACAAAGGCTTTTCCAGTAGCAATATATGGCTGTGAGAGTTGGACTATAAGGAAAACTGAGTGCTATAAAACTGATGCTTTCCAATTGTGGTTCTGAAGAAGACTTCAGAGATTCTCTTGGACATCAAGGAGATCAAATCAGTCAATACTTTAAAGAAATCAATTCAGGCTATTAACTGGAATGACAAATACTAAAGCTGAAGTTTAAATACTTTGGTCACAAAAAGAGAAGATAGAAGTCATTGGGAAAAAACCCTCATGTAGAAAAAGATTGAAGGAAAAAAGAACAGCAGAGGATGAGAGGGATAGATAGTGTCATGGAAACAATGAATATGAACTTGGACAGACTTTGAGAGACAGTGAAAGACAGAAGAACTTGATATGCTGTAATCCAAAGGTCATGAAGACTGAATGAACAACAACAAAACAAAATTCTCATGTAGAATAAAAATGCTCGTGATGGTTAAAGGGAAAACAATGTGTTTCCTGGCAAGAAGGAAGCTGGAGTAATACTTTAATTAATCTGAACCCAAAATGACAGAAGCTGGAGTAATACTTTAATTAATCTGAACCCAAAATGACCTTGAGACCACACGTGGCCTTCTAGGTCCTTGGGATGCAGCTTTTAGACTGAGTCCAAGTTTTACAGAACAAATCCTTTTATTAAGGGGATTTGTTATGTGAAGTTTGGATTCAGTCAAAGGGCTGCACTTGAGGACCTAGAGGGCCACATGTGATGTCCAGGCGAGTTTTCTTTTTAAAAAGAAGATGCAATGAGAAAACGATCTGATGTGAAATATTCAATTAAACAAACAAACAAAACCCTTGTATGACCTACATTGAAGTTTGTATACATTTCACCTAATTTTTTGCAATAGTTTTTTGGAGCTCCAAAGCACCATTCAGTAAGAAAAGAAAAATCACTTCACTAAATAGTATCATTGAGACCTGAGCAAATTCTCAAAAGATAGCAGTTTAAGATGTAAGGCTTAATTAAAGCTATTCCCAAGTCCAATAATAACTACCAATCAAAACAATCATAATTCCACTTTTTAGAATCACTTAGAAATATTTTTTATTTTTGAAATGTTTTATTAATTTCTGATTTACATCATTCATTTCTGCAAGATTTTGAGTTACAAATTTTCTCCCAGTTTTTTCCCTAACCACCGTCCCAAAATAGCAGTCCCACAGGATATCCCCTCCTCCAATCTGCTCTCTCCCATATTTTCTCCCATATCCCTTTCGACTTTTCCAGTGGATCTCTATGCCCCAGTGCCTGTATATCTTATTTCCCAATTACATGTAGAATAGTATTAATATTAGTATATATATATATATATCTGAATATTTGATTTTAAAACTTTGAATTCCAGATTCAGTCCCTTCCTCCCTTGTCACCCATCCTTACTGGGAAGATAAGCAGTTCAGTATAGGTTGTACATGTGGCTAATGCAAAACAATAACTTAGTAGATATATTGTAAAAGATTGACTATATTTCCCCCCCTCCTATCCCACCTTCCACTTGTTCTATTCTCTACTTTAATCCTGTCCCTTTTCAAAAGTGGGTGCTTCCAATTTCCCTCCCCCCCAGCCTGCCCTCCCTTCCATCATCCCCGCTCTGATCCCCTTCCCCCCTACTCTTACGGAGGCTGAGATACCCTATTTAGTGTGTATTTCATTCCCTCCTCAAGCCAAATTCAATGGGAATAAGGTTGACCCATTCCCTTTTGCCTTCCTATTCTTCCCCTCCATTGTAACCATTTTCCCTTGCCTCTTCTATATGAGATAGTTTGCCCCATTCTGTCTCTCCCCATCTCCTCTCATTATATTCCTCTCTCACCTCTTAATTTCACCTTTTAAGTATCATCCCTTCCTGTTAAATTGGTCCTGTGCCCTCTATCTATGTATGCCTGTACACATATATACACACATTCACATATGTATTCATACTCCCATATATCCTCATATATAGACACATATATATTTCTATTCCCTTCAACTACTGAGAAAAGTTTCATAAGTTACAATTATTGTTTTTCCATGTAGGAATGTTAATAGTTCAACTTTTGTAAGTTTTTTATGATTTCTTTTCCCTGTTTACCTTCTCATGCTTCTCTTGCTTCTTGTATCTGAAGGTCAAATTTTCTATTCAACTCTGGTTTTTTTCATCAAGAATGCTTGAAAGTCCTCTATTCCACAGAATGACCATATTTTCCCCTGAAATATGATGCTCAGTTTTGTTGGGTAGGTGACTTTTGGTTTTAATCCCAACTCTTTTGACCTCCAGAATATCATATTCCAAGCCCTTTGATCCCTCAGTGTAGAAGCTGCCAGATTCTGGTTTCCTGATGCCAGGTTATCCTGATTGTGTTTCCACAATATTGAAATTGTTTCTTTCTGGCTGCTTGTAATATTATCTCCTTAATCTGGGAATTCTGGAACCTGGCTATGATATTCCTAGGAGTTTTCTTTTTGGGATCTTTTTCAGGAGGTGATTGGTGGATTCTTTCAACCTCTATTTTGCCCTCTGGTTCTAAAACATCAGGGCAGTTTTCTTTGAGAACTTCCTTGAGGATGATTTCTAGGTTCTTACTTTGATCATGGCTTTCAGGTAGTCCAATAATTTTTAAATTATCTCTCCTGGATCTATTTTCCAGGTCAGTGGTTTTTCCCATGAGATATTTCACATTGCCTTCTATTCTTTCATTTGTTTGGATCTGTTTAACAGCATCTTGATTTCTCATAAAGTCATTAGCTTCCATTTGCTCCAATCTAATTCTAAAGCAATGATTCTCCTCATTGAGCTTTTGAGATTCTTTTTCCATCTAGCAAATTCGGCTTTTCAAGGCATTCTTGTCTTCATTGCCTTTTTGAGCCTCTTTTGCCATTTGAGTTAGTCTGTTTTTTAAGGTGTTATTTTCCTCAGTCAGGCTATTGACTCTCATTTCATAATTTTCTTGCCATCGTTCTCATTTCTCTTCCCAGTTTTTTCTCTACTTCTCTTATCTGCTTCTTAAGGTCCTCTATGGCCTATAACCAGCTCATATTTTCCTTTGAAGCTTTTGGTGCAGGAATTCTGACTACACTGTCTTCCTTCTGTTCCATGCTTTGCTCCTTTTTGTCCCCAAAATAGGAGTGTAATTTTGGAATCTTCTATCTGCTTTGTTTCCTTTGCCTGGTCATGTTGCCACTCAGTCACTTGAGCCCTGGGCTTTTTGCCACAGTAGGACTCTGCCACCAGACAGGGGAGCTTTCGTCCCAAACGCTGGGGTTTTCTCAGCTGCCGGAGGTATTAAATGGGTGCCCTCTTTGAGGTTTCCACATGCTCTGGCAAGCTGGACACACACCCCAGGACCTCCATCCTAGATTGCAATCCAGATCCAAGCAGTTTAAAGCAAGAGCAATTACCCCTCAGACTGGTGATTAGTCCCACTACACTCTGCAGGCCAGGAGCTGAAGCTGCCACATGGTGCTGGCTGGTTGTGCCAGCATCTGAGTGGCTTCTTGCCCTGGGGGCAAAAGCCAATGCACTCCCTCTTACTAGGTCCCAAAGTCCAGACTGCACTGACCTCTCACTTTGTCCTTCGCTTATGTGTTGATAATTCTGGAAATGGCCACAGCTGCTGCTGATCTGGAGTCCCTCTGGTCCGAGGCTGGTCAGGTCCGCCCTGGGGCTAAAGCCTAAGGGTGGGGCTGGGCTTGGCTCCCAGAGCACTGTGCTGGCAGATTCCTGCTGGCCTGCCAGGCTGTCCTCAGCAGGAGGTTAGCTTCTCTATGTCATTTTGTGGGTTCTGCAGCTCCAAAGTTTGTTCAGAGTCCCCTTTTTACATGGATTGGGGAAGGTGGAAGCTGGCCCTGCTTGCAGGTCATGTTTCTACTCCGCCATCTTGACTCCATCCCCCGAACCACTTAGAAATATTTTAAATATGAAGAAGTGGTTCCTTTACCATTTTCCTCCTCATCACAAGTCAACATTTTCCTTACTTGTCTTTGGGCTTTAATCCCTGCACAGTCTAAGTCATAGTCGTGCAGATTTGTAAGTGATGAAGATATCTGTAGGCCCAAAGTGAAGGTAGCCCAAAGTTCAAGGACCTGAAACCCAGGAGGTTAAGAGTGTAGATGAAAACTGTTCCGATCTTCCTTTCCCCAGTAACACAGCAAGTGCCAAACTTACCCTTTAAAAATGCTTTGAATTTTCTTTCAACATTTTCCCTGGAGCTTATTAAATTTCACTCTGCTCACTGCCTCAAAATAAGCAATAGTTCTCTTGTGACATGATTAGAAATGCTACAAATAATTTCCAAATGGAAATAAGGATTCTAAAATAAGAAGAATACTCTCTGGATGGAGCCAATTCAGCTCTCTAAACTTTCTCTCTTGTATTTCTATATGCAGAAAATATGCCAGATCAGCCCTGGACAAAAAAAAAAAAAGATGAGAAAAATCAACGAATGATGCCTTCCTTATACTCAGGTGCATATCTCCAGGTGTCTCACTGGTACTAATTTCCCTGGCATCTTGGAATAATTTTTCCCAGTGAGGATAGACAAATTAGGAATGTTATGACTAGCAATTGAAAATTTCCAGGAAACTTGCCATGTCAAGTCATGTTATAATATAGAACCAGAATCTATGATACATGCCTTATGAGCATAGAAAAGTTATTGGCTCCAATGTTCAGACCTTTTTAATAAAAAATTGGGGAAATTCCAAACACAGGCAAATTTTTTTTTGCATACTTCTGTGACTAGGACAAAATCTCTTATTCTGTCTTGTCTGACTCTCTGTGACCCTACTGGGGTTTTCTTGGTAAAGATACTGGAGTGGTTTGCCATTTCTTTCTCTAGCTCGTTTTACAGATGAGGAAACTGAGTCAAACAGGGTTAAGTGACTTGCCCAGAGTCACATAGCTAGTAAGTGTCTGAGATCAGATTTGAAATCAGGTCTTCCTGAATCCAGGACAGGTGCTTTATTCATTGTGCCACCTAGTCGCCCACCATGATTCTTAAAGAGAGAGTTCCCTAAGTATTATTGATTATTTGATCACTTAATCTGTAGTGACAGCAAAGGAGATTAGAAGATGAGCCTTCCATGTGCTTACTGAAATAACTGTTTATTTGGGACAGCTTATAGACCATCAATCAAGGTTTATACTTTATGATGCAGGCAGAAATTTAGTCACTTATAACCATTGGGCAATTTGGAGTTCTCAACGATCTCTAATTTTCATTTAACTAGAAATTTCATACCGAGTACAATTAGATCCCAGTGAATGAGCTTATTTTATTTTCACAAGACTCTGTGAGGAATTAAGAGCAATTATCACAACCCCCCATTATATAGATTAGAAAACCAAGGCACAAAGAAATTTTAATAATTTACCTATGGTTACAGAATAATTTAGTTGCAAGGTTAGGACTAGAATCCAAGTCTCCTAACCCCTAAACAAATCTTCCCTCAAAAATGTGGTAAGGGGGTGGTGGGTGGGATGGGGGGCTAAGGAGCACAGGGGTTAGGGTTCAAGAAAAAGTGGATCTTTCATGGATCTGACATAATTTACAATTTATATTGTAATTTAGATTAAATTCTATAAGACACTGCATTAATTTATGATTGTATATGGCTATTCATTATTCACTGCAGATAACATAAGGAGTTCTAAAATTTCTGAAGCTCTCTTGGCCTTAGAATTGTTTAATCTGGTCAATTGTCTCACTGGAGAATGGAATAGCTCTAGAGGAAAACAGCCTCAGCCAAATAATTCTATAGCCTTTCTCATCAAGCCTTGCCTTCTTTCTGTACTGCTAAGCCATAAAATGACTCATCCCTGGAGGATCAAATCATGTAGGGACATCTCCCACCAGAACTTTCTTTAATGCCTTCCTGTTGTATTGACCTCACCAGAGCTCATCTCTACCTCTGACCCTTTGAAGCTTGGGTACTGAGATTCCTGGGTGAGACTCTCTAAAGGTCTTAGCCATGTTGCAATGCTGTAGCCATGCAGAGAACTTCAACTATGTATCACAGCATCAGCCCTGCAGGGACAGTGCTCTGTGTTCCAGCATTTGCTGGGATAGAAGGCACTGTTCCACAATCAGAGAAGATCTTTTTGAAAGTATTTGACAAGCCAAAAGAGTAGGAACAGCAGGAGATCTTTTTTTTTCCAGGTTTGGCTTAGTCCTCAGTATTTCATTAAGAACCACATCATATGAGTACATTATACCTAGTCAGGTAGCAGTAACAAGATGGTGGACAAACAAAAACATGGACAGCCTGCTGTCAGCAGGGGATTTTTTAAAAGTTTGTCTATACCATCTGTCATCTTTGACTGCATGTTCTCTAACATTTCGTGTACACCAACTATTTCATTAATTATATTGTTTCCTGCAGGTCATGGGGGTAAGTTGAGAGAATTTCACTTTTTTTTTAATCAGCAGGAAAACATAGGATTCCATGGTTCATAAGTCAGGAAACTATCACAGATAAAATGAATCTTTGTTTCAGCAAGGAGTTTTGACAGAATCCTTCATGATATTCTTGTGATCAAAGGAATTACATGTGACCGAGATGAGAGACTGCTAGTTGGATTTACCTGAAATGATCTGTAGCCTATTACATTATGATTTACATTAGATCCTGTACAATATTCAGATGACTGGATAACCCTTCCCAAAAAGTTTATTTTATTTAGTGTTGTATTCTGAAATTAAACACCAAAAAGGGAGTATTTTATATTTACAGCAGAACACAAAAAAGGATCATATAGAGAACTGTGAATCTCTATTTCATATTTCTCTTTTTTAAAAGTATTTAAAATTTCCATATAGTACTTTCAAAACTGTCCTAATTGTCTATGCTTCTAATGAATTTTCTTCTGTTCCTTTCTGTGCATTAAAAAATGTTTTGATGGCTCTCTTTTTCTAGCATCTCTATTGTTAACCCCTTCTTCCCCTTCCAATGACCCCATCAACTAAAATTTTAGAGGAAAAAATCATTTGTAACAAATAAGCATAGTCAAGTAAAAAGAACCCACATAATTGTCACATCCAAAAATGTGTGACTTTCTGTACCTTGAGTCTATAATATTTCCATCAGTAGGTGACTCCTGATGCTTACTCTTTTTCCTTTCTTTTCCCCTTCCACATTTGACCAATGGATTATCAGCTTGAGAGATGATGAGACTTACATGAAGTGCCAAAAGGCTTTGGTTAGCCCCATAACTTTCAAAACTTTTAACAATCACTTGAAGACACAGGTGGCAAATTTATAGAAGTTGTGAACTAGGATGAGAGCTAATACAATAGATAGAATCAGGGTTCAAAATGCAGGTCACAACTCTCCTATTATTTGGTAGATGGACTTTGGGAATTGCTATGAATGAAAAAATGCATTATCTTATGACCAACCTAGAAACAAGCCTCTGTGGACTCAGGTTGGTCCTCAGACAACAGAGATAGCTCAGTACTACATCAAACCCTTTCCAACTTGTTAGAACCTGTCAGAGCTTTTGTTCCATGGACACTGACTTTGAGAACACGGTAACATCTCCACAACAAAAGGAGTTATTAGAAAAGGATTTTGTTGAAGTAAGAATTTTATGCAGTATTAGAAGTATTATGTCTTGTTAAGTCCTACTATGTTCTTACTTCCCTGGTTAGAAAACATTGAAATACTTTGAATGACAACTCTTCTCAGCAGTACAATGATCCAAGACAATCCCAAAGGATTTCATTTCATGATGAAAAATATTATCTGCCTCCAGAGAAAGAACTGATGGTTTTTGAATACAAACCAAAGCACCCTTCAGTTCGTTCATTCCTTCCTTCCTTCCTTCTTTCTTCCTTCCTTCCTTCTTTCTTTCTTTCTTTCTTTCTTTCTTTCTTTCTTTCTTTCTTTCTTTCTTTCTTTCTTTCTTTCTTTCTTTCTTTCTTTCTTTCTTTCTTTCTTTCTTTCTTTCTTTCTTTCTTTCTTTCTTTCTTCCCTTCCGAGTTTTCTTCCACAAAATGACTTATATGGAAATATTTTTACATGACTTCTTACTGTCTCAGGAAAGGGGAGAGGAGGGAGGGAGAAAAATACTCAGTTTTTTTCATGAATGTTAAAAATTGTTTTACATGTTCTTAGGGAAAATATAAAATACTGAAAAAAATATAAAATACTGTTTACATAAAAAGAATACTGTATTCAGTTGTGTTATATCTTTTCTCTACTAATTTACTAAATTATTTTTCCTAAAGTTCATATCTAAACATTTCACAACCTTGGTAAATAAATGTCAGTGGTTAACTCTTTCGTCCTAGGATTGAATATAAATTCCTCTCAGGAACATATTACTTATCAGACTTATTGATAGGCAAACATTTTATGAATACACAAGAGATAGAGATCAAAATTAGGTATAAAATTAATAATTTTAATTACATTAAATTAAAAAGGGTTTGTTCAAATAAAACAATTGTAGCCAAGAACAAAAGGAAAGTAGAAAATTGGGGGAAATTTTATAGACATTTTATCAGATAAAGGTCTCATATTTAAAATATATAAATAAATTTGTTAAATCTATAAGAATATGAGACATTCCCCAATTGATAAAAGGTCAAAGGATGAAAAGGCAGTTTTCCAATGATGAAATCAAAATAATTTATAGTCTTATGAAAAATGCTCTAAATCATTATTGATTAGAGAAATGCAAATTAATACAACATTGAGATATCATTTTACCCCTACCAGACTGGCTAAAAAGATAGAAGAGGAAAATGACAAATGTTGAAGGGGATGTAGAAAAATTGGGACACTAATTTGGTAGAACTGTGAAATGATCGAACCATTTTGGAGAAAAACCTGGAATTATGTCCAGTTATTGCACTGCTTATACCCTTTGACCCAGCCATTTCACTACTAGGTCTATTTCCAAAGATGATTAGGGGAAAAGGAAAAGAACCTATATGCTCCAAAATGTTTATAGCAGCTTTTTGTGGTAGCAAAGAACTGGAAATTTCATATGCCCATAATTGGAGAATGGCTTAACAAGTTATGGTATATGACTTGTGATAGAATACTACTGTGCTGTAAGAAATGATGGGCTTGATGATTTTAGAAAATCATGGAAAGAGTTGCACAAAATAATGAAGAGTGAAATGAGTAGAACCAAGAGAACATTGTATGTAGTAACAGTAATATTAAGAACTTTGAGTGAATAAATTATTTTGACTATTATAAATACCCAAATTAACTATAAAGGACATAGGAAGAAAGACACTATCTGCATCCAGAGAGAGAACTGATAGAGATATGTATGGGAAGGGAAGGAAAAAAAGGAAATTTGCATGATAATTTTGTTGTGTATTTGAAAGGAATATCAAGTTGTGCATAGTAAATTTGTAGCTTTGTGTGCAATCATCTTTTTTATTGTACTGTTATGGAAAAATTACAAAGGGCATATGAAGAAAGACACTATCTATATCCAGAGAAATAGCTGATAAATAGATGTATAGAATAATTTTACACACACACAGAGTTAATCCATCATCTCATTGTGTAAATAATTAAATTTAGGGTCAAAAACATAGAAAATTAGAGGCAAAGCCCACGCTAGAACTAGGATCCTTGAACCCCTGGTCCAGTAATTCTTTCTAATCCATAGACTTCAGCATTTATACCAAAAAGGGAAAATTCTGTATTTTCTAAGTTATCCTGAATTTTTATGATCAATATTATCAACAAGTTAGCAACACAGTCTAAGTGAACTATATGTAACCCCTCTACCACTGCCACCAACTTATGTTCTAATTAACAGAGGTGGGGAACCTGTGGCCTCCCCTCAAGGGAGCAGGTTCCCCACCCCAGGAATAATTTAATAAATTCATCCAAGCTGTTGGGTACAAAGAGAAATGGCTTCCAACAACGGACTGAAACGAAATAAAATGTCTTTGTGAAGATCTTTAAAAAAGAGATTCTTATACTCATTTAACTGACTTATTGAGATACTGATATGATGACTAAATCCATGGTATCATTATTTATCTGGAAACTTTCAGTGAAGGGAAAGGAACCTTGTAACAGAAAAAACAAAAAGCTCTTTGGACAGATGGCTACAGAGACCAGGAAGGAGAAGGAAGAGGGAGACAAAGCTGCCACATTGTCAAGCCTATTCTGAATTCCATTTACTAAGCAATGAGGAAAGAGTCACTTGCCAATAATAGTGGATTGCAGAGAAAAACCAAGTATAGTTTAAAAAAACCAAAATATTAATAAATCCTAAGTTCATGGGACCAGCAAAGGTACTATGATGAATGAAGAGAATAATGTGAATATGATGTAAACAGAAAAAAATCTATTTAGTCTCCAGGTGGTTCTGTGAAGCAGGAGGGCCAGTATTCTAGTCCTCTTTTTATGGATGAATGGAAGAACAAAGACATAATGAGCAAATGAGTCATTGCAGCATATTGGAATGAGGACTGGCTATTGATTCACAGAAGTTCAAATCCTACCTCTGATGTTATCTATGTGGCCATTGGCACCTCACTTTAGTCTCCTTAGACTCAGTTTCCCTATCAGTAAAATAAAGGGGCTGAACTAGATGACCTCTAGGTTTATGATGCTATGAACTGTTTTGCTGAGTAATGAAAAACATTCCATTCATGGTGATGCTAGTAAAAAAGTCACACTCACTAGCCTGCTCCTAGAAGTGAATCCAATTTTCATATTCTTGTCCCAGTAACTTCATTCCTTCTAGGCCATTCTGTCTCTGTTGCATGAGATTATAGGAACAGGTAGTCAGAACAAGTCAGGTATAATCATGCTATTTAATTTACTGGTGTCTACAGAGCAGATCAAAATATTATACTCTACTCCAGTAAAAATAAACACATTATATAATACCATGGAGCCAGACCAACATGAATGTCCCAAGCTTATTTTCTGGCTCTTTTCATTTTTATTATCAGAGTAGAGGACAGTTCTTGGTTTATGGGGCCAGATTTCAGATTCTCCAGCTGAGACAATGGGCAATGCAGAGATGGGGAAAAAAGAGGGGGAGAAAAGGCATAATGAATACTAGTCTTATCTCTAACGTCTTTCTTTCATACTCATTATTTGATGTTTCAACCAACAAAGCACTGTTTCCTATATTTCAGCAAATATAGAAATGTGTACAGCAATGTTAGCAAAATACACATGTAAAAATACTTCATCTCCTCATAAAAAGGTCTTCTCATATGAAAAGCCAGCAGATTAAGCATTCTTTTTTTTCAAATCTAATTTGCCCTACTCCCCACCTGTACAGCTACTTTTTGCTTAAATCACAGAACTGAAGATCTGATCTGCCTAACACTGACTGTGTGACTCAGTATCTGAAGTTTTTCATTTATAAAAGGAAAATACAGTTTAACACTGTCTCCTAATGACATCACAGGAACACTGTGAGAATAAGTGAAATGTGAGCCAATTTTGCACTTCCTTGAATAATCCTGCATCTTTTAGCCTACATTTTGTCTCCCTGACAAAAAACAAAACAAAAAAACTTTAGGGTATAAATTGTCATCCATTTTCTGTGTATGTGTGTGTAGTTTAAAAACAATGTTGATTTGTAAGCTCCTTGAGGGCAGGAAGAGTTTAATTTTTGTTTTTGTGTTCCCATTGTCCACCACAGTGCCTGGCACATAGGGGCTTAATAAATACTTGTTGAATTCAATTAAATTGAATTACTAGTTATATGGTAAGTATTTAATAAAAATAAAAAAAAACTCTTTGAATTCATAGGATCAAATTGAACTTTTAGATCCTTTTGAATCTCAAAGTCAGTACAAGGTATTATTATTTCTCAAATTAAAATGAAAATTCTCCCTTGGAAGACTAGCATATATACTACCTGACCAACTATTAACATGTGAATTGGTTCTATCCCCTACACACTTTGCAACCATGACTCAATGTTGTGATGGAACCATGTGAGTAACCATGGAAGCTGAGAGCCTGCCTTGAGTCAAGATGAAAACAACTCCTTGAGTATTTAATGCTGACAGATGAGATTGTAACTTAATTGTGACCTAGGGGTGGATGGCCTTTGTACTTTGTGATTGACTAAATTAGTGCACTTTAAGAAGGAAGACTTTCTGATTGAAGAGATTAAGATGGTGTGACCTAGGGATGGGACTTTGTGATTGACTAAATGAATGCACCTTCTTTAAAAGAGAACTTTAACCTTGTACATTGTGATTGAATTAAAAATGTACTAAATGAAGGATTTGCTAAATGAATGCTATCTTTTGCTTAAAACTATGTGACCACTTTGGTGAAAACTACATGGCCATTTTAATGCTAGAGAGTTCACTATACTGTGTAATCAGAACCTTGAAAAGCTGTTCACAGCAGCAGTCTTCTGGAAAGCTACTTGTGCTTGGCTTTACAGCAGTACGGTAAGGTGAAGCAGGAGAACCCAGTCATTGTGCCACTACAGCTTTGAGAGGGAGGTTTCTGATGTTTCCTACATGCTTGTGGGTGGAGCCTGCCACTGCTCTTCCCCATGCAGAAGCTGGAATAGAGGGGTCTTGCTTTGGACATGAAGCTAGTTAGCAATGTGAATAATGCTTTCTCATCATCAATTCCCCTGTTGAATACTACTTAAAAGGACAAGAAAATTCAGAGGGCAAATTTAAGAGGAGTGATTTTTATTTGCTTGTTTCTATAAGCATTTTCACTCACTTTTGAATAGAATCTATATTTAAGCTTATTGAGCTTTGGTATTTCTTCACTTATTTAATAATTTCAAGTATCCTCTTCACCTCCTTTTCTTTCACCATGTCTCATATGAATGTGGGTTTTCTGAAATTAAACAATCAAGTAGAAGCTGCTCTTGGTAAATCTGTTGATATTTGGATAATCAAGAAATTCACTGTCCTAACAGATCAGAAAATGATGACTTAGGAGCTAATAACTGATTACACATTTTAAAGGCAATTCTTAATAAAGAAATTGCCTTCTAGGTTGACTAAATACCTGTTATGTAACAGACATTTATTTAAATGCCCCCCCCCCAAATAAAATTTACAACTGAGACAGGATTAGAAAACCATCTATCTAGGCTGTTTTTGATGCAATGTGACTTAACAAACAAAAGATGAGACCAGATAAACTTGCAAAGTATGAATGAATGAGTTCCCTCAATGGTAAATGCAGCTCTTTGGAATAGCTCCCACTTTGCCCCAGAAGACCAGGGCCAAATTTAAGATATACATACTTCTCCCTATGGTGATTTCCTGTTGCAAGACGCTTATGTACAGCTGGAGGGTCAGCTGAGGTGCTGAGCCCAAAAAAGCCTGGATCACCGATGCCCTGCTGAACGCCGACCTGTGGGTGAATAGCTTGCCTTCTGCCCTGCCCACTTCTTTCTCAATTTCTTCTGTGAGTCCATTTTTAGGGATCTCCCTCTTCTTCGTGATGCTGACATAAGGCTCTTCAACTCTGCCAGCTTGAAAATATATGCAAAAGACTTCCACACACCTGAAAACGGAGTCAAGATTTTTATTAGATGACGAGTAATCCCCATTTTTTGGTTTTTAGCCATTCTATCCACATTTTACCTATATCTAGTATTCTCAGATTTACCAACGTGTCACAGTACAAGGACTAGATTCAGAGTTATAAGAGCTGGATTTCAGTCCTGCTTCCATCATTATGTTCCTTGACCTTTCTGGGTCTCAGTTTCACCACCTGTAAGATGGGAATAATAATACTTGCTGTCTCCATAATACAGGGTTGTTGTGAGGATCAAATGAGATAATGAATGTGAACACATAATGCAAATGTGACAAATGATACTTTGTTAGTTCAAGGATTTGCTGAAGCCAGCTTCAACAGGCTAGTGAAAGCTAATTTTCAGTATGAGTATTTATACTTTGGATATTGGCAAATGCTACAAATCAAGGCTTGATTTATCATTTTGTTGATTGCCTAGACCTAAGAAAGTAATAGAGGAAATGTTAATAACACATATTAAACTTAAAGTGTGTCATGCATACACTTTTTTTCAAAGAGCTTACATCCCTTCTAGAGCCCAGTCCATCCACCCAACTTTACCTTTTACTTTGATGTCATCTAATCCCCCTAAGGCTGGGCAGAGCACTCAGAACTGAAAAACAAAAGGAGATGAGGAGAAGAAACTAAAAGGAAAGGGAAGGAGAAGTGTAAGGAGGTTAAATCAAGGAAAAGCAAGATCATCTATGCAAACATCTGATTGGTCCTGGCTCCAGCAATGTGATTTGGGTGCTGATGTGTCCAGGGTCTCCTGAGGTTGGAATAAGAACAGGGAAAGGCAAGGGGAATGGGCAAAATGCATAACTCAAATGAGGCCAGGAAAGAGGAAAATGGGAGAGGGATAAAGGAAGGGAAGAGCAAATCAGAGGAGGAAAAGCATGCACATTTCTCTTCCCAGCTGGACTATAAACTCCCTGAGGGCAGGAATGTATAATTTTATATATATATATATATATGTATGTATACGTATATATATTTATATATAATAAATCCAAGATATTCAATTTAATAAATATTTATTAAGCACATGCAAGACCCTAGTAAGATGTGATCCTTAACTTGAAAAAACTTAAAATCTAGTAAGGAAGACAGTAAAAACTCAGTGCTTTAACTTTGGCCACTTTCTTCATAACAATCCTGTGAGTGGGTGGTACAAGCACTATTATTTTCATTATACAGATGAGGAAACTCAGGCTCAGAGGGCTTTAGCAGATTGTTTATGGTAAGTATCAGAGGCATGATTTGAATCCTGGTCTCCTCACTCCAAGTTTACCACACTGCAAAAGAAAATATGAAAAACTAAAACAAAAAGCTGTAGCGGATAATCTATTAAGTCTCACTCAGGAGATATCACTACTACTACTACTACTACTACCACCACCACCACCACCACCACCACCACCACTACTACCACCACCACCACCACCACCACCACTACTACTACTATCACTACTACCACTATTACTACTACTACTGTTACCACTACTACTAGTAGTACTATTACTACTGCTACTATTAATTTATTTGTTTGCAAAATGCTTTACAAATATTTACTCATTTGATCCTCAAACCCTGGGAGGTAGCTGCTATTACCCCCAATTTTACAGACAAGGAAACAGGCAGACAGTGATTAGATGATTTGCTCAGTATCACAAAGGACGGATTTAAAACATGAGGCTGGATTTAAAATCAGGCCTTCTTGATTCCAGGTCCAGTGCTCTACTCGCTGTGCCACCTATCTGCCTTTGCAGAAATAAGGGAATGCTTAAATAATTAAAGAGATATTCTTTGCTTGTGGTTGGCCTGTGCTATACAATAAAAATGATAGTTACCCAAATTAATATACAGATTTAAAGCCCTATCAGTCAAATATGAAAAAGTTACATTACAAAATTAGATAAATTGATAATAATAAATTTTAGAGAAGAAAAAATTCTAGAATCTCAAGAAAAATAATGAAAAAAGGAAGAATAAAAGCGGCTTATCATTACCAGACTTTATATTATAAAATTATGATCATCAAAATGTTTTTATACTAGTCAAGAATTTGAAAAGTAGATAAGTGAAACAGAGCAGAAAAATAGCTCCCAGAAATAGTAGAGCCCAGTATTAAACAAATTGAAGAATCCAAACTTTAAGGAGAAGGACCCTCCATTTGACAAAAACTGCTAGGAAAAATGGAAAACAGTTTGGCAGGAATTAGATTTAGATCCACATCTTATACCACTTACAATAAGAAGCATCACCTAAATATTTGTTATAAACATAAAAGGTCATATTGTTACACACACACACACACACACACACACACACACACACACACACACACACCAAAAGAGTGGAGAACAAAGGAGCACTTTTCACAATTAGGACTAGGGATAATTCTCAAACAAATAAAGAATGAAGACAAATTACAAAAGACAATAGATTGTTTTGATTACATAAAATAAAAAAATTGTACACACAAATTAATTCATTTTAAAGTAAGAAAAATTGTTGAATAGGGAGATAAAAACCTTTCATCAAATAACTGATAAAAGTCTGATATATATAAAATATATGTTATCTATGGTATTTATGTTATAAGTAATTGGTAGATAAGTGGTCAAAGGATATGAATCATTTTAAAATTAATTATAAATAATCAACAACCATATGAAAATTGATCAAAATTACTAATAACAGAAATGCAAATTTAAAAATATGAAATGTAATTTCATAGCCATCAAATTGGCAAGGATGATTTAAAAAATTAAATCGGTCAAAACTAGAAAAAAGTGGGAAGACGAACACTAAAACATTTTTAGTGAAGCTTTTTCTTCCAGAAATACAGCTTATATTGAGATAAGAAAAGTCAAGGTCAAGACTATCAAGGAATTAATGAAAAAAAAAAATGTGAAGGAAGGTGTTCTACCTGTCCGATATTTCAAATTATATTGAAAAACAGTAATCATCAAAACAATCTGGTAGTGGAACAGTGGAATAGATTAGGTACACAACACACAGTAGTAAATAACCATAATCTAGTGTTTTATAAATCCAAAGATCACAAGCTTTTGGGATAAGATATCACTATCTGAAAAAGCTGCTGGGAAAACTGGATAGCAGTTTGACAGAAACCAGGTATAGACCAGCATCTCACATCATATACCAAGATATGGTCAAAATGGGTACAGGATTGAAACATAAAGAATGATATGATAAACAAACTAGGTGAGTAGAAAACTGGAGGAAATTTTTTACAGCAAGTTTCTATGATGAGGGCTTCATTTCTCAAATATGTAGAAAACCAAGTCAAACTTATAAGAAAACAAGTCATTCTCCAAATGGTAAATCGTCAAAGAATATGACAGGCAGTTTTTAAATGAAGAAGTCAAAGCTATATATAGTCACATGAAAAAATGCTCTAAATCACTATTGCTTAGCGAACTGGTTAAAACAACTCTAAGGTACCACCTCATACCTATCAGATTGGCTAATATGACAGAAAAGGAAAATAACAAATGTTGGAGGGGAGGTGGGAAAATTGACACACTAATGCACTGTTGGTAGAATTGTGAACTGATCCAACCATTCTATAGAGCAATTTGGAACTATGTCCAAAACTCTATAAAACTGTGCATACCCTTTGATACACCACAGCAATACCACCACTGGGTCTGTATCCCAAAGAGATTTTTTTAAGGGAAAAAGGACCTAAATGTACAAAAATATATATAGCATCTCTTTTTGTGGTGGCAAAGAATTGGAAATTGAAGGGATGTCTATCAATTGGGAAATGGCCAAAAAAGTTGTGTTATATGATTGTGATAGTACACTATTATGATATAAAAAAATAACAAGGAAGATGCTTTCTTCAAAAAATCTGGAAAAACTTACATGAACTGATGCAAAGTGAGTAGAACCAGAACATTGCACACAATAACAGCAATATTGTATGATCATCAACTGTGAATGACCTAGCTATTCAGAACACTACAAGGATCATGAGCAAGACAGTTCTGAAGGATTCATGATGAAAAATGCTATCCATCTCTATAAAAAAAACACCTGATGGAGTCTGAATATAGAGCAAAACATACTTTTTAAAACTTTATTTTTCTTGGGACTTTTTTTGGACTGTGTTTTCTTTAGCAACATAACTAATATGGAAATATGTTTTGCCTGACTACATATGTATAACCTATAGTAAATTACTTGCCTTCTCAATGAGGGTTGAAGGGAGACAGGGAGGAAGAGAATTCAAAGCTCAGAATTAAAAAAAAAACAAATGCTAAAAATTTTACATGTAATTGGAAATTTTTTTTAAAGAAAAGTCACTAAACTATTTATACTATTTAATCCAGTGATCTCATTATTGGATACATACTTCAAGAAGATCAATGACAGAAAGAAATGTTCCCTATATGTCAAAATATTTCAAGAACTAAAAACAAGGTGAGAGTTCAATTGGGGAATAGCTGAATAAATTATAGCAATGACTTTTTTGTATTGTAAGGAATAACAAATATGAAGAATTCAGGAAAGCATGAGAAAGTTTTATGAATATATGCAAGTGAGGTAAGTAGAACCAGAAAAAACAAGTACATAATAAAAAAATGTACGTGAAAAGAACAAAACTACAAAGATGTAAACAAAAAGGCCACTAAAAAAGAGTATTCTGAATAACATATTTTAAGGACCAGCCTTGATCCTGAAGAACAGATGATGAACCATACCTTCCATCTTTCCTTAGAGTGTTAGGAGACTATGAGTGTAGAATGTTACACAGTCAAATGCTGTTACTATGTTGGTTATTTTGGCTTAATTGCTTCTATTTGTTAAAAATATGGGTTTCATATGGAGCAAGGGACATGGGGGTCATTAAATCAAGAAGTGATTGACATAAAATACATCAAAAATGTATTTTTCAGAAGAGATCCTAGACATATAATAGGAGTTAAATATTTAGTTGACTAATTGATTGACAGATGGTATTAGGCTTTAAGAGGGAACAGATGTAGGCAACAAATAAAATAACCACTTTCCTAGGAACAGGTTTTCACTATAAAAAGTTGTAAATAAAGAAGCCTTTGGAAAGAATATTGTATTTAAGTCAGAGAATATGTGTTGGTGTCCTGCTTCTGTCCCCTTTTAATCCATGTTACCTAATCCCTCTGGGCCTCCATTTTTTCATCTGCAAAATAAATGGACAGAGCTAGATGACCTCTGCAGTCCCTTCTACTTCTAAATCTATGAATCTGTAACTTTGTGGTCTTTGACATTTATCTGCTAGGAGAAAAGTTAAGTAATGTAAGCTTTTTCTCCTATATTTTTCATGCAGGAATTCTAATATGAAGGTTTACCTCTGCTGACAGTCACAAGTTGGTTAAATACCTCTCTCTTCTTCTTTTTTTTTTTTTTTTTTTTGCTTTTTGGAGGGTAATTGGAGTTAAGTGACTTGCTCAAGGTCACACGGCTAGTTTTTATGTTAAGTGTCTGAGGCCGGATTTGAACTCAGGTCCTCCTGACTCCAGGGGGGGTGCTCTATTCACTGAGCCACCTAGCCACCCCTTAAATACCTCTCTTAAGTCATCTCCCCATAAGCCCCTGATCACAGTGGAGTAGAAGTTGTAAGATTCACCCACCCATAGTTCCATCCCTAATCTCTGTCACTTCCAGCTACTAGTATTTATTGTTCATCCTTAGAGTTTCTGTTTGAGTTTATATAGTTCCTCATCCCCATGCTACTCCTCACCTCTAATACATTTATTCCATAATTATAAATAATTGATCTTTGTGTATAAGAAGGCTCCTCTTTTTAGTTTTCCTTTATAGTCCTTCACTGTATAGTTTTCTAAAAGTTTTAAAATATTAATTAACCCTATAGTTGTTCTTTATATTTTGTATCAATATAGGAATGGTCCATAGACCATCACTGTATGTGGCATTAAAATACTTATACATATAGATTTTTTAAAATTTTATTCTAAACTTGAAAAATTCCAACAAACTAGTATTTCCATGTCCAAAGAATAGGACAAAAGATTGTATATGAAACTACAAATTTTTCTATGTACTTTTAAGGATTTAAGTATCTAATAAATCAGGGTGGCCGGCCAGGTGGTGCAGTGACTAAGAGTGCTAGCCCCAGCATCGGGAGACCTGGGATCAGTTCCGGCCTCAGAAACTCGGCACCCACACAAAAATAACTGACCATGTAACCTTGAGCAAGTTACTTAACCCTGATTGCTTATTTAAAAAAAGTGTCTAATAAATTCAAAACACTAATCCTAAAGCTTTCTTATTTGTCTTTGTTTGCCTCTGAATATCCTTTTGTTCTCTTCTGTGCATTAAAAATAAGACTTCCTTTACTTTTCTATACTTTTGTTTCCTTTGCATTGATATCTTTCATCCCCTTTCCTCCTCAAAAAAGAATTTTTTAAACCCTACCTTACAGCAAAGAAGCAGGATGAAACAAAGTAAATCTATATGTTGCCTATGCCCAAAAATGTATGTTTTACTCTGCATCTCTAGAATAAAAAGTAGGAAGCATATTTTATCAGTCCCCTGGGGTCCCCATTGATCATTGATCAGAGTGCTTAAGGCTTTCAAAGTTCTTTACAATGTTGTAATCATTATATAAATTCTTTTCTTTGTACTGCTCACTTCATTCTGCATCCATTAATACAAGTCTCCCCAAGTTTGTCTGAATTAATCCCTTTTGGATCCATCATCTCTTATAATGCAACAATCAATTACATATATATGTGTGTATATATGTATATATATGTGTGTGTGCATATATATATATATACATACTGAACATTGTTCAGCTATTTTCCAATTGATTAGCACCCCTCTTTCCTTACTATCCAGTATAATAAAAAGTGTTGTTTTTTTTTTCAATATCTTTGTACCTATGGATCTTTTTCCTCTCTTTTTATCTCTTTAGTGTATATTCCTCATACTAGCACTTCTGGGTCAAAGGTTGCGTACAGTTTAGTGATTTTGGGGGTAGAGTTTCAAAATGGTTTCCAGAATGACTAGGACATAACTTCAATGCTTCATTAGTATTCCTACCACTCTACATTTCCTCCAACAATTAATATACTATTTTTTTTTAAACCCTCTTCAGAATTACTTGAATTTGTACTCCTCTTGCTGGAATAAATGTGTGAATCATTTGGAATGTTTTTTAATTGGGTTATTAGTAGTTCACTTTTCTTCTTTCGAGGACTGTTCATATTCTTTGATCATTTATTTGTTAGGGTTACTCTTGTTCTCTTATTTTTAAATCAGCTCCCTATCTTGGATACTAGACTTTTATCAGAGAAATTTGCAGCAAGGACTTTTCCCAGTTAATTGTTTCTCTCCTGGTCTTTTGAATTGATTTTGTAAAGTGCAAAATCTTTTCAACTTTGTGTAGTCAAAATTGTCTATTTTTTCTCCTGGTCATGAATTCATCCATAAATACAAAATATATCTTCCTCCTTACTCTTCTAATGTATTTTGATGTGAACTTTGATTTCTAAGTTACATATCCATTTGGTATTTAATGTAGTATATACTATTAGATATTTGTCTAAACTTAACTTCTGTCAGGCTGCTATCCAGTTTTGGCACGATGATTTCCCAAACCAAAACACATTTCTCCAACCACCGCCCCCCTACGTGTGTAGTCTCCACATGTAAAATCCTTGAGGACAAGATCTGTTTCACTTCTGTATTTGTATCCTGAGCACAGAGCACAATGCTTGGCATATAGTACACTTTATAAATGTTTTTCACTCATTCATTCACTATTATGCATAACAGTGGCACTCATCTTCCTTATACTCCCAAGTATTCTCTCCATAGATAGGTAGGTAGGTAGGTAGGTAGATAGATAGATGGATGGATGGATGGATGGATGGATGGATAGATAGATAGATAGATAGATAGATAGATAGATAGATAGATAGATAGATAGATAGATAGATAGAT
>NW_027187277.1:5431444-5545436 GCF_028583685.1 Petaurus breviceps papuanus | reverse complement strand
GATAGATAGATAGATAGATAGATAGATAGATAGATAGATAGATAGATGGATGGATGGATGGATGGATGGATAGATGGATAGATGTAAACTTAGTTCCATACCAATCAACTTCCTAAAGGATTGCATTGTAAAATTAGGAAAAATAAATTCATTGAGGAACAAAAGTTCAAGAATCTCAGGATAAATCGTGGGGAAAAAAAGGGAAAGGGGTTTATCACTATCAGATTTCAAACTATACTACAAAGCAATAATCATCAAAGACCATATTATACTATTTTTAAAGTAGAAAAGTTGATTCAGAAATAATTAAATGTAGTACTATAATGTTCAAAAAGTCCTAATATCCCCAATATTTGGTATTTAACAAAAATCATCGAAACACCAAGATAAGTAGCTTGATTCTCTTCATTTGCCACAACATTGTCCTATGTGTATGCATGTATAGATAATATATGTGCATATATGTGAATGTACACATATTTATAAACTGTGTATAAATATGTGGATGTATATGTAAGTGTACACATATACGCACTACATATGCATATATACCACATACACAGAGATATATACATGCATGCATACATATATACATAAACACATATGTATGCGTGTATATGAATGTATATATGTGTATCTATCTACATATCTCTATATATCTATACCCCAGGGTTTCCTGAAAGTAGGTGCTATCAGCAAGTTTCATTTGACACATAGAACAAAGGCACATGAAGGACATGGATAAATTTTTTGTGCTAGTGATAATTCACATTTAAATAGCTGTGTGACTCCATAGACTTTGTCCATGGGGTTTTCTTGGCAAAGATACTGGAGTGGTTAACCATTTTCTTCTCTAGTCTGTCCCCATTTGACACATGATGAACTGAGGCAAATAGGGGTTAAGTGGATTGCCCAGGGTCACACAACTGAGGTCGAATTTGAACTCAGACCTTCTTAACTTCAGACCTGGTATTCTAACCATTGAACCACCTAAGTGCTCTCTCGTAACTTAATCCCAGTAAAAATTAGTCCCATTTTACATTAAAAATTCTTAATTAAAATGATTTTATAATCTAATTTAGAAGATTTCAGGAAGACATGGTGTTGGCAAGTGTTTGATGAATTTTCCTATGGAAAAGAACTCAAAATAACTTGTTTACTTTGGTCCCAAAGACAGGTAGATATGAACTCCAGCATTTCTAGGTATAATTAATTCATGTTTTCATTTATATACCATATTACTTCCTAAGCATCAAACAATTACTTTGGGAAGCAGAATCATGACTTCATTATCACTGAATAATCCTTTAATGCAATGATAGGAAGATAACTTAATAGGGAATAAATGCAATGCTCTGCCAGAAAAAAAAAAATATGGCTCTGGACTGATCCATAATGCATTAGTGAGCAAGTGAACATAGGGCAGGAGTGTTTATGAAGATTCCTGTCACATGACTCTTTGAAGGAAACATTTTAAAGCATTGTATGGGACACTTCTATAGAAATACCTTACATAATTTCTAGAAGTTCAGTTTTTACCTTAAGTGACTGATGAATTGTATACATATTGATACGGCTTCATGAATTATTTCTTAGGCCACGTTAGGGTTTTAAAGCCATTGCATCTACCCTTGAGTTCTCGTACCGTTTTAAGCAGTGCACAGGAAACAACAGTGAAGAGGGTGGGGTCTTCCTTATCCAGGACCGAAACCTCTGGATTGATTTCTTTTTTTCCTAACACAGTTTTACAAGAAAGGTTTTCCTGTTTTGATATAGTTTGGAGTTAAGGGGACACGTGGCACCACTCAGGACCAGAAATTCTTCATTCCTATAACAACAGCTTGGTGTCCCTGCTTCTTCAAGCAATCACATTAAATGTGGAGAATGCTATATGGCTAAGCCTTATCACCAGAAGTAAAACAAGAGGTCAATAAATTTAAATCTGAGCTGCTAAATATTGTGTCAAAAACCTCAGAAGTGAGTCCTGAGTGCCCTGGAATGGACCCAAGGTTTCAGGTCTATTGCAGCAGATCCCTGGCCTCAGTTCTACAGAAATCTAGAAGGCCTGGAGGTATCACATGGACTTGTACAATGCTAGTACCTTCCCTCTTTTGATCATTTCTAGTTTATCCTCTTATCTTGTTTGTACATTGTTGTTTCCATGTTGTTCCCTCTCATTAGACTGTGAGCTCCCCAAGAGTAGGGACTTAATAAACGCTATTGACCTACTGACTACATTTGTTTGTGGAAAAAGAATGCACTGATCCCAAAATGACCCATACTTCACTCTCACTTTCCAACATTTTAGTGGATAGAGCTCTGGGCCTGGAGTGAAAAAGACCTGAGTTCAAATTTGGCCTCACATACTTACTAACTTCATGACCCTGGCAAGTCACTTAACCCTGTTTTCCTCAATTTCCTCATTTGTAAAATGAGCTGGAGAAGGAAATGGCAAATCACTCCAGTAGCTTTGCCAAGAAAACTCCAAATGGGGTCACAAAGAGTCGAAAAGTGACGAAACTGAAAATCGGAAGTGACACAGAGTTGTAAACAAAGAGACACACACACAAAAAAAGAGACAGAGACAAAAAAAAGATCCAGTGAGGAGCCAGGAGTTAGAAGTAACAAAAAATAATAACTCACATGTATATAATATTTAATAGGTTTACCAGAAGCAGGGATGTTTGAGCTGAGCTTTGCTGGAAACAAGAGACTCTAAGAAGCAGAGTGAGTAAAGAATGTATTACAAGCCATGGGAAACCGTAGAGGCATGAAGATGGAAGAGGGGGGTGTTGCTTGGGAGGACCAGAAGTGAGGCCAGACCTCGACTACCTCAATCAGTGAGCATGCCAGGCAGCTGGGTGGTACAGCAGATGGAGATCTAGGCCTGGAGTCAGGAAGACCTGAGTTTAAATCCAGCCTCAGACACTAGGAAGCTGTGTGACCCTGGGCAAGTCACTTCACCCTGTTTGCCTCAGTTTCCTTATCTGTTAAATGGGCTGGAGAAGGAAATGGCAAACCACTCCAACATCTTTGCCAAGAAAACCCCAAATGGGGACAAGGACTCAGACACTACTGAAACAACTCAACAGTAACCCACATCTTCACTGCACTAGTGAAGATACAAAGACAAAACTTAGAAGTCCTAGTAGCAGGGAACTTACATTTTAGTGGGAATTGGTTTTGTACACATATAGGTATATGCAAAGTATATGCAGAGATTTTAGAGATAATAATAAAATAATAATGATAACAACTAGCATTTATATGGTGCCTATGTGCCAAGCACTGAGCTATACACTTTGCAAATATAATCTCATTTCTTCCTCACAATCATATGAGGTGGGTGCCACTATTGTCCCCACTTTAGAGTTGAGGAAACTGAATCAAATAGAGGTTTTTGTTTTGTCAAAATGTCTGAGGCTGGATTTGAATTCATTATTCCTATACCTGTGGTCAAAAGTTCAAGTTAAGGGGTCTAAGGAAAATTATTCAGAGAGTATTCTATAGAATTAAGTAGAAACTTGGGGAAAGGAAACCAATTAAATGCAAAACCATTCCTATATCTAAAGAAATAATTCAGATTATAAATCTTCCCCTCCTTAAAATTCCCTACAGTGCTTTGCTATATATATTCTTTGGTGTTATTGAATTTTATCTTGTATCATACTTATTCATATATGTCATCTCCCTCTTATCAGTTGTTTAAAGGCAAGATTATGTTATTTTTCATCTTTTTATCCCTAACATCGGGCAGTGTGGTACAGGGAATAGAGAGCTAGTCACAGAACCAGGAATACCTGGGTTCAAGTCCCATCTCTGACCCATTCTGTTTGACTCTAGGTAAGTCACTATAATGGGAATGTAAATTTTAAATATCTTCCCTGCCCCTGGGCTAAAGTGCACCGGGAGCCTGGGGTGGGAGGCTTGTTTTTCAGTAGATACTTCTTGATTGGCCAGTGAGTCAATAAGGTTGTTACATTCTCTGAGCCAGGAGAAGGCTATATAAGCCCTGATGTGAGGCTTTGTTTTGGGGGCTCACTTTGAGAAGTGTTCTGTGATTTGATCTGGATTCTGGGAAGCCGTTGTCCAGAGCCCCCCCGGCTTTGAAAAAACCCAGATGTTGAAACCCAGATGTTGATTGGGTATGGATGTAATGGCTGGACAGTTTGGAAAGCTGTCTACTTGATCTGTTTCTGTCTTGATAATTCTGCCTGTATACTTTGAAGTTCGGGGTGCTGACCTTTTTCCCCTGAACAAGGTAAACGATATATGTCTGACTGATTAAAGTAAGCTTGTTAACCCATTTTGAGTTGCTTTCCTTTATCAAAGCAGATCCAAGAACCTGTGGTGGCAGCGACCCTGAGGACGCTTGGGGTGCTTGCTGCTACAGTCACATAACCTCTCAATGCTCTAGCCCAGATGCATTAAACTCACAGACCACAAAATTCCTTGCTGACATACAAGATTAAAATTTAATTGGGAAACATTAAAAAAAATGAATAAAAATACAGTACAATATAGAAAGAAAATCAAAGCTCTAGCCCCTACTCCTAATGCTTCCCACCATACATTAAACAATTAACTACTATACATTTGCTAAATTGAACCAAATTGTTCAGGACTTACTGATTGGTGAAGGCTATAGAATGGTTAGTACCTTGCAGCTGGAGGTGATATATAATAATAACAGTAACAATAACCGATATTTATACTACTTGTTACATTTTGTAAAGTGATTTACAAATACTCATCTTCACAACAACCCTCAGAGATAGGTGTTATTATTATCTCCATTTTTCAGAAACTGAGACCAACATTAAGTCAATCAATCAATGAACAGTTATTAAGCACCTCCTATGTGCCAGACATTATGCTAATTGGCTTGCCCAAGGTCACACATTTAGGGAATGAAGCTGGATTTGAACTCAGGTCTTCCTGACTCCAGGTGTACTGCTATCTCAAAAAGTAATTAAAAAAAAACTCACAAAATCATTTGACTTCTCATTAATATCATGTTATTGACAGTGGTTTTTTTTTTTTAAGATTGCTCAATAATGACCTCTTTTAAACAAGCAGAGGCTATCTTGACTTACTACTGTGTGCAAGAATTGTACTAAGCTGGGGCGGCCAGGTGGCTCAGTGAGTGAGAGCACCGGCTCCAGTGTCTGGATGACCTGGGGATCAAATCTGGGCTCCGATATTCGGCACCACACCCAGAAATAACTGGCCGTATAAGCTTGAGTAAGTTACTTAACCCTGATTGCTTTAAAAAAAAAAAAAAGAATTGTACTAAGCTAAATGGATACCTTTTAAGATCAAGCACTTGTAGCATTAAGCACCTTAGCATACCCAGGGTAGCTGCCAACACAGGTTCTTAGGTCTGCTTTTCTAAAGGAAAGCAACTCAAAATGGGTTAACAATCTTACTTTAATCAAACATATACAGAATACAAACAGAAGTTACAAGCAGAGAAACAAATCAGCAGACAGGGCTTCCCACTGTCTGACCATTACATCCATACCTAGTCAGTTACCAGAAGGGAATCACCAACATCTGGGTATTCAAAGCCGGTAATTGGTCTGAGAGTGGATGTGGAGAAGACTTGACAAAACGGGTCGATGGCACGTGGCTGCCCAGAGTCTCATCTGGCTACATTACACAGCTCTTCCTACAGTGAGCCCCACAGCAAAACCTCACTGCAGGGTATATATAGATTTCTCTTGGGTCAGAGACCCTCACAACCCTTGTGACCCACTGCCCAAAGTTACAAGGTGCGGGTGTTCCTGAAGAACAAGCCTCCCTCTACAGGCTCCATGTGATCACATTGAGCCCATTAGCGGGCAGAGCATATTCTCAAATCAGGGAAGGTTCTCAGAGTCACCTAAGCCTATAAAGGGCCTAGGGGCAGGGAAGATCTTCAGATTCCCATTCCCATATCAGAACCAGATCTTTGGCTGAACAGCTGTGGTGGAATGGAAATACTAGTGAACTTTAAATCAGTGGATTAGGATTTGAACTTTGGCAAATCATTTCTCCAATCTGATCTGCGAATTCTTATGTATGAAATGAACTACTGCCAAGGTCCCTTCGGAGTTTTTACTCCTTGCATCTAACTCCTAACTAATCATACCAATTACTAAAGTAAGCTGAAATGACTGGTTGAATTCTTTACTTTTCATTCAGTTGTGGCATCATGAAGATGAGTCTAAGATGTCTATTCCATATCATCACAGCAACTTCTATGCAAATGGCACCCTAGCAGACCTCTAATAGAGCTTTTGCCACCACAGTCCTTGGCATCATCAAATGGTTCAGTGACAGAAATGAATGTGGTTTTATCAGCCAGTGGAAATGATGTTAAAGATGATGCCTTATCATAAGTTTTGTTGCTGTAGCCAAAGCCACCATCGAGCCCTTTCACCTGACTTGTCGCTGAAACCTACTACATGATGTCTCCCCTGTTAGAAAGTGAGTTCCTTGGAAGCAGGGACTATCTTGCTTTTCTATTCATATCCTTAGCACAATGCTTTACACAGAGTGAGCACTTAATAAATGCTTTTTCATTGACTAATTCATGGAGAATAAAGAACAGAGACATCTAACAAAATTTAATAATTCACGTTGGCATATGATTTTAAGATTCACAAAGCACTTTCCTCACAATGATGCTGTAAAGTAAGGTATGTGCATATTACTCTCATTTTACAGTTTTAAAAAATGGAAACTAAAAGCTTACATGAATTGGTCATAGTCTTACATCTAGTAACTGGAAGAGCATGAATAGGTCTTCTAATTCTAAATTTAGTGTTATTTTCACTATAGCAATGTTCATAACAAATGACAACCCAGCATTCCTACAAATACTCTTGATATAACTGTATGTCCCCTTACACAAAATCAATGGACAGTTGTTTTTATATTTCACTTTTAGTTTTTCAAAGTAAGATTCTTATGAAGTAGTCCAAGAATTATTGTGTCCATCTTAAAGATGACAGCTGGGGCAATGAGAGGTTGACTTGCTCATGATTATTCAGCCAGTAAATAGATACAATGGGGAAAAATTATCAGTGATGTGGTTTTCACATATACATCTAGACAACATTAGAGGGAGCTTTTTTAACTGGGTGATTTTTCAGAATTATTTCAAAATGGGAATTTTATTTAAAGGAATATATAAGCAGTTGCCAACTTCAACCCACTCAACTTCTGTATGAATCTTACATATGAATGACCACCAGATGGTGGCCACAGAAGCTCCCTTTCCTTTCTCTGTGGCACAGTTTTGGATTTCTCTCTCTTCCCTTCCTTCTGTCCTTTCTTCCTCAGAATCTCTGCCAAGTTCTTGCTTGAGATTGCCCCTCAAATTCACTGTCACCTCAAGCAAGGGGCAGTTTGGAGTGGGGCAATCCAAAAGACAGGACTTGTAGTCAAAAGGGAAGTGGGAAAGTAAACAGTAACAGTGTTTTTTTCCTCTTTCTTTTACCTTCTTGCCTGTTGTTGCTTTTCTAGCCTCAGTGCTACTTTGATCCTGATCTATAAGGGTACTGGGTTTTAGGGGCGGCCAGGTAGCACAGCGAGTAAGAGCACCGGCTTCAGTGTCGGGATGACCTGGGGATCAAATCTGTGCTCAGATACTTAGCACCACACCCAGAAATAACTGGCCGTATGAGCTTGAGCAAGTTACTTAACCCCAATTGCTTTAAAAAAAAAGAGAGAGAGTACTGGTTTGGAATCAGAGTTCTTGAATTAAATTCCTAGATCTGCTAGTTACTATCTGTGTGTTACTCTTGGACAACTAATGTTCTCTCTCTGACCTTAACCTGCAGAATGAAGGATTTAGACTAGATAATCTCTGGTGGCACAGTGATGGTCCTAGAATCAGAAAGATTCATATTCCAGAGTTCAAATCCAGCCTCAGACACTAGCTGTGTGACCCTGGGCAAGTCACTTAAACATGTTTGCCTCAGATTCCTCATCTGTAAAATGAATGGGAGGAGGAAATGGCAAACCAGTGCAGTATCTTTGCCAAGAAAACTCTAAATAGGGTCACAACTGAACAACAACAGCTCCAAGTACTGTGATCCTGCCAAAGTATCCCCAAATCCTAAACCACTTCTTTACTTCCTACACCAAAATGCCTCAGAAGCCCTGTCATGTTTCTGAATCCCCATTTCCCTTCAGAATCTGTGAATGAATGTGAGGGATAGCCTGTGTCTGTTTTTCTTCCTGCTTCAGTACTTTATATGTATATGTACTATACATATATAGCTCCTATGTGGAATTGTTCTTGTGAAACCAAAGAGAACAAAGAGGATGTGCAAATCAGTGTGTTTTAAAAATGAGAAAAGGGGGGAGGGATGGAGCCAAGATGGTGCCATAGAAGCAGGAAAACTCCATGAGCTCCCCTGATAACCACCTAATACCTATAAAATATGACTCTAAACAAACTTTAGAGCTATAAAACCCACAAAGTAACAGAGAGAAACAAATTTCCCACTGAAGGCCCACAGGAAGGGTCAATCACAGTGCACTGTGAACAGAGCCCAGTCCTGCATGAGCCAGTGGTTTTAGCCCCAGGGTGGCCCCGAACCAGCAGCAGCTGGAGCAGACTTCAGAAGAGTGGATCACCAGCAGCTGTGGCAGTGTCCAGAAATATCAACCCATAAATGCCAACGACAAAGTAAAAGATCAGTGTAGAACTCTGTTGGAACTGGGGTGGGGAGGATGGAAGGAACACAGTCTGGCCTCTGCCCCTTGAGTGAGAAGCAGAAGAGCTGCAGCAGCTGAGCAGCTGCCTCCATGTGCCTGCTTCAGAGTTCCCAGCCTGCAGATTGTAGAGGGGCCAACCAACCATTCAGAGGGTAATCACTCTTGCTTTGACCTGCCTGGATCTGGATTGTGGTCTTGGGTGATGGTCCTGAGGCATGTGACCAGTGAGCCAGAGCTTGTGGGGACTGTAGAGATGGTGCCCTTTTAAAGCTACAGCAGCTGCAAAAACCCCAGAAATTTGGGACAAAGCTCCCCTCTGGAAGCCGAGTTCTAATGTGGGCAAAGAGCTCAAAAGTCAAGTAATTGAGTGGCAACATGAGCAAGCAAAGGAAGCAAAGAAGTCAAACCTTATATTCCTTTTTGGGGGACAAGAAGGATCAAAGCATAGAACAGGAGGAAGACAACAAAGTTAGAATTACTGAACCAAAAGCTTCCAAGAAAAATATGAACTGGCCATGGAGGAGCTCAAGAAGGATTTTGAAAATCAAATAAAAGCAGTAGAGGAAAAATTGGGAAGAGAAATGAGAATGATGCAAGAAAATGATGAAAAGAGAGTCAACAACCCGACTGAAGAAAATAATACCTTAAAAAACAGATTAACTCAAATGGCAAAAGAGGCCCAAAAAGCCAGAGAAGAATGACTTAAAAAGCCAAATTTGCCAGATAGAAAAAGAATCTCAAAAGCTCACTGAGGAGAATCATTGCTTCAGAATTAGATTAGAGAAAATGGAAGATAATGACTTTATGAGAAATCAAGATACTATTAAACAGATCCAAATGAAAAATATAGAAGGTAATGTGAAATATCTCATTGGAAAAACCACTGACCTGGAAAATAGATCCAGGAGAGATAATTTTAAATTATTGTAGTACTACCTGAAAGCCATGATCAGAAAAAGAACCTAGAAATCATCCTTCAAAAAAATTCTCAAGGAAAATTGCCCTGATGTTTTAGAACCAGAGGGCAAAATAGAAATTGAAAGAATTCACTGATCACCTCTTGAAAAAGATCACAAAAAGGAAACTCCTGGGAATATTACAGCCAGGTTCCAGAGTTCCCTGATCAAGGAGAAAATATTACAAGCAGCCAGGAAGAAACAATTTGAATATTGTGGAAACACAATCAGGATAACACAGGATCTAGCAGCTTCTACATTAAGGAATGGAAGGGCTTGGAATATGATATTCTGGAAGTCAAAGGAGCTAGGATTAAAACCAAGAATTACCTACCCAGCAAAACTGAGTTATCATGTTTCAGGGGAAAATATGGTCATTCAGTGGAATAGAAGACTTTCAAGAATTCTTGATGAAAAAACCAGAGTTGAATAGAAAATTTGTCATTCAGATACAAGAAGCAAGAGAAGCATGAGAAGGTAAACAGGGAAAAGAAATCATAAGGAACTTATCAAAGTGGAACTATTTACACATCTACATGGGAAAATGATAATTGTAACTTATGAAACTTTTCTCAGTATGAGAATAGTTGAAAGGAATATAAATGTGTGTATATATGTATACATACATATATATGTCTATATAGGAGGGTATATGGGAGTATGGATACATATGTGTACAGGTATACATAGAGGGCACAGGACGAATTGAATAGGAAGGAATGATACTTAAAAGGTGAAATTGAGAGGTGAGAGAAGAATATAATGAGAGGAGATGGGGACAGAAAGAATGGGGTAAATTATCTCATATAGAAGAGGTAAAGGAAAACTGTTACAATGGAGGGGAAGAATAGAAAGGCAAAAGGGAATGGGTCAACCTTACTCTCACTGAATTTGGCTTAGGGAGGGAATGACATACACAGTAAATAGGGTGTCTCACCCTACAGGAGAGTAGGGGGGAAGGGGATGAGAGGGGGGATGATGGAGGGGAGGGCAGGTTGGGGGGAGAGAAGTTAGAAGCACACACTTTTGAAAAGGGACAAAGTCAAAGTAGAGAGTTGAACAAGTGGAGGGGGGTGGGATAGGATGGAGGGAAATACAGTCAGTCTTTCACAATATATCCACTATGGAAATGTTTTCCATAGCTACACATGTACAACCTATACTGAATTGCTTATCTTCCCAGCAAGGGTGGGTGACAAGGGAGGAAGGGAAAGAATCTGGAACTCAAAGTTTTAAAATCAAATGTTTAAAAAATATTATTATTATTATTATTATAGTTTCTTTACATGCAACTGGGAAATAAGATATACAGGCACTGGGTTATAGAGATCCATCTTTCCCTCCTGGAAAGTTGCAGGAGGTATGGGGAAGATATAGGAGAGAGCAAATTGGGGGAGGAGGTACACAGTGGGATCGCTGTTTTGAGGTGGTGGGTAGGGGAAAGATGGGGAGAAAATTTGTAACTCAAAATCTTGTGGAAATGAATGTTGTAAACTAAAAAGAAACATAAAATTTAATTTTTTAAAAAAAGAGAAAAGGGAAGGTTATGAACCCAGAGAAGAAAAGAAAAGTGACAACTGGGAGACAACTAGGTTGAAGAAGCTTTTTTGGTGGATTTCCACTGGCAGAAGACTACGCCTGTCTACCCAGTGTCTCTTTCTTACCCCTCTCCTGCTCCTCAACCTATCCCCTACAAAAAGTCGAGGAGAAGAAAGCCCTCTTGGTTCTACAGGGATTAGGAAAGAGACATTTCTGGTATCTCAAGAACTCTGCATGTTTTCCCAGGAAAACTGTGTTACCCAGTATGGTTAGATTTTGTAGCAGTACTGGGACATGTTTTTTTTTCAGATGCATTGTGACCTAAATGATAAGCAGTTGTAGACTGGTCTGGAGCCCTTTTATAGAATTTTTATAGGATTGCTCCTATGGGAAACAGTCCAGGTCCTAACAACTGACAAGTTTTGTGACCATAGTAAATTATTTTTTTTCCATTTGAAATAAAAGGGCCAAATTCCAAAATAATCTTAAAATACCAAAATCACTAAATATATCATACTACAACATTTCTTATTTCACTTAGGAGAAACAATTTTGACCTGTTTGGACAGATGAGTGGAGTCAAAATAGAAACAGTCAGAAGCAGGAATGAGCTAATTCATATATTTGTATACAGTGTGTACAATATTATATATTAATTGTATATCTGCAAGATATGTCTATGAATATACATTACTTTTTCCAGGTGCATCAACTATATAAGATTCCCATTTATTCAGAAGGACAGACTGTTCATTACAATGAAATCTTGACTGTATAGACTGCTTTTCTGGGTCTTTATATTTTGCAAATAAATCTTTCTAAACTTTCATGTACAAAAATACAACTCTAGAAATATGAAGGAAAAAAGTTCCAAGCACCCCCTCCCCTAGCCAGAGTAAGCATGAAAGGACCTTAAGCAGCCAAGACTGATGTCACTTTGTTATTGCATTAAAGCAGCACTTTTCAAACTCTGTTTGATTCCCATGAAGCAGGACAAACAGGTTCATGAAGAGAAAACATTGCAATGACAAAGATACAGCACAGCAGTCTTTTAATTTTTTGAAAAAAAAAATCATGAAGGATAATTATAAAATTGAAGTCTCAAGAAACAAGAATGCAAAAATTCCCTGTCAATTCTACAATGACAATGACCCTTCCTCTATTCAATTCACTACCCAAGATCAGGCTTACATCTTGTCTGAATCTTGGAATACTTTAAATTTACTTTATACTTAAAAATACTTTCCCAGTCTCCAGTTATTCCACCTTTTGAAGAATTACCAAAAGAATCTTCCTAATGAGGCATCTAGCTTGTGGCTTGGCCTAGAATCAGAAGACCTAAGTTTAAATCTGGCCTCAGACACTAATTGTCTGAGGGGAAAGTCATCTAAATTCTGTTTGCCTCAGTTTCCTCAACTGTAAAATGTGGGCAATTGTAGCACCTGTTATTGTGGGGACCAAATGAGATATATTTAAGTAAAAAAAGCACTTAGCGCAGTTCCTGGCCCATAGTAGACGCTGAATGATTGCTCTTTCCTTCCCCTTCCCTAATGCGCAGCTCTCACTCACCTATCGTTCCTCTGCTCAAATACCTACAGGGAATCCCTAGAAGACAAAATACAAACTCTCTAGTCTTTGCTCTCCACCATATGGTTTTAATTTACATTTTTCAGTTATATTATTCATGCTACTCTACTTTAATCATTCTACATTCTAGTAAACTTATACCATCAGTAGTCCATCAGGCTCATTTTATACCCTCCTACATCCATGTATTCACAAAGAGCTTCCCTCAGTGCTTGGAATTTGATGCCTCCTTATCTCTTGTCTATTGAAATCTGTGTCTTCCTTCAAGGTCCATTTCATGGGCCATCTACTTCTTGTTCCTCCAGTTAACAGACATCTCTCTTCTTTCAAATTTTCTGAAGGTATTTTGTTCTGGTCTCTGCTTTGTCTCTATAAAATTCTATTTTGTATCACACAATGTACTAATGTATGTTATATTCCTCTATTAGACCCTAAGCTCTTTAGGGACAGAAATTGAGTTGTTATCATTCTTGACTTCCCTAATCCTGCTCAGTAGATGCTTAATAAATGTCTATTAAATTAAATTGAAAAATATCAGCTCATAAAAAAAACCAGCTTGTAAATAAGTAAGACAATGGGCTAAGACTAGCAGTCCCAACTTATCTTTCACTTGAAAGTGCTGAGTTGCTAAACCAGCTTTATTTATAATTCCTAATACGCTTACAACTGAAACCATTGATTTCCAGACCATGAACTAGTGCTAGTACCAAATCCCAAATACAGAAGAAATAAATATGATGATGGACAGCTCTAATTCAGGTTTATTTCTAGTGATGATGATGGTCTGTGGATACTATGTTACACATTTTTTCAAATAGTCCTATGATTCCAGCAACTTTACAAAAGCATTTACCATAATTGGCATTTATATGAAACTTAACAGTTGGCAAAGTGCTTTACATACGATATCTTCCTTGAGTCTCACTTCCTTGAGTATTCTGGGTATTACTCCAATTTAGGGATGGGAAAACTAAGGAAGCATGTAAATGTCAAGAAGCATGAATAGAACATAGTTCTTCCTGACTCTAAGACCAACACTGTGGCCATTACATCACTCAACCTTAAGCAGGAAGTGGAAAACTTTAAAACTAATTGATCACGTCAACAGCAAAAATAACAAAAAAAATACATGATCTTATCAATAGAACAGAAAAGGCTTTTTGACAAAATACAATACCCATTCCTATAAAAAAAGAAATAGAAAGTATAGGAATAAATGGAGCTTTCCTTCAATGATAAGTACTATCTATTTAAAACCCTCAACCATCATTATTTGTAATGGGGCTAAGATAGAAACCTTCTGTAATAGCAAGCACCCTAGCATACCCAGGTTGGCCTAGTAGCACAGGTTATTTAATCTGCTTCTCTAGGAAATACTGTTCAAAAAGGGGTTAACAATTCTACTTTTAATTACATTGACTAGTTCAGGGGAAAGGTCAGCACCCTGAATGTTAGAGAAAATATAAGCAGAGAAAATACAAGGAAAACACAAGCAGAGAAATTAGCATAAAGACCAACAGACAGGGCTCTTGACTACCTGAATCAAAGCAATATTGTTATACATTTTACATACATACTAGATCCAGAGAGCCTACCTCTGAGCAGTCGGTGGGTCTGAACATATGGCTACTCAGAGTCTTGACCAAGAAATCAAAGGTTCCTTCTCATAAGTGAACCCCCAAAGTAAAATACCAACTTAGAGTCTGACTTCTCAGAGTCAGAAGACATCATGACCTTCGTGACTCAGTGTCTAATCAACTTAGTACCAAAAGGTGTGAAAGCCTTCCTACAAGCAAGCCTCCCCTAAGAAAGCTTCTCTTCAAGCAAGTTCCTCCCCCAATGGACTCTATGTGATTCATAATGTATCACAGCTGAGCACATAGGCCTATTCATGTATGGGGAAGATCTTATATCCCATTAACCTTGCACCTTCCCAATAAGATCAGTGGTGAAGCAAGGATGCCCATTATTACTACCACTATTATTCAATATTGAGCCAGAAATGTTAAGTATAGAAATAAGAAAAGAAAAAGAAATGAAGAAATTAGAATAGGCAATGAGGAAACAATATCAATTTTTGTAGACAATATAATGTTATATTTAGACAATCCTAGAAAATCAACTAAAAACTAGTTGAAACAATAACTTCAACAAGGCTTCAGGATATAAAATAAATCCACAAAAATAATCAGCATTTCTATATATTACCAACAAAGTTGAGCAGAAAGAGAAAGAAGGAAGAGAAATTCCATTTTAAAAAACCTGCAAACACTATAAAATATTTGGGAGTTTACCTGCTAAGACAAGCCTAAGAACTACAAGACACATTTACAAAACACTTTTCACATAGATAAAGTGAGACCTAAACAACTACAGAAATATTAATTGCTCAAGGGTAGGCTGAGCCAATACAATAAAAATGACAGTTCTCCCTGAATTATTTTACTTATTCAGTTCCATACCAATCAAACTACCAAAAATCATTTTATAGGGCTAAAAAAATAATAGCAAAATTAATCTGGAATAACAAACAATCAAAAATATCAAGTGAATCAACGAAAAAATGTGAGAGAAGGTGGCCTATGAGTATCAGATATCAAACTGTATTTCAAAGCAATAATCATCAAAACAAGCTGGCACTGGCTAAGAAATAGAGTAGTGGATCAGTGGAATAGATTAGGTATACAATATACAGTAGTAAAGGACTATAGTAACCTAGTATTTGATAAACCCCAAAATCCAAACTTTCAGGACAAGAATCACTATCTGACAAAAATTTCTGGGAAACTGGAAAGCACTTTGCCAGAACTAGGTATAGATCAACACCATATACCAAGATATGGTAAAAAAAAAAAATGAGGTACATGATTTAGACATGAAGAGTGCTAACATAAGGAAATTAGGGAGCATGGAATAGTTTACCTGTCAGCCCTATGGCTAAGGGAAGAATTTATGACCAAACAAGAGATAAAGAGCATTACAGGATGTAAAATGGATAATTTTTATTACATCAAATTAAATAGGTTTTTCACCAACAGAAGCAATGCAGCTAAGATTAGAAGGAAAGCAGAAACCTGGTAGAAAAAGTTTTTAACAAGTTTCTCTGATAAAAGCTTCATTTCTCTAATATATAAAGGACTGAATCAACTTTATAAGAATATGAGTCATTCCACAACTGATAAATGGTCAAAGGATATGAACAGGAAGTTTTAAGATGAAGTGATCAAATCTATTTATATTCATATAAAAATACTTTAAATCACTACTGATTAGAGAAATGCAAACTAGAATGACTGTATGGTACTACCTCACATCTATCAGATTGAGTAAAATGACAGAAAAGGAAAATGACAAATGTTGGAGTGGAGGTGGAAAAGTTGGAATGCTAATGCACTATTGGAGGAGCTGGAAACTGGTCCAACAATTCTGGAGCATAATTTGGAACTATGCCCAAAGAGCTATGAAACGATGCATACCTTTTGACCCAGCAATACCACTTCTAGGTCTACATCCCAAAGAGATCAAAGCAAAAGGAAAAGGACCTATATGTACAAAAATATTTATAGCAGCATTTTTTTTGTGGTATCAAAGAACTGAAAATTGAGGGGGATGCCCATCATTTGGGGAATGGCTGAACAAATTGTGATATATGATTGTGATGGAATTTTGTTATTGTTCAGTCATTTCAGTCATTTCTGACTCTTCCTCACCCAATTTGAGGTTTTCATGGCAAAGATACCAAAGTGGTTTGCTGTTTCCTTCTCCAGCTCATTTTATAGATGAGGAACTAGACCAACCCACTTTAGTGACTAGCCCAGGGTCACACAGCTAGTAAGCATCTGAGACCGTATTTGAACTCAGGAAGATGAGTCTTCTTGACTCCAGGCATGGCATTTTATCCACTGTACCATCTAGTTGCCCCTGTGATGGGGGCTATAAAAAATGATGAATAGGGGGAGTTGGCACAGTGCCCTAAAGTCAGGAGGACCTGAGTTCAAATCCAGTCTCAGACACTTAACACTTACTAGCTAACACTTACCTGTGACCTTGGGCAACTCACTTAACCCCAATTGCCCTGCCTTCCCCCCTCCAAAAAGCCAAAAAAAAAAAAAATGAGGATGAACAGGATGGCCTCAGAAATACCAGGATACACTTACATGAATTAAGGCAAAGGGAAGTAAGCAAAACCAGGAGAATATCATACACAGTAACAGCAATAATAAATGATGATCAGCTATGAATTCTGAGCAATACAATGATGCGAGACAATTACATATGACATGTTCAAAAATGCTATCCACCTCCAGAGAAAGCACTGATGGAGTATGAAGGCAGATTGAAACATAATTTTTTAAACTTTCTTTATTTTTCCTGCTTTTTTGCAACATGGCTAATATGGAAGTATGTTTTGCATGATTTCACATGTATAATTGATATCACATTTCTTGCCTTCACAATGGGTGACAAAAGAGTGGGAAGGAAAGAGAGAAGTCAGAACTCAATTTTTTTTAAAAAGTGTTAAAAATAAACAAATGAATGATTGAATAAAAAGAGATTTGAAAAATAAAGCTTTAAAACAATTTTATAATTTTCAAATAAAAAATATCATTAAAAAATTCCTCGTAAATCCTGGTTCACATAAATAAAGGGCAAAATGAAAATAACTTCAAAGCTCTTTAAGCTATCGTGTCTAATATCATGTCTAATATTGTTCTCTTTTAAAAACCCTCACTGATAATAAACACACCCTTTTGTCTAAGTAAACTATTTGTAATATTGTTAGATTTGGGATAAAACTGATGTGAAAAATAAGACATTTTTTTAAAAATCGCTGTTGTGGTTTTTTTTGTTTTACTTTAAAACACAATACAAGTTGTCCCAAAAATCTTGGCAAAGTTTTAGAGACACTCTGTATTTGCAAGATATACATGTATGTGTGTATTTGTGCCTGTATATGTGTGTGTGGGGGGGGTGTACCAGCCGGTAGTCAAATATTATTGATTAGACATTTTCAAAGTTTTTTTTCCCCCATCTTGTATGGGCTTCATTAAAACTCTGCGTAAAGTATAATATTTTATTACTGCACAAAGTTTCAGAACCACTATACTAGCATACCTCCCTCAAGTCACTCACCACTCCAATCAATAGTACACTTCCCTACCTTCTGAAACAAGGGATGCTGAAAATAATCTAAGCTTCCCTTGATGCCTTGTGGCATATATATGAATGCTGTTTATTATACTTGCTTTTGAGGTACACAGGGGTGTATATCTCTCTACTAAATGGCTTCAACCCACTGGTTGTTTTTTGGTTTTATTAGTTCTTGTCTATTCTTTTAATTTTTGTTTGACTTTTAAATTTTGTTTGACAGAGTTCCTACTCTGTTCTCAGGAAGTCTATTGGTTGTTGCAGCAGTCCACACTCATAGCAGCTTTTCTCTTCCCACTTTTTATTTGGTGTTTCTAATATGCTGTGAGTTTGGGATTCAAATTTGTTATAATTAGGTGTACAATGAGAGCAAAAGTCTCCTAGTATGTACCAAATCACACTCCCCTTTCAGTGAAATGCTGAGGAGAAGAAGAAGAAATCAGCTGAGAAGCTGAGAGGGACTGTGATCCAAGAAAAAGACCAGCGGGTTCAGAGTCATAGTTTCTGGCTTCTAGTCTTGTCACTTGCTACCTGTGTGACCATGGTCAGTTCACTTAACTTCTTTGCGACTCAATTTCTTCAACTGTAATGTAAAAGGTTTGGACTCAACAAACTCCAACTTCTCTTCTAGGTTTAAATCTACAATCTTGTATTCTATTTTAGTTGCCAAGAAATTTGTTTATTTTTTTTTATTTTTTGCTTTCTTCAAGTTCCTTGGCTTCACGTTAGATGAGTAAGACTGCTGCTGGTTCAGGATTAGTGTAGGACCTTAGAGATGAAGATCAAATTCAACCCTTTCATTTTCTATGTAAATAAACCAAGGCACAAACTGTACCAGAGCTAAACAGGCAGTAAATAGTATTTAGTATAGGAGCAGGTCATCAGACTCTGGTGCAACACTTTCTACTAAGCCATGGAGATGGCTGATTTGGACAAAATACAGATGGATAAGATGTTTGCTTAGAGCAGGAATGGGGAACCAGTGGCACATGTGGCATTCTAGGTACTTGGGTGCAGGCTTCTGACTGAGTGCAAGTTTTACAAAACAAATCCTTTTATTAAGAGGATTTGTTCTGTGAAGTTTGGATTCAAAGAGCTGCACTTGAGGACCTACAGGGCCACATGTGACCTCCAGGCAACAGGTTTCCCACCCCTGGCCTAGAGTCCCTCTCCCCCTTCTCTCTTTAAAATTATTGGTCTATTACAAAGGTTCATAAACTTTTTTTTTTGTTATGGACCCCTTTGGAAGCCTGGTGAAGCCTATGGATTCCTTATCAAAATAATATTGTTAAATACATAAAATGAAATTTGTAGGATTATAAAGGAAGCCAATTATACTGAAGTAAGTTAATTTTTTTTTTAAATCTACACATCCAATGCTAAGTGTTCTTGATCTGTTATATTCTGAGTTTCATTTTATACTTTCCCTGGTTATGACAAAGGTGGGCACTTTTTGTTTTGCTATCTATAAACATTATTTTTCACTGAGTCTTTCAATTAGCTAAAGTAAAATTTCCCCTCATTTACAGAATATTAAATGTTTGGTTTGGACAGTGATAGACAAACAAGGAACTATTTTGATAATAATCTGAACAAATGTTCCAAAAGAATGCTGAATGGCAGGTGCTTTTTTCATGGCTATTGGTGCAGGAGCTTCAATTGTACATGCCCACAAACCTAAGAAAGACAGTAAAGTCATTCCAACAACACACTACTTGCATACATACTCCTTTGCATGGGAACTCAAGATGCAGAATATTGGGGAAAAAACACAACACATAAGAATGTTGGTGTATATTTAGTTTTCTATTTACATAGACTTGGGAAGGGTGTGGCACTCCTTTTCCTAGAGTTTGTCTATATACGTGACAACAACTAATATTACCGTAGAATAAAATCGAGTCTATTTATTTGGTAGCTCAAATCCTGCAGTCTGTCTACATTCTTGGTGACAACATCTTTGACCTGCAAGATGGGAATAGAGGCTTGACAGACAGTTGGGGATCTTCTTCACCACCAATGACCTTATGTTTTAGTCCGTGCATCTATTGCCAATGGTAATACCTAAGGAGCTCAGTCCCTCTCTTTCCCACCCCCGGTGAGGACGGCCTCCATCTCCAGTAGGCCGCGGGGGGGCCCACCTCCCCTGTGGTCGGCCCACCTCCGCTGTGTCGGCCTGAAGTGATAGATATGGCTGGAAGGGAGGAGCGCGGGAAGGAGAGGATTAAAAAAAAACAAAAAAACGACAGTGCTCCGAGTTGGGGCAGAGCAGAGTAAACCACAACAAACCCCGGCCCCCCTGGCCGCCCGCGCCCCGGGCCCCGGGCTACCACCCACCTGATCAGGGGTCCCAGCTGCAGCATGTGCAGCAGCAGCACCAGCGGCCGGTCCCTTTTCAGGTCTCGGTGGATGAAGATGAGCGTGAACTGCACCAGCACGCAAGGCAGCAGCGAGAAGAGCAGGGTCAGGGACAGCCAGATGCGGTCCCCGGCCGAGTTGTAGGTACTGCTCAGGTACAGAGCAGTCGCGGTCTCGGCCACGAATAGGAACACGGACACCAGGACGGAGCCGGGGAATTTCATCTCCACCCCCTCCCACGGAGTCCCCGGGCCACCACGGCTGCGGACCCCCGGGCCCGCCCGCCAGCCTGCGCTGGTTATCTGTGAGCGCCAGCAGCGGGTGGGAGAGGCGGTTGACAAGTGCCCGATAGGTCCATCGCTTCTTCGCTGCTGCTTCCTCTCTGCCGGCTCCTGCTCCCTGCCAGGCCCGGCCGCCGCACTGGTGGTGCTCCCCCTCCCCGCCCCCCACCCCAAGCGGAACCCGAGAGGGAAGGCTGCCCGGGTGGGAACGGCTGCTGCCTGGTGGAGCCGGACAGCCCTGGCCTTGGCCACCCGGCCTGTTTGCCGCAGCTTGGCTGCCCAGTCCCTGGGGTGGAAGAAGAGGGCGGGGAGAGAGGGCAGCTGCAGCGCGCCGGCCTTGGCCCCTACTCAGACCTGGTTGGGCTCATCTCCAAGAAAGTGTCAGTCGGTTTGTTGTGAGCCTGACCTAAGCTACTGAGGGAGATCTGAGCACTGCTGACAGGTGGCAGCCTTGAGAGGAAGGGGGTGGGAGAATGAAAGGGGCGGGGATTCAGGTGTCCCCCTCCAGGTGGTGTTCCTCAGGCTTCACCTTTTGTTTTTTTTTAAGGTTCACATTTGTCCCTCTGGGCTCACCTCCAACTCGAGGCATCAGAAGCCCTTCCAGGATTTAGCTGGGCAAAGAGGAAGCACAGGGATCGTGAACTTTTATTTCCCTCCACGGTCTCTGAGGCAGCCTACTTTTAGAGTCCTTAAATAGATAGTCACACTGGCGCCGGTCAAATACATTGGTTTATCCTCTGGGTCCTAAAGTTCATTACTGAAGCTCTCAGGGAGGGAGGCCCTGTGAGGAGGCGGTGCAGGCAGTGCGCGGCACAGGCTGTGAGGCTCCCTGCGCCTGGCACCACCATGTATGCTGTGTAAAAGCAGGCTCGCCCTCCCCCACCATCCCCACCCCCACCCCCGAGTGGGCTAGAGTTTTTCATGTATTGCAATTTCTTCAACAATGTTGAATGCAAGCTTATGGTAACTGTGACCTCCGGGCTTTATGTATATAACAGCTCAGCCATGATGCTGAGACTTCAGCCAAGAGTCATGGACCACAGAAGGCAAGTTACACAAAGAAAAGCTGAAATTGATGGCCTTCTCCTTTTCTTTTAATGCCATGTCCGTGGCCAGTATATAGCTTTCCTGAGCCAAAAGAGATGCCCTATTTCTCAGTTTCAAAGATGCCAAACTGTCAGTGGTAGAGTATGACCCCAGGACCTAAAGACCCTCTCACCACATTACTTTGAGGAGCCTGAGCTGGAGGGATGGCTTCCGCCATAATGTACACACACTTTGGGTGTAAGTGGACCCTGATGGGTGCTGTCCAGTCATGCTGATCTATATAACGTGCCTTGTAGTGCTGCTTTTCCTAAGGGAAAGCCTGGCAGAGGAGCATGAGGGGCTAGTAGGTAAAGGGCAAAAGTCAAGTTCCCTGCCAAGCTACATTATCGATGTTCAGGTCTTGGGTGAGAACCTCCTAAGCATCACTCATCTGCAGTTCCTTCGTGACTATCATAAGGCCACTCTCCTCATCGTTTGAAATGAGCGTTGTCTGTGTTTTAGAAAAGCATTTAGCCCTACCTAGTGACAACCCTTGAGCTGCACAGCTGTTATGGCACATAGACAGTCATCGAACCTTTGTGCAAAGAAGAGGATGTGACTACCAAGGGGGAGATGACAGAACAGGAGCTGAGTTCCCCAGAAACAGAAGATGGGAAGTCGTATGGCTTTCTCACTCTCAGCTGGAAGGATTCTACCATGATCCTATAGACAGGTCAGGAGATTATGGAGCTGGATACAAGTGGTTTTGTGCACTGTCTATGCTGGTAACATTGGTGACAACAGCTCTATTGTCCAGGTGTCACCCATCAGTATTCATTTGCTAGAATGAGTGACCAAGTTATACTTCATTCCTGTGGGTCTGGGCTCTCCCATTGTGCAATATACTGTCACTGACCCTTATGTGGTCATCATGAGTGCTGAGGGTCATGTGACTATATTCCTTCTGAAAAGTGACTTGTTTGGGGGTAAGAATCATCCTCTGATTCTTCACAAGTCCCTTTTACATCACCAGTCAAAAGTGATTGCACCCTTTGTGTACTGGGATGTCAGTGGAATGTTCACCACTGAGACCAGAGTAACTGGGTCCAGGGGTGAGCTGGGAGTTCTGGAGGCTGAGGGTCTGGGACCTGAGATTAGTCCTATAGTGGATGATGAAGAGGAGATGTTGTATGGAGACTCCAGTTCCTGTTCAGCCCTGGCCAAGAAAAGACTGGAAGGAGCAGTATCCTACCTGCTGACTGGGACCCTCTCCCATATACAGAGCAGAGCTTACCTACTGGTGCATGCCAATAAGACAGAGTGGGGCCATGGGAATACATCAGCTCCCAGACTGGCACCTGGTGTTTCAAGTAAAGACTTTCCCTATTGGGCAATGGGTACTAGTAGACAACTCCTTTGTATAGCCAGTCATCCAGAGTGACACCAAGAAGGAACAAGTGACAAGACAAAAAAAGCTTTCTCCTATTAAAGAGGTTTTACTGGTTGTCCTGGTCAACCATCAGACCCATCTCTACTTGCTGGTATGTGGACCAGGAACTGTTCATCTATGAGGCCATTGCCAGTTGAGCCAGAGCAACCTCAAGTATGATTTGAAAAGGTTCCCTACAATCAGTTTCAGAGAGAAGTCAAGGTCATTAAGGAATAAGCCAGAGGAGGAACTGGGACTGAAGAAGATGTTGGTGCTTGGGGCTATGTGGCCGGTTTCTGCTACTTTGAAGATTTTGTGACTATTCAGGGGTGTTTATCTGTGGTCCTTCATCCCACTGATTGCTAGTGACTGATTGGAGAGCCCTTCAATCTCAATCCATGGGTACTGATGGCCCCATTAATGCCTTTTCTTCTTTCCACAATGTCAACTCTCCAAGAGAATTCCTATACTTTAACAGACAGAGGAGCTTCCAATTAGTGTGCTTCCAACCTATTTGTCATACGATGCTCCCTGACCTGTAATACAGATTCCATTGAGATACTCAGCTTACTATGTTGCCTAACCCATGGAGTCCAAGGTCTATGCTGTGGCCACTGACACCAATGCCCTGGACACTCTCATCCTCGAATGACAGGCAAAGAGAAGGAATTTGGGACAACAGAGTGAGATGAACAATATATCTACCTCCTTGCAGGAGGCTTTCTCTATCCACCTTATCTCTCCAGTCACTTAGGAGGCCATCCCCAATGCCAGGATTGAGCTGGAGGAACGGGAAGATGACCTGTAGGAAGACAGTGTCCCTTTGCAGTGAGGAGACTGTGTCTGACCTCAAGGGCTAGTGGTTACTGGAACCTTCCTCATGCAGGAGGACACTTGCCAAGGCAGGATTTTCACTGTGCACATGATGGAGGTAGTTCCAGAGCCCAGAAGTCCCTGACAAAAAACAAGTTCAAAATTCTGTATGAGAAAGAGCAAAAGGGCCCAGTGACAGCTCTCAGTCACTGCTGTGGCCACCTGGTATCAGTCATTGGCCCCAAAATCTTCCTGTGGAGCCTTCAGGCCAGTGAACTGATGGGTATGACTTTCATTGACACACTGAGCTACATTCACCAGATGATCAGTGTGAAGAATTTCATCTCCAACCAGCTGATGTCGTGAAGAGCACTTCTCTGCTTTGCTACCAAGACCAAGAGGAGAACAAACCCTGAGCCTACTGTCCTGGGATGCCAAACCCCTGAAGGTGTACAGTGCTCAACTTGGCTTTCTGGGGCCAAATCAGGACAACAATCTTGTGGTGTCCGTGTATCTGCCTGAAGCCAAGAAGAGTTTGGGGGAGATGCAGCTGCTTTGACAGGCAGATTTCCCCATGGGCACCCATGTGAACACATTCTGGAAGACACCATGCTCAAGCATGGCTGTAGGGTCCAGAAAGCAATCTACTGTCTGGGAGAACAAGCATATCACATGATTTGCCACATTAGATGGTGGTATTGGGCTCCTATTGCCAATGCAGGAGAAGAAGTGTCAGCAGCTGCTGATCTTGCAAAATGCCCTGACCCCTAGGCAGCCCCATCATGCTGGCCTAATCCCTATGAGTTTTGAATGATGCATGAGTATCACATTTTGCTGAATGCTGTACTCAATGTCCTTTATGGGGAACTCCTTAATCATTATTTCTACCTTAGCACCATGGAAAATGGAGAACTTGCCAAGAAGACTGAGACCACACCTGACATTATTTTGGATGATCTGTTGGAGACTGATCATGTTACAGCTCATTTCTAGTTGCCCTATCTCAAATACACAGTTCTGGATTTAAAAAAAAAAAAAGGAAAGAAAATCAATGTCTTCAGTCACCTTGTTTATACTTACAGACTATTTGTGGCAAAAATCAAACCTACATAAGAAGAAATAGGGTATAGAATATATGCATGCAGATCTCTTTTAGACAATTTTTGTCTTTCATCTTCACTGATTCCCTATCCAATTCATCATTCATTGATCTTCCAGAGTCACCCTTCCTTGGCAAAGATCTTTCACTCAGAAATCTTCAGTGTCTTCCTGTTCCATGAAATAGTATTCAAACTCCTCTGCCCAACATTCAAGGTTGCTCACAATTGAGCAATAAACTACCTTTCTAGTCTTAAATTGCTCTCCATATATAAATTGGAATACTCCTCCTCCCAATTCCATCTTCATCCCAGCCTTCTAAGTTTTCCCACATTGGTGTCTGATCAATACATTTTCGATATCTCCTTTCCCTTTTTGTCTACTGAATTCTTAAAAACATTTTTATTGGTACTTTGTTTTTATTCCAACTTCATTTCTCAATATATTCTTTTCCCCTCCACACACCAGAATAACAAAGAAAAAAAGGAGAGGGGGGAAAACAGTTCAGCAAAACTAACCAATGTATCAACCAATTAGGAGGTTATACACAGTGGACAATTTCCATACTCTCCCACCTTTGCAAAGAAGAAAGAGAAGTATATTCTCTCATCTCTTCTTTATAGTCATATTTGTTATTCATTATTACTAAATATTCAGTTTCTGTTCCTTTAATTTATATTGTTGACATCATTGTCAATTTGCCTGGTTCTGCTTACTTAGTTCTGTCTCGGTTCATATGTCTTTCCATGTTTCTTTACACTCTTTATATTCATAATTTTTTACAGGACAGTAATATTTAATTTAATTCACTTCAATTTGTTTCATCATTCCCTTTTTTAATGAGCATCCAGTTAAGTGATACTACAAAAAGTACTGATGTATTTTGGTATACACAAAACTTTGTTTTCTTTTTTTTAATTTTCTTGAGATATAAGCCTAGCATGGCATATTAAGATCAAAGGGTATGAACATTTTGGTCATTTCTTAGCGTGGTTCCAAATGGCTTTCCAGAATGTTTGGACCAATTCCTCGTTCCATTACTAATATGTTAGTGTGAGTAGAGACACATTAATTTACTATTGGTACAGTTGTGAAGTTATACAACCATCCTGGAATTACACCTAAAATGTCACTAAACTGTGCATACCTTTATTAAGTGATACAACTACCATGCATATATCTCAAGGAAATCAAAGACAGAGGGAAAGGATCATATGTACAAAAGATATTTGTAGCATCACTTTTTGTTATAGCAAAGAAATTGAAGGAAAGCGAGTGCCCATCGTTTGGGGAACTGATGAACAATCATGTTATACAAATGTAATGGAATATTATTATACCAAAAGAAATTACAACAGGGAACAATTCAGGGACACAAAACGAAGAGAGCAGAACTAAAAGAATGATTTATATGACTCTAATTATATCACGAAGAAACACAACTGTGAAAGTTTAAGAACAATGATAAACACAATGACCAATTAGAACTCTGGAAGTCTGATAATGGATCATATTTCTCATCTTGTAGCAGGAGAAGTTATATAGCAGAGGCATTGAATCAGAAATATGCATTTTTACACATGGACAGTTTTTAGATTTGTTTTGTATAACTATATGTATTTGTCACAAGGTGGCACTCATTTTTGTTTGTATAGATGGCAGTCAGGTGGCATAGTGGACAACTGAATTTGCTATCAGAAAGACCCAATTGATAAATGGTCAGCGGATATGACCAGACAATTTTCAGAAGAAATTTAAGCTATCTGTAGTCTTATAAAAAAAATGCTCCAAATCACTATTGATTAGATGCAAATCAAATAATAAATATAATAAATAATATAATAAAATAAAAATAATAATAAAATAAATGCAAATCAAAACAACTCAGGTACGATATCTCACCTGTCAGATTGGCTAACGTGACAAAACAGGAAAATTATAAATGCTGGAGAAGATGTTGGAAAATTGGAACACTAATTCATTGTTGTGGAGTTGTGAACTGATCCAACCATTCTGGAGAGCAATTTGGAACTATGCCCAAAAGGTTATAAAAATGTGCATACCCTTTGACCCAGCAATATTACTTCTAGGACTGTAAACCAAAGAGATCATAAAAATGGGAAAAGGATCTGCATGTACAAAAATATTTATAGCAGCTCTGTTTGTGGTGGCCAAGAACTGGAAATTGAGGGGATGTCCATCAATTGGGGAAAGGCTGAACTAGTTGTGGTACATGACTGTAATGGAATATTATTGTGCTCTAAGAAATGAGGAGAAGGCAGACTTCCAAAAAACCTGAAAAGACTTATGAACTGCTGCTGAATGAAGTGAGCAGAATCAGGACAACCTTGTACACAATAAAAGCCACATTGTGCAATGACTGACTTTGATAGACTTAGTTCTTCTCAGCAATGCAAAGACCTAAAACAACTCCAAAAGTTTCATGATGGAAAATACCATCCGCATCCAGAGAAAGAAATACAGATCGAAGCATACTATTTGCTCTCTCTGTTTTGTTGTGTTTTTTTTCTCTCTTAAGGTTCCTTGCATTCATTCTAATTCTTCTATACAACATGACTAATGTGAAAATATACTTAATAAGAATATATACATAAAGCCTATATCAGATTGCACACTGTCTTGGGGAGGAAGGAGAGGAGGGAGGCAGAGAAAATTTAAAACTTATGAAAGTAAATATTGAAAACTAGAAGTAAATTAATTAATTTATAAAAAAAGAAAGACCCAAGTTCAAATCTTGTCTCAGACACCTATTAACTGTATGATTCTGGGCAAGTCATTTAACTTCTGTCAAATGCAATGGAAATAACTCTCATCCTGGAGCCTCTGGCTTAATGAAATCTAATTACAACAACATTTTACATATGCCTAGAATGTTACTTACCAAGCAACCAACCAAAAGAATGGAAATATTTTCATATTTGAGTGTCTTATGACTTCCTTCACACTATAGCCATTCCATTTCAGCTTTCAGACACAGGGGTTTTATCTTATAACATTGCTTGGAACGATCTGAATACATCAGCTAATGCATAGCAGCCTGAAAAGAAATAGCTGATACCCAGAAATAACTGGCTATGTAACCTTGAGCAAATTACTTAACCCCGATTGCTTAAAAAAAAAATAGCTGATAGGTTCTAGCCATATCATCTCTCAATGACTAACAGTCTGGTACAAAGGTCAATAACATTTAAAGGTCCATAAGGAATGCTGTCATCATTAAAGCATAACCATCCTGATAATTGTGCCAGCCTGAAGAATGATTCCATTTGTGGAACCAGTATAGATTTAATCTTTTTATTTCAAGAACTCTCTTTCTTGATTACAAGATCAGCATAAGAGGAATTCTTCAGGAATTCTAATAATTTTCTTTTTAAAAAACGATCCAAAACTGATAATAATATGAGAGCCTTATTGGGAACCAATAAAGGGGGCACAAAGGAAATAATTAAATTTATTCTTCTTAGGTCACATGTTGGATCACCCAATAGGCCATAAATTCTGGAGTTCAGTAGCATCAAGAGCTCGGGTAGAAGGTCCTGCTGTTTACTTGTTTACTAATATGTCTTTATGAAGACTAGCAAATCACCAAACTATGCATCAAGGTAGGCAAGGTATTACCAAAGCTGAATCTACATCACACATAGAACTGACAAATTAATATTGTTAAAACTTCTTCAGTGGCTCCCTAAGGCTTCCACAATAAAATACAAAATCCTCAGCATTGCCTATAAAGACTTCGAAAATAAGGTTCTAGCACCTACTTTTCCAGCCTTATTTCATATTACTCACCTTCATGCACTTGCTATTCCCCTGAGTTTGCTCTGCAACCTATTCCCTGTGTTCCAACATTCTCTCTCTCACCCCTAGGCCCTTACCTAGATGATCTCCCCTGTGTACTTCCATCTTTACCTCTTCATCTTGGAAACCCTAGCTTTCTTCAGGACATGGTTCAGATGCTATATTTTACAGAAGGCCTTTCCTGATCCTCTACCTGACCATGATGCCTTGCATAGTGGGTTGTTAATAAATGTCAGCTGAAAAGAATTGTGAGTATAAGATAGCCTTTAAAAGGAAGATGCCTACAATTTACACATTATCCATATTTAAGGTTAGACTTTATTTTAAGGCAAAGGATCATCACAGGTTTTATATTAACAAGGTGGCTGTTTGTACATGTAGGTGTTTTACTGGTAAGCCAACATTATAACACTGCTTTAAATACTATAAACTCCAGTTTCTATTAGGTTATTTACAGTACAAAACTAGTATAGAAAACACATAGGAAATATCACAGTGTTTTAAAACATTGTAATAGCAGTTGGTGAAATAGCAAGGTGCATTTTCTGCAAAAGCAAATTAACCTTGGTTCTAAAGAGACTATATCTTACTATGGCTGGGAGCCAACATTACAGCTGGAAGGGAAATAATATGAGGCTGTAGTTCTCATTTCCTCATTCTATGAGAAATCAGTACAAGAATTTAGAATGTGATCAGCATTTTGAAGTCCATTCTTTCAGAAATGCACATCAGGTAACTGTGCCCTTGGACTCATGTCTATAATTATACCTTTATATGCTGTTTTGTCCTTGGACATGTATCTGCTAGGTTCCATAAATGTTCATTTTTTTTCCCTGGCAGACATGTCCATTTAATTTCATATACAATTCATTGCATTTCTCCAACAGAACATAAATACTGAAGGAGTTGTTCTATGTTAGGTTTTGGACAACAGACCTTTATTATCCTTATGATTAAAAAAATGATATATCAACATGTAACTTTTCAGTATACTTAAGACTATTGCTGTGCTATAATTTAATTACATTTAATTCAGCGATGTATGACACTGTGGAATATATTAAAGGATCTGGCAAAGCGTTGGACCTAATTGCTATATATCTATTTTTGAATGTACTCAAAAGTACCTAGAAACAATTTGCTGAGTTGTTTTCAAGATAGCCTGGGGCTTTTTGCTTCTACAAAAATGCATTTGTGGAAAAAGCATCCTCCATTTACCTTGCAAAAAAATCATTAAAAATTTGAATTATACAATGAAGAACTAGTGTTAGATTTAGCATTCTAATGTGCTAGTATGATTTTCAAGTGATAGTTAATTCTTACTATTTGACTACACATTGATTGCTTCTAGAGTTATATATGCGTATTTCTGTTTATATAGGTATACCTATATAATCATAGGTATATATATATATATACTTTACTAAACATTGTTAATTTTTGACTTGTGCCCCAAATGCAAATTTAATACAAGGGACATCATTTTATCATAAATATTATTGTTGCTGTTATTAATCATGTGAACTGTGACATTAATAGTAATTCTCAGATATGACTAGGCATGTTAGTAAGACTAACTACAAATTATTCCTTTTTGGTCATGTGGCAATTAATTAATTGCTTTAGTGTACTACTACTACATATGACAGATTGGTAGACTGTTTGACAAGGTAATAAAGCCCTGTTTCTATAATTATTGTTAGTTTCGTAAAAATATTTGTGCAATGAAGCAGATTCTGTGCTATTCTTTTGGAAATTTTCTATTCCTATCACTGATTAAGATGTAACATTGCCATACAAGCCCTGAGTATATATGGCATATGGCTTTTGGATATAATTCAATTTTAAAATATTCATTTTCTGGGTTTTTGTCGATGTAGGTTTGCTACAGCAATCCAAAAGAATATAGCACTCACTTAGCCATTTTTCTCATTGGTGATATTAGCTGAGGCCTCTTTCCCTACCCATGCCATTCTGAAGATAGATGGATGGGGATCTACCCCATCCATCTATCTAAGCAGAAGGCCATTGGATGTTCAAAGATGGAAAGAGTGTTGCCTTTTTTGAAAAGAATATCATGGTAGAGGTCTCTATCAGATTGATCCTAGAGCTAATTTTTGCCTTTGGTTATCACAATCTTACTCCTTGTGATACTCTGCATAAAAATGAAATTGAATTGAAGAAGAGCACAGAGTTACAACTCTTACTACCTTCAGAAGACATCTACAACACTGAAAGGTAAAAGGGTCCCTCCCCTCCCACAAAAAAGAGACAGATGTGGTCATTCAAATAAATCTGCTCTGAAGAGTATTTGTACTCTGAAGAAGATTCTCCTAATCAAGTACATTTATCACTGACAAATGGAGATTGTCTAAGGACTCTAAAGACATACCTAACTTAAGGTAGCACTACAGCCTCTGTTAAGACCAAATTATAACAAAAGTAAATTGCTGATGATTGCCAACAGGCATGAGTAGTAAGTATATAGTTCCTTTAGACTAATGTCTATTGCATTTTCTACTTCATATAATACACCTAATGACAGCGCACAAAGATAAACACCATAAATTAACATCACAGACAAAACATAGCAAAACATCAGCCAAAGCTGCATTTTCTCTGCTAGTTTCCTATAATGTCTCATGTTTACATAAGTACACGTTAAGATGTTTCACAGTTAATGTCCATAAGAAGTTGTCTTTCTCCCCCTACCACCTTCTCTCTTTAGGATACTGATATTGCAAAGAAGGAGACACAGAAAAATGGGATTATTTTGGAAATTAATAAAAGCTCATGCCTATAGATCTATTACAAACATTCAGATGATTCAGTCATGTGTATAAAGCTTTGGTCGTAGGATCAGAAACAAACAAACAAAAAGGTATAATAGAGTTTCTAGTTTGACTGAGAATAACAAGAAATGGTGCTTTGGCCTCTGGGGAAATTGAGGGGTACAAGAGGAGAACCCAATACCTTTCATTTAGCAACCCATTTGAAATATCAATAACAGCTTTCAGGATACCTTTTCCATAAATTAGGCAAAATGATTACTGTGAAAGCCACACAGTCTATTTGTGGGAGAGAAATTGCAAGGAGGAGAAAGAAAAAGGAGGGGGAAGAAAAGAAATGAATAGATATCTGAATTCAAGCATTTTATTACAACATACAATGGAAACCCAACTTGTGTTCTAAAATTTCCTACAGCTATAACATAATTCATAGTGATGCCTTTAAAACCACAATACCTTTCCATTTGAAAGGGAAATGAATCCAATGTCCTCTCTAGAAGGAATTACAAAAGTTAAGTGCCAGACTTTACTTGTTAATAAAGAAAAGAAGAGGAAGAAGTATGTTAAAAAAAAATAACATCTCAAAAGTACTTCACATATAGTTGAGAAGTTTAAGCTGAAACTGTACATTAGGAAAGACTGTGCCTGACAAGTTTCAGCATGGTTCCATTCTGTTCCCCTGGGGCATCTTCTTCCTCTACTTGAATAAAACTTATTGGAGTAGATCTACCCTCACTTCACTGGACTGGTTAGTCAAGGTTTCTACAGAAAATATCCCCCCAAAAGAGTCTAACAAATACAAGGACCTCAGAATCAGCTATTAACTGTGTGCCTTTGGGGAAAGTCACTTAACCTCTCTGGGATTCAGTCTTTTCATCTGTAAAATATGGGTGGCAATATCTGCCCTACTTTCCTCCCAGGGTTATGATGACCAAATTTGCTCACATATATGAAAGTGCCTCATAAACTGTCGAGGGCCAAAATAACAAGAGCTCTCATGAATTTTAGTCTCTTTCAAGGATATAGATTGATATATGATACCAGGATTTAGACATTTAATTTAACACATTAAAAATTTTAGAACTATATATTATAATAAGATGTCAAGTTTTGATGAAATGAGCAGGCATGAATTAGGGCCTTAGCAGGACTTAAAGTCATGTTTGAACATAAGACCTCATGGGGAAGGGAATAATCATTTGTTAAATATCTACTGTGCTCCATGTGCTGTGCTAAAGAGCTCTTATAAATATTAACTCATTTGATCCTCATGACAACCTATTAGGCAGGTGCTATTATTAGCCCCATTTTACAGTTGAGGAACCTGAAGCAGAGTTAAGTGACGTGTACAGAGTCACGCAGTTAGTATCTGAGGCTGGATTTGAACCACAGGCCCAACTGTGCTAGCTAGCTGCCTTAGCAAAATGAAGTCTTTTATGTAAGGTGACTCCTAAAATAAAATCCGCCTCTGTCCTACTCCTTTATTTCTTGCCTTGTTGTTCAGTCGTGTCTTACTTCTTGACTTCATGACTCCATTTGGGGGTTTTCCATTTCCTTCTCTAGATCATTCAACAGATAAGGGAACTGAGGGGGTTGAGTGACTTACCCACGGTCACACAGCTAATAAGTGTCTAAGGCCAGATTTGAACTCAGAAGGATGAGCCTTCCTGACTCCAGGCTGGCACTCTATCCACTGCATCACCAAGGTGCCCTAAGGGGATGCAAAACTCTATCCAGCGTCAGCACCATAGCTACTAAAAGACTGATGGGTAGTGATTAAGGAGGGGAAATGATCACTCAATGGAAAGAAGGCATGATTAACCAGGAATGTGAATGATCCACACCAAACATGAGAACCAAAGATTTCAAGAGGAGCAAGAAAACAATAACATACTCCATGTGTTAGACCAGGGGTAGAGAGCCACATGTGGCCTTCTAAATCCTTGGGGTGCAGCCTTTTGACTGAGTCCAAGTTTTACAGAACAAATCTTTTTATTAATGGAATTTGTTCTGTGAAATTGGGATTCAGTCAAAGGACCACACTTGAGGACTTAGAGGGCCACCTGTGGCCTCCAGGCCACAGGTGGTCCCCTCCCACCTAGGTTAGGAAGGTTCACTGCCCCTGTTGTATGCAAGGAATGAGGAAGAGAATGGCCAAAAAAATTAAAGCATTCCTTACCCTCAACGTGTTTATATTCTATTGGAAAAGAACTACTTAACTACAAAAGTTATCCATTGCAGAAATAAGAAGGATGCACACAAATGAACTGAAATTACTGCTGGCATTAAAGATGATCAGGAAACATGGGTATACATATTCACGATTCTAACTCTGGTCCTAACAACTTTAATCAGACAATGAGAAGTTTCTCTATTTGCCTAAACTATGAGGAAAGTCAGAATTAATGTCACCATTCCACTGGAGATACCAACTCTTTCCAGTTGCCCAAGGCATCTTTCTTTCTACTTTTTAAAATTTTTAAATTTTAATTTTATGTTTATTTTTTTTTTGCAGCCTGGAAGGCAGGGCAATTGGGGTTAAGTGACTTGCCCAAGGTTACACAGCTAGTAAGTGTTAAGTGTCTGAGGTTGAATTTGAACTCAGGCCCTCCTGACTCCAGCTCCAGTGTTCTATTCACTATGCCACCTAGCTACCCCTTCTACATTTTTTATTGATGGTTTTGAATACTGTTGATTGCTTTGTTTAAATTGTCTCTATTCCTTCTTGCTCTCATATCTCAAATTATTTGCAAACAGATGGGAAATAAATAATTAAATATAAATTAGTAAGTCATTGACAGTAGCACCCTAGAACTTCTGTCATGCAACATGGGTTTCTCTTGACTGTGAGCCAAGCTATTTTCCAAGACTTCTTTTCTTTTCTCTATTTTTATACTTCTTTGTCCATTTAAAATTTACTAACTCATTTGGATCAGGTAATCAATATGAAGTAGAGATCTGAACAGCAAGCTAATTATTTAGGGGCAGGATGGACCTACAATTGGAGAACTAATCCAGGTCACCATACACAAATAGAGTAAAGGCTTTAATTACCTGACAGAAAACGCTCTGGCCTGAATTAGTCTCAACAGCCAAACTCGATGACTAACTGTTTTGTTATCCCCTTTCACTGGCACAGTAGGAGAAGGGATAGCACTGTCCAGTACAGGGCCTTGCTTAATAAATGCTTGTTGAACTGAACAGAATTGAATGACTGCAGAATTAGTGAGCTGCCTACTGGTAGGTTCTGGTGCAGACTGAATCCTTTGCTCCCAGGGAAAGAAATATTTGCATTTTAACAGATCTCTATGCAGGAATGATTTTTGCCTAATGCAAATATCCTCTGTGAGGGTAAGGAAAATGTGTGTATACTATACATAAACAGAACCTCTGAGAAAGCAAGGCAGGATTGATTAACCAAAGTTAAAAAGCTTATGATGATGAGGCATGCATGGTGCTGAAAGGGAGATCTCGTCATACTTTGGGACATTTTTTTTAAAATCCCAAGAGCAGCATCACAGCATGCATACACTAAGGAGGCTGACATTTTGTGGGAAACATATCTGAGAGCTTAAATGAACATGGCTCTTTTTTTCGTACCTAGTAGACACACGGCAAAAATTAGATTGATTTTTTTTCCTTTGCAACAGCTCATTTACTTACATTTACACAAACCATAAGCATAGTTTACTTGGCTACTATCAAGCTCATTCAAAGCCATTGTGATTTACTATCTAAAGCAGGGGTGGGGAACCTGCAGCCTTGAGGCTACATGTAGCCCTCTCAGTCCTCAAGTGTTGCCCTTTGACTGAGTCCAAACTTCACAGAACAAATCCCCTTAATAAAAAGATACTGTTCTATAAAACTTGGACTCAGGCAAAAGGCTGCACCCAAAGACCTAGGAGGTCACATCTAGCCTCAAGACTGCAGGCCCCCAGTACAGTGTAAAGAAACCAAAATGACAAGGAATGCACCAGATGGGGGGCAGCTAGGTGGCACAGTGAATAGAGCACCAGCCCTGGAGTCAGGAGGGCATGAGTTCAAATGTGACCTCAGACACTTAACACAAAAACTAGCCATGTGACCTTGGGCAAGTCACTTAACCCCAATTGCCCTCCCCTACCCCCCCCCCCCGCAAAAAAAAAAAAAAGAATTATTATTAAGGAATGCACCTGATGGAAGTCTGGGGGCTCTTGGGGCAGGTAACATTAAGAGGTGAGTCAAGGAAAGAGCTCATATTCAGGCAGCACGAAGAAATAGCATTCAGTCAATAACTACACTGCATTATGGGGAAGATCAGGAAGGGATATTATTACCTTAATCTCTCATTTACTTGATTAAGAAATTGCCCTAATAGAGATCACTAAAGTGTCCCAGTTAATAGGATTCAAACAGAACCACTTCCAATATCAGAAATAAATAAATCAAACTTTCCCAGCACCAAACAGTTGGTCTTGGATGCTTTCCCAGCATCAAACAGGATGATTTACAGTTTTATTCTGGGAAACGAAATATAATAGTAGGGTGGGCTTTCTAACTGCCCTTATCTAAATGAAATACAAAGTATCATTTCATTCCTTTTATAATTATGTTTCCTCACAAATCAGCTTTAAAAATCTTTCATGACTATGTCCCTTGAACCTAATATTAGACTTCTACTTCTAATTATTAAAATGAAATGGTATTTTACCTGCATTTAAAAGCTTCTAAAGACAACATCCTATCATTCCAGAAGACATACTGCTACACAAAAGACAAGTCTTTGGTTATTAAAACAAGATTGATCAAATTGCAATATTTTCCAACCTTAACTTTTCATATGTCCCTAAGATTAATCTCCCCCACTTTGCCTTTGCAAAAACAAAACAAAGTCAGTCTTCCTTATTTTCTTATTTCTGTACCATCCCCTGAGTCACAAAGGTTTTTGACCTCAGAGATATCGCTGACTCTTCTCTCTCCTTCACCTTCCATATCCATTCAACATCAAATCCTTTCTTTCCACTGTACCCACGTTTCTACTCCTACTGTAACCACCTTAATTCCCTCCTTTGTTATCATCTCACCTGGATCATTGCAATAACCTCCTTACTGACTTTCCTGCTTCCAGGTTAGTTGAGGCCTCCCAAATACAACCTGCCTATAGTGTACAATCTCATCATTTTCCAGTGCTTTGATTACATCACTTCTCTCCTCTGAAACGTTCTTTGCCAAGAAAGCTTATTCTTTCTTGACACCTTGTCAATAAACAAAGGAAATTTAAATTCCTTCTTTTGGCATGTAAAGCCTTAAACAATATGGCATCAGCCTTCCTTCAAGTCTTTTCTTTCATTGTTTTTCTTTCATGTGCTCTATATTAAAGGAAAAGTGGACCATCCATTGTTCCCAGTTCTCCTTCCCTAGTTCCTGTATCCTCTGCATTCTTGCTCACACCCCTTGTCTGAACTGTTCAATGTTAAATCATCTATTGTATACTTTCTAAAACAGGATGTTTTTATACTCATGGTCGGAAGAATAGTGAGAGCATCATGGGATTGTGCATTTATTTAAAGCTGGAATGGGCTTTATCTAGACCAACATCTCCTACCCCCACAAAAACAAAAAACAAACCATGCAACAAAACACTCCATTTAACAGATGAAGAAGCCAAAAACCCAAAGTGATTAAGTGATCTGCCCAAGTTCACATATGTCAGGTGATTGATAAAATCCCAGTCATCTAACTCCAAGGTCAGGTCTTGCCACAACAACAAATAAGAGTTTATTCCCTGAAAAGAGGAGAGAACTCCCCAAACACCTGTGTGTTTATTCTTCAAATAATTTAATTTTTGTAAATGTAGATTCTGATAAAGTTAACCCATGTTTCTAACCTAGAAGAGTGAAATTGTTCAAAGAGCAATAATGTAATTCATTTGGATCTTATTTCCTGTGGAAGTGGCCCACTAGGGTCATATTTTTATCCTCCCACCACCACCAGAAAATTCCATTTAAATGAAAAAAATAATAGTATATTAGGGATTCTTTTTCTGTCATTGTTATTCTTGGAACAGAAGTAAAGGCAGTAAGATAAGTTATTTTGTAACATTGCCTCAATTTTTTTTCTCAGTTCTTATCTTGAAGAAGGGTAGTCAACCAGATATAGAATGAAATATTAGAGAATTCCAAGCTGGTAGCTTATTTATTAAATTTTTAAAAAAGTTTTAAAGTAGCTATAGAAAGAGTTTGCTTTGATTGAGTGCTATTTGAATGTTCTAGAGCCTTCTGCATAACAAGTTTTAGGTTCTGCTCAAGAATTACTGTTTCCTAACTCCCCAGAATTGAAACCACTGCCTGAAGTAATGCATATAGTTCTGTGTTTATAAATATGAATATCTAATTATAGACAAATGTACTACATTAAAATTTCAGCTTTGTTTGTAATGAGTAATAAATAATGACTAATGAACAATTAATAATGAAAATACAAAGGAGAGCAAGATATTAGATATGAGACTTACTTAGAAACAGTATTTTCTATTAGAAATTAAGTAGTTGTCAAGGGAACGAAATACACAACAAATACAGTAACATAAATGTAAAGAACACTTAGAGAAACCAGTTCTGAAGAAATGTAATAATCCGTTTTGACCTAAGAGATCAGATAATGAAATATACCTCCCAATGCACTGCATATCCTTTTGGGAGCGGTCATTCTATGAACTGGTTTTACTCACAATTGTTTAGCTGGGGGTGTATTCAGTCATGATTTGGATGTAAAGACAAACGTCATCTATTTCTTAGGGAAAGAACATGGTCCATTGGAAAGACCCCTGGTTCTGGCATCAGATCACATAGGTTTGAATCTCATCTCTCATTCTTACTACCTGTATGGCTTCAGGCAAATCACTTAACTGTCTGGGCCTCAGTTTTATCATCTGTAAAAGGAGGGATAGGGACTACTTCTCAGGTCTCTTCCAGTACTAAATGTATGGTCCCAAGTTCAGGCTAACTTATTAGCTAGGGACCAATGGTTGTATAAACGACCTTCTTTCATACGCTACACCTTAAAAAACTCCTTCACACAATATCAGTATCTTAATCATTTTCATATCACTTTAGCGCTATAACATTAAAACAAACTTAGTAGGCTCTCAGTTGTATTGGATCTTGAAAATATAGGTGTGTTTTCAGTTTTCTCACCACCCTACAGTAGAAAATTGATCATCACAAAAGTGTACAGATAAACAGACAAAGGAAAGCAATTTATACAATTGACAACTTCGAAGGATCTAAGATTAATACAATGACCAACCACAATTTCAAGGGACCCACAATAAAGTATGGTAGCCACTTCCCCAACAGAGAGGTGGTGAACTCAGGGTGCAAAACGAGACATTTGTTGGACATAGTCAATACAGAATTATTTTTTGCTTGACTATGCATATTTAATAGAAGAATTTTTTTTTATTTTCTCTGCTAATGGCAGGGGGAGTTTTGTTGATTAAAAAAAATAACAAAGTATGAAGGTGCATTCAAAATTCCATAGTGTTTTAAAACTAAGTCTGTACTAGAACTGTTTTAAGATTTTTATCCATTCACAGCAGGGTCTAAACTTCTCTGACAGCTTGTCTTTAAAGCTCTGAAGCAATTCACCTATTGAATAGATGCCTGGGGAAACAAGTGAAATAATCTAAACTATTAATTTTACTGAGAGCAATGTTTTACCCAGGTTCACCATATGAAGTCCCTTTTGGTCTCTGACCAAGATACTGGGTCAGCAGTATCCGACCAGAAGCTGCAAAAATACAATTTTGTAGTTAATTACCACAGAATTGAAGTAGGGGGATTGACCAATAGTTTTAAAATTCAACTAATACCCTAAAAGACATTACATACTTTAAAACATTATTTTTAAAAATATTCCTATGCCTTATGCCTGAAATTGATCACATCTTTGCTCCCAGAATCCTCTTTCAAGGCGCACCTCAGATGCCTTCTTGTTCCTGATTCTCTGGGCTAAAAATAATCCCTGCTTGCTCTAATCTCTCCTCCTCATTCTGCTGGATCTCTTCAAAGTACTTACTGATAGTTTAATGTGTATTATAGTTACTGTGTACAGTTTACATCCCCTGTACTAGACCGTAAACTCCTGAGGACAGGGACAAGTTTTTCTTTTTTATCTTTGTATACTAACCCCTAGTATGGTGACTTGCATGGAGTAGAAGCTTCACAAATGTTTGTTGAATTAAAATTCAATTACTAGACAATACTGTTGACACATCAAAACAGAAAAATACTTGACAGTGATACTACATTTGCTAGGCTAAAGCATTTTATGTGCATTTCTATTTGTTTTAGGGAAAGGGAAAGGGATCAGGAAGAGATACACTATGAGGTTAAAGGGAACTTAACACCTCTGGGTTCAGAACTAATTGTGAAATCATTTCTTCAAGGTGCCCCCAAAAATGGTAAAATGTAGGCTCCGGGCAGTAAAAATAACATTTCCATAAGTCAAAGCTTTCAGCTCTGGAAGTCTCTGATTAACTTTGTTCTTGGATTTAAGGATAAGGAGCTCCTACAACTGTTTAGTTCTCACTCCAATTTCCAGGGCATCATTTTTTTTTATATTTTCATATTCTATATTCATTTGTTTTTCTATGCTACCAAATGAAAGGTAATTCATGTCTCTTTCCCTTTTCTTCACCTCTGGTCTCATGTTTGTTTTTTCCTTAAAATGGAGAGATTTCTAAGCTTTTAAGGAATGTAATTTTTTTTTTAAAAAAAGATGCAAGTTTCCCTCTCAAATCTAGTATCATTTAACATCACTTGAACCCCCGACATGCTTCTCTCCTTCCCACCTCTTCCCCCACCCCATACCCCAGCAATGTTAAGGCTAGTGGTAGTAATACCGCTGTCTGGCTTATGTATAAATTGCCTTCTTTTTATGCTAAAGGAAAATCTCAGGTGCCTTTGTGTGACCGCACTGGTGATTGTCATCTTCTAAACAAAAATGCTGAAGAGTGGGAATTCAGCCTGGCCAGGTTGCAGCAAGTCAATCAGGAAGCACACAGTTCCGGAGAAGCCTTCATACAGACTGTAAATACTCTCCAGTACCCGGGAACCGGCTTTGAATTCCTCTGTAAACAAGAACTCTGCAAACCTGAGAGAGAAAGCAAATAGAAAACATCACTAGTTTGCTAGTGAGAATTTCCACATTCTAGGTCTTTGAGTTACTTGTTTCATCAACCTGGGTTGTATAACATAGGACATAAGCCTTAAGACAACTAAGATTTTGCCTGTTTGTAAAGATATTTGCAAACTGTTGTTAATAATGTTATTATGCCTTTTGACCAAGAGATTCCACTGCTTAGACATATACCCTAAGGAGGTCATTGATAAAAAACAAAAGTCCTATATGTACCAAAATATTTATAGCAGCATTTTTTTTTATTAGCAAAAAATGGAAACAAAGCAGATGTCTATTGTTTTGGGGAAATGGCTGAACAAACTGAGATATGGGAATATAATGGAATCTTACTGTACAAATATGAATGCAGAGAAGCATAGAAAGTATTACATGAACTGACTCAATGTGAAGTAAGCAGAGTCAAGAAAACAATATGCACAATTACCATAACAATGCAAATGAGATGAAAAACCAACTACTACCAAAAATTGGAAATGAATATTGTGTAGAAGAAGTGTGGCTCCAAAGAAGAGATATGAGAAGACCCTTCCCCCTACTCCTCTGCAGAAGCTGGGAGTCCACAGGTGTGGGACATTGTCAGATTTTTTTTTCAATGCACTGATTTTCTTGACTTTTTTCTCTTCCTTTTCCTCAAAAATATATTTGTCTTATTGTAGGGTCAATAAAATATTCACAAATGTTTATGGCAACTGTAAATATGCTGGCATGGTTCCCAATTGCAAAAATATAACAGACTCTCCATATAGAAAATAGAAGCAAAATATTTATTCAGACAACAGAAAACCAAATCCCAATACCAGGAAACTGAACCCATCATAGCAACAAAGAAGTTAATACACCATAGCACAGCAGAGAGCCACACCATCCTTAAGTCTTCCAATAAACCAACACTCAGAAGCCTAGCTCTCCCCTTGGGTGCATCCTCTCCTCCCTCCACCTCTAACTTCTATGACTCCCAGCTTCCTGTGGACTCTGCTCCACACTTCAGCAAACTGCTTCCACCACAGGCTCCATTCAGCTTATTGGGGGCAGGGAAGATCTTCAAATTCCTAATACCATTATGCTTATTTGTTGTTCCTCTCTCTCACTCTGGGAGAGAGGAAGACAAAGGATACAAGGCAAAGTAGAAACAAAACATATCAAGAAAATTTTATTAAAAAAAAGTTCTAGTTCATATAATCACACCATAAATTTAGAGGTAGAAAGGACCCCAGAGATCATCAAATCCAATCCCTTTTATTTTACTTTTGAAGAAACTGAGGCCCAGAGAAGCGATTTACCCAAAGTCACAAAGGGAAGAAGTGGCAACACTGGGATATGGACCAGGGCCTATGTCTGGAAATCCAGCACTCATTCCGCTACAGAATAATTAAATAACTAATAACTTAGCGAAATATAAATATAGCATATTTTAAAAATATATAATATATAACACAGTATAGTATAATATAATAAATAAATATAATATTAATATAAAGTTAAATAACTAATAACTAAATAATTAAATAACTAATAAATTTAGTTAAATATAAATATAGCATATTTAATAAATATATAATATATATCAATGAAATAGAGGACTTTCAAGCATTCTTGAAGAAAAAACCAGAGTTGAATAGAAAATTTGACATTCAGATACAAGAAGCAAGAGAAGCATGAGAAGGTAAACAAGGAAAAGAAATCATAAGGAACTTATCAAAGTTGAATTATTAACATTCCTACGTGGAAAAATGATAATTGTAACTTATGAAACTTTTCTCAGTATGAGAATATTTGAAGGGAATAGAAATGTCTCTCTCTCTCTCTCTCTCTCTATATATATATATATATATATACACACATACATATATGTCTATATAGGAGGGTATATGGGTGTATGAATACATATGTGAATGTGTGTATACATGTGTACAGGTATACATAGAGAGAGGGTACAGGACCAATTGAATAGGAAGGGATGATATTTAAAAGGTGAAATTGAGAGGTGAGAGAGGAATATAATGAGAGGTGATGGGGAGAGACAATGGGGTAAATTATCCCATTTAGAAGAGGCAAGGAAAAACTGTTACAATGGAGGGGAAGAACAGGAAGGCAAAAGGGAATGGGTCAACCTTATCTCATTGAATTTGGCTTAGGGAGGGAATGACATATACACTAAATAGGGTATCTTGCCTTACAGGAGAGTAGGGGGGAAGGGGATGAGAGGGGGGATGATGGAGGGGAGGGCAGGCTGGGGAGGAGGTAGAAGTTGGAAGCACACACTTTTGAAAAGGGGCAGGATCAAAGTAGAGAAAAGAACAAGTGGGGGACGGGATAGGATGGAAGGAAATTTAGTCAATCTTTTACAAAATATCCACTATGGAAAAGTTTTGCACTACACATGTACAACCTATATTGAATTACTTATCTTCCCAGTAAGGGTGGGTGATGAGGGAGGAAGGGAAAAAATCTGGAATCCAAAGTTTTAAAATCAAATGTTTAAAAAAAAAAATATATATATATATAATATTTTTTTATGTGCAACTGGGAAATAAGATATACAGGCATTGGGGTATAGAGATCCACTTTGTGCTACTGGTAAGTCAGAAGGGGAATGAGGGAGGATATAGGAGAGAGCAGATTGGGAGAGGGGGGTATACAGTGGAATCTCTGTTTTGGGGTGGTGGGTAGGGGAAAGATAGGGAGAAAATTTGTAAATCGAAATCTTTCTGAAATGAATGATGTAAACCAAAAATAAACATAAAATTTAATTAAAAAAATAAAATAAAAGACAGTAAGTGTTGTAGCTTACCTATGGCATCAAATTTTGTTGCTGAGTCATTTCAGTTATGTCTGATGCTTCATGACTCCATTGGGTATTTTCTTAGCAAAGATACTACAATGTTTGCCATTTCCTTCTCTAGCTCATTGTACAGATGCAGAAATGGAGGCAAACAAGATTGACTCACCTAGTAGGTATCTGAGGCAGAATTTGAACTCAGGTCAATTCCAGGTCTGGCACTTTATCCACTGTGCCACCTAGCTACCCTTTATGGCATCACACACCAACACCAAAGCCAGAGAAACCAGATTTTTATTTTTTTTGACGAAAAACAAAATCTTTCAATATGATAATGTTTCATGATAGAGACATAATCATAGTTATGTGATTTTTAGGCAACTTAACTTTTGTTTGCCTCAGTTCCTTCATCTATAAAATGTGGAAATATTAGCAACTACCTCCTATGGTGGTTGTGAGGATCAAATGAGGTAATATTTTGAAAAGAGCTTTTCAAACTTTAAAATATCATATAAATGCTAGCAATTATTGCTACATGGGGACATCTAGGTGGCCCAGTAAATAGAGTGCTGGTCTTAGAATGAAGAAGAATTGAGTTCAAATTCAACCTCAGACATTTACTAGTTGTATGACCCTGGGAAAATCATTTAACTCTCTTTGCCTCAGTTTCCCCATTTGAAAATAAGCTGGAGAAGGAAATTGCAAATCATTTTAGTATTTTTGCCAAGAAAACCACAAATGGAGTTACAAAGAGTCAGACATGACTGAAAACAACTAAACAATAAACAGCAATATTATGGCTATATATATATATACACATACAACTAACAGGAGAGATTTTATATATATATATATATATATTCAAACTATGTATGTAACTGTATGCATGTACATATCTGGTAGGGGGGATTTGTTTTGTTCTCGGCTATGTTATAGATATTATATAAACTGTACTTACTAACTAATTATTGTGATCAATGATTAAGAAAGAGAAAGTAAACAAATGAGACATTGCTTTATGCTCTCCCATAGTAGAGACCTCTTTTAGTTTGTAGGATAGAATCTAGAGCTTGACTCTAGAGAAAAAGAAGGATGGTGTGCCTCATGGACAGAATTTGGGACAGATGCTAAAGTATGGGTTATTTTATTCCATTTACAGTTATGTTGCTCTCTAGGCAGACTGGATGAGACAAAATGAAATGAAAGTAGGGACAATGACTAAAACACACATAATTCACTACCAGATAAGACTCTTCATTCCAACCATCACTGTATATGAATGCCTTTCCAAGTCAATCAATATTGCCTTAACCTACCATCAAACAACTTCTTTGGGGGACCCAATTAAGCAGAATTCAAGGAAATTGAGAAAAATTAAGATACAAATCCTAAGTTGAATGGATGAAATTTTAAATGAAACATCATCCTTACTGATTCCAATGCTATTTTCTCAATCAAAGAACAGAAAAAGAAAAAAGGAGCCACTTAGTGCCATTGTTCTCATGGCTGAGATGAAAAGTCAAAAGATTTTGAATTTTGGGTAACTCTAATGTGAGGAACAAATTTGGGTATTTTGGTGAGAATAAAAAATACAAGAATATGATGAAATACTGTACTGTAAGAAACAATGAATATGATGAAATCATGGGATGAATGCCTCGAAAGACTTAAGTGAACTGATATTGAGTAAAGCAAATAGAACCAGGAAAACAATATATACAATGTCTACAATTATGTAAATGGAAAAAATAACGACCAAAAAATCCCACCAATGAATACTACAAAATGACTATGATCCAACTTGACCCCAAAGAAAAGATATGAGAAGAAATCTTCCTGTGATTCCTGGCAGAGGTAGGGATCCACGGGTATGAAGCATGACATATCAAGTCAGAATTGTTCCATTTTTCTCTAATTTCTGCTGAATATTTTTTCCTTCCTGTTTTATTTTTTAAAATTCCTGATTATTAGGAAGGGATGACTCTTTGGGATGAAAGGTAAGAAGAGTATGAATAGTAGTTAATGTAAAACCAAAAGTTATTGATAAAACACACGCTAAAAAAGTAAGCACAAGATAGTATCAGCTACACGGCTCACACACAGTTAAAAAGTCATGCCTTTGATCCAGAGAGCAGATGATGAAACAAACTTTCCTTCTTACTGCAAAGAAGAAAACTAGTAAGGTAGAGCACTATGAATAGAGTCAGATTCAGTCACTGTATGGTACGGGTTTTCTTGGTTGGTTGTTGGAGGGAAGTTTAGTCTCACGTTGGGAGAGGTTTTTTTATTATTATTTTTTGCTCTTTTGCCAAGGAATCATTGCGATGTGGAGGGAAAATTATGATAAAACATTTTTGATGGTCTGCTCTTTTCTTCTTTTAAAAATTTTAGTTATGTTCATCAACACATTTTATATTCTTTATCACATTTGTTTCTAAACATAGATTTAGTAAAAGAAAAAAAAAGCAGGCCAAACAGCCAATACATGCAGCAATGAAGAGGAGGTTCATTTACATTTGGGACCAGGTGTGCTCATTGTAATCACATAGCATTCCATTTTATTGTGTGTGTGTGTGTGTGTGTAAGTCATTGTATATCTGGCAAAAGTTATCTTTCCATAAAACAGGTAAATTGACACAGGGAGAAAATGAAAAAACAGCAAGTCTGTTATGTACCATTTATGGTACCTTATGTACAATTAAGGATTTAAGTAGAGAGGAAGCTGATAAGATTATTGGGAAAAAATTTTTACAACCTGTGTCCCTGACAAAGGACTCATTTCTAAAATATAGAGAATTGAGTCAAATCTATAAGAATACAAGTCTTTCCCCAATTGATAAATGGTCAAAGGATATAAACAGGCAGTTTTCAGAGGAAGAAATTAAAGATATCTATAAGCATATGAAAAAATGCTCTAAATCACTATTGATTAGAGAAATGCAAATCAAAATAACTCTGAGGTGCCACATCTCACCAGTCAGATTGGCTAAGATGACAAAACAGGAAAATGACAAATGCTGGAGAGGGACAAATTGGAACACTAATGCATTACTGGTAGAGTTGTGAACTGATCCAACTATTTTGGAGAGCATTCTGGAATTATGCCCAAAGGGCTATAAATAATTTCATACCCTTTGAGCCAGCAATACCACTTCTAGGGTTGTATCCCAAAGAGATCATAGAAGTGGGAGGAAGACCCATATGTAAAAAAATATTTATAGCAGCTCTTTTTGTGGTGGCAAAGAATTGGAAATTAAGGGGGTGCCCATCAATTGGAGAATGGCTAAACAAATTGTGGTATATGCATGAAATGCAATACTATTGTTCTGTAAGAAACGAGGAGCAGCTGGACTTCATATCTACCTGGAGAGGCTTATACGAACTGATGCTGAGTGAGAAGAGTAGAGCCAGGAGAAGTTTGTACACAATTGCAGACACAAAGTATGTGTGACAACCAACTTTGATGGACTGGACTCTTCTCAGCAATTCAGGGTTGTAAGTCATCCCCAGGGGTGTCATGATGGAGAGAGATGTCTACATCCAGAGAAAGAACTGAGTTTGAATCCAGTTTGAAGCAAACTACCTGTTCTCTTTCTTTTTCTTGTTTGGTTTTATTTCCTCTTTCCCATTTTTCATTCCTCTGATACAATCCTTCTTTATAACCTGACTAATGTCTAATGTGAAAGTATTTGCAGATACTATACTTGATTGTATGCCGCCATTGGGGGTGGGGGGGGGTGGAAAGAGAGAGAATTTGAAACTCAAGGAATTGTGGAGGTGAATCTTGTAAACTAAAAGTAAACAAATTAATAAAGACCAAAAAACCCCCAAATATGCCATTTTGTTGGGTTTTTTCTTTTTATTAACACCTGGGCAACACATCTAGAGCTCTGTGGGAGAGAAGGCCTTCTGCCACTGTGGGAGGGAAAATCTTGAATGTCAATTAAGAAAACCTTGAGAAGAAACTGGGCAAGACTTGGAGTGTATCACTAAAACAGCAGAGAAAGAGTCCACGGACCACTCCTGTGACCTTTCAGTTTCTACCTAAAACAATACTGACAGGCAAACATTGCCCATTGCAGTGTCTGCTTTACTTTCATTTTGGAAATACTCATTCTCAAATATCTTTTTTCAACTAACTGTTCCTACTAATCATAAGAATCAAACAGCACAATTATATAAGTTAAAAAAACAACAACCCACAAACAGAAATCCCTCTCCCTTTTTTTTTCTTTTCCACCTTCCTTACAATGGAACAATCCTTCTCCACACTCCAGCTCTAGACATAAGGGTTTTTTGAGGTCTCTTCTTGTCTGTGTGATCTTTAGATAAGAAAGGGTCTTGTCACTTTATTTCTGTGTGCTTCCTACTATTGTACCATGGACAGACAATATTTGATTAACCAACATGAAATAGTAACCACAGGGCAGCTGTGGACCCAAAGGAAAAATCTGACTGCTGTGATGAGAAGCTTTGCTGACAGTGTCTTCACGGATATTAGGTGCTAAATGAATATGAGATGGAGCTAATTTTTCAGCCTAAATGAAAGGTTCCCATCAAACAAGTGCTATAAACCCCAGGGATGCCTAATGCAGTAAAATCTTGGTTATTTGACACTTTGAGGGAGGAGGACATAATTCTGAGGAGTTGAACTTTCTAGATCCGAGGTATCAACCATATCAACTGCAACACTCTTGACTGTGACCTAAATCACATTAAAATGTAGTTATCTGATTTTAATGTATTGATCTATTAATCATATATATGGATTATGTATGTATATATGTGGTTTTCTAGGGCACCTAAGTGCTGCAATGGATAGAGTGCCAGGCCTGGAGTCAAGAAGACCTGCATTCATATCTGACCTCAGACACTATGTGACCCTGGGCAAGTCACTTAACCTTATTTGTCTCAGTTTCCTAATTTGTAAAATGAGCTGGAGAAGGAAATGGCAAATCAGTATCTTTGTCAAGAAAACCCCAAATAGGGTTACAAAGAGTTGGACAAGACTGAAAAACGACTGAACGCCATATGATTTTCCAAATCAATATGCCGCCTGCTGGGATCTTTATTTATGGTTTAGGGGCCCAAATTTCTGAGTTTATAAACTCTTCTCAATAACTGAGAAGCATTTTTGTTACTGTTGTTTTTTTTTTTTAACTATTTGAGGTGTGTGTGTGTGCGCACGTGTATGTGTATACTTCCCTTACTTAAAGCTGATATTGAACACAATTTCAACCTTTCAGGATGATTCAGGATCATTATCATGAACATCCATTACTGAACTATCTTATACTGCTGCTCTCAGGACCTGTAGAAGTCTAGGACTACTTACCAAATGGTCCCAGAGGATTGTGCTTTTTTGAATGATTGTGTCTAGTTTTTATGTCTCCTGTTGTTATTGTTCGTCTTTCATTCTTGAAGAGGACCAATGACATCACTAGGGTGTCTTGACTTATGAGTCCATTTAAGTGAGGCAAAGCTTCACAGAGCCAATAGCCTCACTCCGGTGGCAACACATAAGTCAAGATGACTGATGATAACCCAGAATGCAGTGGGAGACCTGGACCTTTTTAGGCTGAGGTCTTTCCCAGGTCTCAGTTTGTCTGGGGCAATAACGATTCAGTGATTAAGGCCTATGTTTGTCCTTCATTCTTGTAAAGGACCGTGACATCAGGGAGGTGATGCCATGACATGTAAGTGAATTGAATTTAAGCGAGTGAAGACTGTGCAAAGTCAGGAGCCTCACTTTCTCCTACAGACACATCTGGGTCCAGTGGCAAGATACAGATCAGGACAACTGGAGATGGCCCTGGATGTAGTGGGAGACTTGACCTTTTTAAGCTAAGGTTTTTAACGGGTCTCAGTTTCACTGAGGCAACACTCATTCAGAGGTTAAGGACTAGGTAAGAATTGAGACAAAAGATGATCTCCTTTGCCACCACAAAAGAATCAATCTGGGAAGGGAAGACTCTCAGAATTTTGGGCCAGAACAGAAAGCATTTGCTATTTACAGATAAATATTAAGACTATTAGGGAGTAACACATTCTCCATCTGAGTCTACCTTTAGGTTAGCTTGTGGTTCTATATGACAAGCACTCCTAGAGAATGGGCTAATAATTTTTTCCTAAGGAAACTGAAATTATGCACTTCATTTTCTCAGGAGAGCATGGTCATTTACTTTCCAATGATGGGTTATGTCATGAGCCAAGAGAGATTCCATTATCTCAATGACATCTTTCTCATAAATCTCAATGGAAACAGATCTCCGTGAACCACTATGAAAACTGAATTCATTGATGACCCTGAAAGTAACTTCAAGACATAAGATCACAAATATATTCAAGGCTGTTGTTTCATTAGACTGAGATAAGGTCATAATTCTTTTGCCATGTGATATTGTTTACCATACTTCCAGGCTTGATAAATGCTACCACTAGGTGCCCATCAGAGCCACAACTAGGAATTTTTATACCTGGAGCGAAGATCATAAACTACTCTTGAGGCAAAGACAAGTGGGGAAGTAGGGTAGAGGAGGATCCTGTTCCTTCCTTTGTTTCTGTCTGCCTGGTAGTTTCCTATTTTAACTAATTATTGTTGCTAACTAGCTTTTAAGTTCTTTTATTTCTGTTCTGCTGAAGAACTAAAGTGTTATCAGAACCCTATTAACATGGCATCCATTCAATTCAGTGTCCTGGGACAAAGCTCTGATTGCCCTGCCCCAGTTACAAAATCAGTACCCATGCCTAATAGTTATGCAAAATTACATATAAGAGAGTTCTTCATTCTTCCCAGATGCATTTATTAGTGTTACCCCTTGAAATTTCCTCTGAGTCCTACTCTAATGCCTTTTACTGGTGCATAGGTAACCTTGGGCTTTCCAAGCATAATACAAGTTTAAGACTTCAAAGAAGAGCTTGGTGATACGCTATATGGCTTCTCTGAGGACCAGTGAAGCTAAGTTCATAAAGACCAGGTTGGCTATAGAGTGATAAATTTTTCAGCCACAAAAATTCTCAATGATTGTCAACCAAGTTGTAGAGGGTTGACAATGCATCACTGGAAGTCATACCCACACTAATGAAATAATAGATTTCTGAAATATGAAAAGATATCTTGAAAAAATGACATTTGGACCATAAGATGCCACCATGTGGTCTAGGTAGGCCTCCTGTGGCTCAATGGGCATCTTTGTTGCCTTTCCTAAAGTAGTCTTTCTCCCTTCCACCTCTCTTCCCTCCTACTTTGGTATGCATAATAAGCTTGGGTCTACAGAACAGATAATGCACTTCAGTATAAATATGTCAAATAATAACAGCTAGCATTTATATAGCATTTTAAGATTTGCAAAGCAATTAACAAATATTCTTTCATTTTATACTCACAAGAACCCTGGGAGGTAGGTGTTATTGTTATAGCCCTTTTATAGATAAAGAAACTGATATAGAAAGAGGTTAAATGACTTGCCCAGGGTCACACAGCTAGTAAAATGTCTGAGGCTGGATTCAAATTGTTCTTCCAGATTCTATCCATTGTACTACCTACCTGCTTCAGAGTAAGGATCAGAGGTTTCCTTTTAAGAGAAGTACTTGGACTTTGGACTTTGGACACAGACTTTGGAGTATCTACCTTAGAAGCTCATGTGCTTTTTTTCTGCGTATTTCCCAGTTCTTGGCTATGTTATAGATATTGCCAAATGGCTGAATTCTGTTTAGATGAGATATTTATATGCCTATCACCTGATAATCATGATCAATGATAGAAAATAAGGGGAAATTTATAACAAAATCATAGTACTTGTATGAAATCTTGTGGGTAAAGAAGGGATCTCTTTTGGCTTGTAGGATGAAAGGATCCAGATTCTGTACAAAAACAGAGGTGGTGTGGTTTAATTGGTAGAATTTAGGGCCCAGATGCTTGAGTTTTGGTTACTTTCTAAATTTCCCATTCCGTATTCCCAATTTTGCTACTTGCTAAATGGACTAGAGAAAGTTTGGAAACACTTTAGCAAGAGTAATAAATATATGGATGTTTTGCTAGGCAAGATAATAGGGATGAAAAACATGAATGGGTTCAAAAACATTTGACAAATTCATAGACCTTTAAACATTTATTATGGCAAGCTTTAGGGTACTTTCCTAAACTTTGATAGAAAAAAACAATTAAGCTTTTTCCTAAGTTCATTCAAAAGAGAAAATAGTACCAGATGGTTTGTCGATCTGACCCTCTTTATTTTACAAGTTGCTTCTACTCCTCAATGTCAGATCAGACAAGATGATTTTATCATCTTTCCTCATTCAGGTATAGAGTAGATGAATGATGCAAATAGAACAATCATGCACTTAGGAATCTGAGAGCATCACTAATCCTCTTTCCATATTTCAAATCAGGAAAAGTTGTACCCTTACAGTTCCACAATGGGACAGACATAAATGGAAAGAGGTGTAACTCTTTGGAGACATTGCTGACCTTTGCGCTCTGTAGATGTATTTGGAGTTTCCGGTTAGCCTATATAACAGGAGGAAAACGTAGGCACTGCCAGCCACACCATGGCAGATTCCAGGTCCTTTCTTCAACAGGCCCTTTCTCCATGTAAGCTCCCCACACCGGATACAAGTGTCTAGATACTGAGGTTTCTTGGAAACCAAGTATGCTTTGGCAAATAGGTAGGCAATTCCTGTAAAAATATCAAAGACATCCAAGTTGGCATCTGTCACTCAACCAAAAGGGAATACTTTTTATTTATAAATGAGATCTATCTGATGTGAGATTTATTTCAAATTGTTGTACTTGGGTACCCTTTGGAAAAAGTAGGATTGGAAATACTAGATTGGGAAAATGCTCATAATTTACAAATGGGCTGATATTTCCTATGGACACAGATAAATAATTTGTAGCAAATCCGAGTATTTGCAGTGACTAAATGTTTGTACAGCTTAGCTTTCTCTCACAGAATGTCAAAATGCACGATGTTTAAATACCGCTGTTATACACATTGGTTAAATTAAAATCAGGAGAACCACTAAAAATCAACAAGACAATAGCCCCTTTACAAGTATGAACTGTGCAGCTGTGGAATTGCTTCTGCTCTCCCTCCTCCTGTGGCCTCCCTGTGTTGTTTCAGGGAGGAGACATTGATTTCAACATAAATCCATTCAATCAATAAAACAGCAAGTACAAAAGCAAGACAAGAAATAAACCAAGACAACAAGTAGCCAAGATTGAAGGCACAGGGGCTTACATGAAGAGCAGTTCTCTAGCTTGTAAACTAAAGGTTACAGGATTAGCACCCAAAGGGGCCTTAGAGATCATTCAGTTTAGCCCCCTCGTTTTAATGATAAAGAAAATGAAACCCAGAGATGGGGCTTGGACACTTGGTGAGAAAGTGGCAGAACTGGGATTTGAAAACAGGTCTCATATTTTGGAGGGCAATAATAGCAATAATAATAAAATTGGTGATGGGAAAAGGATGGGTATAGAAACTAGACCTGTGATTTCAATGGTGTGGGGAGTGCCTCGTAAGGAACTTCCTGTACATATGGAGTAAGATGGCACCTTCTCTTCCGACTTAGAGTGTTGAGTAGTTTCATCTAACCCTGAGAGGGTATGACTAGCCCAGGTTCACACTCCTATTATGAGTCTTGAGAAAGACTTGAACTTTTCCTAGCTAGGTGACCTGTTATCTCTAAATGAGAGAAATCATCAAGGATGACTGAATTTTCAAGCCTTGACCAGGAGAATGGTACTACCCCATATAAAATAAAATAGGAAAGCCGAGAGGGCTGAGATGCTGAGTTCAGTACCAGCAGCAAAAGTTAATCTTTCCTTAGTGTGTCAGTGTTTACAAAGTACTTTCACTACAACTCTGTGAGGTAAGTAATGCATGACAGGTGAGGAAACTAAGGCTCAGTAAGGTCAAATGATTTGTGCAGGCCACACAGCTAGGAAGTGTTAGAGACAGAGTACAAGTCCAAATCTCTCCAGATTTCATCAGTCTTTTTTTCTACTGATCGACACTTTTATTTTAGACAGGTTGAATTTGAGGTAATTTGTAGGATGGCCAAGTAAAAGTATTCTATAGGCAATTAGAAATAGTTTAATACACCTAACACCAAGCTGCCTATTAGTATATAATCTAGATTATCAGTATATAATATAATTAGTATATAATATAATAATTACTATATAATCTAGAATATATACTAATAGATTATAAAATAGGATTACCACATAGTTTTATGGATTTCTATTTGTCAATGTATACATTTGGGAAGGAAAATTAGGCAATTAAGAATTATGGTACTTTTTTTTTTTTTGCTTTTTGGAGAAGAAAGGGTAGGGCAATTGGAGTTAAGTGACTTGCCCAAGGTCACATGAATAGTAAGTGTGTCAAGTGTCTGAGGGCAGATTTGGACTCAGGTCCTCCCAGCTCCAGGGATTGTGCTGTATTCACTGCATCACCTAGCTGCCCCCTATAGTGCATTTCATAATTCTATCCTAAAGGGTAACTCAGGGGTTCTTAATATGGGGTACCTGAACTTATTTTTTAAAAATATTTTGACAACTGTTCTTCCAGATATTTTATTTCCTTTGTGATTCTATTTGCTTTATGCATTTAAAAAACACTACTCTGAGGAGGGATTCATAGGCTGCACCAGACTGCCAAAGAATTAAAGACAAAAAAAAACAAAAAAAACGTTCGTTATTTTTTAAAATTTTCTTTTTCAAGTTAATAAAAATCTATTTTTCTTCCTATGGACTCCCCAAAAGAAAACCCTTATAAAAATATACTTAGTCATACAAGATAAATTTCTGCATTGACCATATTTTTTAAAAGTGTCTCCTTCTGAGTCCATCATCTCTTATCAAGAGATGAGTAGCATACTTCGTCATAGGCCTGTGGAATGTGCCTTGATCAAAGGTTTTAGTCTTTCAGAGTTGTTTGTCTTTAAAATATTGTTCTTACTGTATGAATTGTTCTCCTGCTTCTGCTCACTTTACTCTGTCTTTATACAAGTCTTCCCAGGTCTCTCTGAAATTGTCCTCTCCATAATTTCTTATGCCACAAAATATTCTGTTCCATTCATATCCCATGATTTTTCCAGCCATTCCCCAGTTTGGGGGAACTCCATTAATTTTTATTTCTTTGCCCCGACAAAAACAGCTGTGATAAGTGCTTTTGTATGTACAGATACTTTTCTTCATTCTTTGCTCTCTTTGGGATATAGGCCTAGTAGTGGTATGCAGAGTTCAAAGGTTATGCAGAGTATAGTAATTTTTTAGAACCTCAACTTTAAAGAACCTTAGGTCTCACTTTGATGATATAGCTTACACATCAGCCTACAATCCCGGGGGGGGTGAAAGCAGACATGGTTATCATATCCCTGCCATAAACTGTTTTGAGGAAGGGAGTTTATGAGATCTACTCATTCCTCCTTTTTCTGGAATGCTTCCCTTAAAACTATTAATTCCTCAGCCTTTAGAATCATTTCTAGCATCTACTTTCATCCTGTAGATGACTTCTGATTTATTCTTTCTGGATCATACACCCTTTTGGGTTCCTCCCTCTACCTTGTGGATTGCCCTTAATCATCAGAACATCATAGACTCACAGGAATTGGGGCTGAGGATTGAACAAACTTTACATACTGATTTTAAGTATTAGTACAAAGGAAAAAAAAAACTTTTGTTGAAATCTGGATTTCTGATACAAAATATGAGTGTAAAATTTCTTTTATACAAGAATGATTGTAGTAATAGGATTGAATAAAGTAGCTATACTTTCATTATTTGAGAAATTCAAAATTGTAGTTTTACCACATTTCCCAAAAATAAATTGGATGAGACCAGGGGGAAGTATTATGTATAGACTTTGATGTTTAAAAAATGGAGAATGAGAAGATATTTTAAAGATATTTTCCATGTTTGTCAAACAGTAAATTTAATATTGATAACTAGGAAGGCAATGATCTTAGATCCTCTCATGAACAATAAGAGAACAGTAAGTCTGGTTTTATTGTCACTTTATCTCTTGGCATCAGATCCTAGAGAACGAATACACTGACTACAGTGTCCCAGAAGGAGAAAGGACAGTTTTTCAAGCCTTGCATCAGCATGTCCAATGATGTGCACAGGGCAGAATGCTGTGACGAGATAGGAACAAGTGTCCAGGCCCTAGAAGAAGGAAGTGTCCTTATCTACTTTGGCGTAGAACTTTGGACTACAAAAAGCTTCCAACCCAAGTTTTGTGCATAGGAGTGAAATTAGTCAGTGGGCAGGGATCTTTCAGTTGGTTAAATTTAGTCCTTGGGTGCAACCACCTGTTGTGCTATAAATTTGTACACTGATTTTTCACTGTGTATTTCCTCTCCACTATGGCTTAGAAACAGGCCAGGTGCAAAAGGCTGGAAGAGAGTCAAGTAATAATAGGGAGACAAAGCTTTTCAGGTAAAAGAGGGGAAAGGTGAAAAGGAGCATGGAGAGGAAAAAAGGGAATGATTCTGGTGGGCTTCCATTGGTATTAGAGCCTCTAAAATAATCTTTGCATTCTGTGCTGCATTTTATTGGGGATTCCAGGAAGAAAGGGAGCATTTCTCTGAAGGGACACCACAGGCGTTTCATAAATTGAACTGAGAGGAGGGGCTGGGAGGAGGCAGGGCTGGAAGGCAGGGCACCAAACTCCTCCCAATGCCTTCCTTTATAGAGAGCAGAAACTGGACTCTTGCTCATTGCACTTTGTTTCTGCTGCCCTGCCTGGTTTGAACTCCATGGAACAAGATATTTCTCCCAGGAAAAGCTCATAGTTTCTGATCTTATCTTCATGCTGCTTACTCAAGCCTTGATTGACACCACTACCCTCTCACCTCTGATTGGACGGCTGGAGGGTAGAGTACCAAACTCCTCCCAATGCCTTTCTTTATAGAAGGCAGAAACTGGACTTAGTTCATTCCACTCTGTATTTTCTGTCTTTCCTGGTTTCAACACCACAGAACAAAATACCTTTATACAGGGTACCCTTGGTGTCCCGTCCCTTCCCCCACTTTCTTGTCTCCTTTTGTGTGTTGTCTCTTTATGTAATAAGATCCTCAAGGGCAAAGATTGTTGATTGGATTGGATTGGAAGGATTGGTTGGTGGTGGTTGTGAAGAAAGGCTTGGGAAGTAGGGGAGTGCTGCTAGCCATTATTGTAAGGCAGCAGATGTAAGAAATGACAAATAAGGGGAATTTGGAGAAACTTGTAATGATATAAACTGGTACAGAGTGAAGCAAGCAGAACCAGGAAAATCACACACAACTATATAAATGTAAATGAAGACAACATGACAAGGAAACTTAACTAAGATTAATTACGGTGACCAGTCTTAGTCCCAGAGAAAATATGATGAAACATACTTTCTGCTCTCAGGAAAGAGGTGAAGGATTACTGAGTCATAATGTTACATACCTTGTCAGATATGGTCATTTTGTTGGTCAATTTTTCTGACCTGTTTTTGTGAGGGATCAGTTGGAGAGAGGGTATGTTAGGAAATTACTGTGGTATAAAAAAAGCATCACAAATAAATTTCTCTCAAATAAGACATCACAGTGCTTAATGAGGTAAATTTCTTCTCACTTAAGAAACACTATTATTGCTATCATATGTAGAGGTGGTTGAAAGGGGGCCAAGGTGAAACTATTATAGAAATCCATCTGGATTACTCAAGAAAAATGTTTAATCTTGGGCTTTCTGGGATTATTATTTTCATCTCAAGCTTGCTGCCAATTCAATATGATTCTGGGCTGGATCATCACTTTTATTTCCTGTTAGCTCAGAGGAGCTAAACAAACTCTAATACCATCTAAACAAAACACAATCAGAAAAGAAATTCTGCTTTAAAACCATTCCAAAAATGTACTCCAAAAGCAAACAGACAATGCCCTCCTAGTTTAGGACTGTACATTGAACTCTCTATTAGTATCATCAATTGAAATTTCATTATACCAGTTTCTGATAGAAATGGACAGTTCCTTAGCTGTCAGGAACACTCCTCTTAGACCTTTCTATAACCATTACTAGCAACAGACCAAGCACAAATAATGATACATTGAACATTTTGGCTTCTCACTTTTTTTTTCTAAAAAGGTCTGATCTTATACTTCAGTGGATAAATAGATGCAATAATTCAGAGCTATAACATATGTCGCAATTTTATTAAAGGCACTGAACAGTAAAAATGTGGGAAATTGAAATCATCACTATAGTATATCCTTGGAAGGTCCTCTACCTAATTAATATGGACTAAAAGGTTTGAATCACCATGACTACTCCACTATTGCATGTTTTCACTCAATCATAACTCTGTGTATCAAAAGATCCTTCTCCTAAGCAAGCTTTATTATCAAATTTTATAGATTCATATAAAATATTTGTTTCCTCAGTGTATGTATCATTTGCAAAGTCAGGACTAGAACACAATTTACTTGACTCTTTAATTGAAATTTATGACAACTATAGTGATCCTCTTTTCAGAATAGTTGAGAATTGAATTATTCAGTTTAATTGTATGTTCTGGTTAACTGAGAGCTGTGATATATACTATTATCAATTTTCAAGCTACTAAAATAAACTATATGAAGATCACATGGAACATAATTTAATTTTTCTTTAGCTATCACTAAGAGTTATGGTTAGGAGCATCAATTATAATTATATAAAAACTACCTTAATATTAGGCTTCATTAATATTGCCTCTTTTTGTATCCCTAACAACACAGTGCCTGGCACATAGTAAATGCTTAATAAAAAATGTTTATTGACTCATTAATAGAGACATGGTATGCAAAAAAGGGGAGGTAACAGCCCAGTTTTACTGTCCTCTGGTCAGATCACATCTGGACCACTGATTGCTTAGTGGCACATTTTTAAAAAGGCTATGCACAATCCAGTCCAGAAGAGAGTAGTAAATAGAACAGTGAGAGAACTGCATCATACCTGGAGAAGAGGAGACTTAGAGGGGACCTGAAAGTTGTCTTCGTATGGAAATGCTACTCTTCTTGGCCCCAGAGGGAAGATCTAGCAGCAACAGGCAAAAGGTGCCAAGGGGCTTTTTTAGGTTCAATATAAGGAAGGTCTTCCTAATAGTTAGGGCTCTTGAAAAATGGAAGGCACTGCCTCAAGAGACAGAGGGATATCTTTGCAGACTTTCAAGGCAGAGCTGGAGGATAAACTCTTAGGACGTGGAGCTCCTGTTTAGATGAATATTATATTTGGATAAGCATAAGATGACCTTAGAGGGCTCCTAATTCAGAGATTTCATGATTTTATGATACAAGATGATCTCTAAGCTCTTCTCTGAATTCTATTGTCATAGTTGAAATGTTTTTTAATGAGTTTTCCATGTTCATGATATTTCCTCTATAAATATTATTTATTAAATTATACATTATTTTAAAAAGAGTTTTACATGGCAAATTTGGATATTAAAAGCAGGTAGGAGCAGCTAGATGGCACAGTGAATAGAGCACTGGCCCTGGAGTCAGGAGGACCTGAGTTCAAATCCAGCCTCAGACACTTACCGTGTTTCCCCGATAATAAGACCTATCCTGAAAATAAGCCCTCCCCTTACTGTGTAAGATTCCTCTAAAATAAGCCCTCCCCTGAAAATAAGCCCTATTGAGATTGCTACTGTAGTGAAGGTGATCCCCTGTACTACACGCTACATTACAATACCCTCTGTAGAGCTGCAGAAGTGAGCGCGTCATCCTGTTCTTCCCCAGTGATTTGCTTATTGTATAAAGGTACATTTTTTTGTTCACATTTACCTGTTTATTAAAATTGCTGTCAATGTTCATTAAAATAAGCCCTCCCCTGAAAATAAGCCCTCTGGTGTGTTTCTGTCCAAAAAAATTAATAAGACAGCGTCTTATTATCGGGGAAACACAGTACTACTTGGGCAAGTCAATTAACCCCAACTGCCTTCAAAAAAAAAAGCAGGTTTAATTCTTTTTTTGGCCTTTTCAAATTTGTAAATTGACCCCCATCATACTGAGAGTATTCCATATCTGATCAGAACAATATTTATTAGTTCTATAAATTTAATTTGAACAATAATGTGATCTGCCGCTATGGTACTTCAGGAAACACTAGACTATGTAATAATATTATTAAAGAGGGGTTACAGAAATAGGTGCCAATAGAACCAATATTAGAATGGAATGATGCTCCCAAATGAACAACTGTGTCAATTGCCAGGACATTTATTAACTTGTGTGTCATTTACCTATAGTTTGCTCCAAAAAGGTCCTACTTTGATACCACAGCATGGTGTGGCAGTAGCTGTCAGGTCTCAACGATTATGGTAGGGGAACATAAGTTCTGATGGTCCTAGACTGCATTTGGGAGATTGCTCTGCAACAAACTGCTTGCTGACATTAAAAAAAGTCTCTTTAACACCAGTATTTCTTTTTTTTTTTTTTTTTAAGCAATCGGGGTTAAGTAACTTGCTCAAGGTTACGTGGCCAGTTATTTCTGGGTGTGGTGCTGAGTGTCTGAGCCCGGGATTCGATCTCCAGGTCGTCCCAACACTGGAGCCGGTGCTCTTACTCGCTGAGCCACCTGGCCACCCCTACGCAATTGGGGTTAAGTAACTTGCTCAAGGTTACACAGCCAGGTGTTTCTGGGTGGGTGCTAAGTGTCTGAGCCCAGGATTCGATCTCCAGGTCTTCTCAACACTGGAGCCGGTGCTCTTACTCGCTGTGCTACCTGGCCGCCCCAACACCAGTATTTCTTCCAGTGATATTATATGACTACGGAGCAGCAAAATCTCCAAAGTGATGACTGACAAAAAGGCAGTGGAGAGATGTTTGGTGGGCATAGTTAGTCCTCAGCATATTAGCAAAAATGGACATGTACATGAAAAGCAGCATAAAGATACAATCCAGGAAATATCTTACTAGGAAAAGATGTGAGTTTATCACGTAATAAGAACAAGGAGTAACAGGAGAATAATCCCTGTGGTGCACTGTTGCCCATGGAATTTTTAAAGACCTAGAGGAAAGCTGTTAGCACATTGGGTAGATCCATTAAGAAGAGTTTGTAGAAAATCCGGGCAACAATTGCACAGAATAAGAAGGCAAAGATGGGTTTTTAACAGTACCACTGGAGGGAGCACCTATATCAAGGCAATTACAGATTCATTCAAGTTTGTTTAGTTAAGAGCTTCATCAAATAAAATGAACAAATATGAGCAAAAAAAAAAAAAGGTAGGGTAAACAGTAAGAGCAAGGGATAACAAGTAATTCAAGTTTCACTGTTACATTGATATCCATGACAGTTTTTTTAACTCTATCATGGTGAATAGATGTTCCCAGAGCAATTAGGGGAACAAATGTGCAAGAACAACACAGAATGAGAAGGCATGGATGGATTGCTCTCTGCACTAGTGTAGGAAGTACCCATAACCAATGGGATCACAGAAAGTCCACTAAAGTATTAAGAAATGAGAAAATTGAAGAGGAGCCAGCAGTAATTAACAAAAATGATTAGTGTTATAATATGAAAAAACTGAAATGGATTCACAAGAAACCTGGTTTCTAATCCTACCTTTCCCATTAATTAGTTGTGTTAACTTTTGCGAGTCATTTGACTTTACTCATTCATTAATTTTGGTTAAAACTAATTGGCAAAATGATAATTGAAATTCTCTGATTCTATACATGGAATATGAGGCCTCTTAGGAGAGGTAAGGGAAAAAGGAATTTATATTCTACACATAATGACATATATCCAGTCTTTCATCACCTAAAACGATACCATCTGTACGAAGAGCAATATCCAATGTCCTAAGTCCTCCCCCATGTAAGTTAGGCTAATTGTTCTTTCAAAAGTATCAAGTATAATAATTTTATATGTGTGTATACACATTATATAGGTATATACACACACCCATTTTAGTCTATGGTAGCCATCTCTAGGGTGAGGGGAGTGAAGCAAAAAAAAAAAAGAAAGAAGTTTATACATAATTTTGTGGATATTTGAAAGGAATAGCAAGTTGTGCATGACAGATTTGCAGTTTCATGTGCAATCATCTTTTTTATTGTACTATATTATAGAAATGCTTGTTTTATACCACAAATTAAAAATAAAACTAAAAATAATATATTGAGGCCATCCTTGAGTGTTGGTTGGCTCAGTGGACCAAAGGTACAGGCTGTTGACATCACTTTGTGGTTATCTGAGTGCAAAACAGTTGTAAGAAAGTCTGGGGATACTTTGATGCTTGGTGAATCACAATGGATAACTGAAGAAAGGTAATTTCGCTCAGTTGAATTAATTCAAAGTGTCCTCCAAACCCATCCTTGTTGATTATTTTTCTGCTCTGGCTAAGCAAATCTCTTTTTGTTAACTGTTAAATGACCAACAAATATCTCATTTTGTTCCAACATTGAATCTCAAAATGTCAGGAAACTGGCCTGAGTCAGGCTTGGCCCAGCATACCATCCAAACTGGTCAACTGTTCTTCATCAATAAGGACAGATCAAGAAGTTATAGAAGATAGGATTTAACAGAAGTAATACCATGGTGTTAGAGCAGGTGAATAAGACTATTTTAAAGTCCCTTTCTTCATAGGAAATGTAAGTATAAGAAAGAACATCTGGAATGGTTAGGTACAACATTGCCTATAGGCAGAGGGTTCAACCAGCTATTAAAATAAAAACATCTGAGATCTCAGAGTGGATTTACACTGGATAATGAGTAAGGAGGCTACTGAAATCAGGTAAGTCAAGACAAACTGAATAATGTAACCAATCCTCAATTGCCTATGCTTCTGAAGGACTGAAGAGAGAGCACATAAAAATTAAAACCCTACATCATTCCCAAATCTCACATTAGCCCATACTTAAATATCTTCCCTGTTCAATTTTCTCCCCACTGAAATAATAACTAGCAAAACTGATTTGAGGGATTAAAAAAATTTCCCTGAGTTCCCTCAAATACAGATACTACCAAGTAATAAAATGGAAGGTGTGGGTCAGGCAAATTGTCCACAAAGAAGAAAAACAAATCAGACCCTGAATAACTAGAAATAAATCACAGGCTACTTTTCTTTTATTTCCCCTTTCCTCAAGTTTTAATGGGAAGGAGCACTTCAACCCTGATGGTGATGTTGCCCAAGAAGGCAACAACTCCCAGTAATAAGAAGAGGTGAGAATGGCCAGCTGAGAAACTAATAACATCTAGTAATAATAATGGCTAACATTCAAATAGCACTTACTATGTGTAACTTAGACTGTGCTAAGCACTTTACAAGTATTTCTCATTTGATTCTCACAACAAACCCTGGGAGGTAGCATTATTATTATTATCTTCATTTTACAGATGGAGAAACTAAGGCAAACAGGGATTAAGTGACTTCCCCAGGGTCACACAACTAGTAAATATCTGAGACTGGATTTGAACTCAGGTCTTCCTCTATCACTATACCCCTAGGTATAGTGTTAATTGCTCACCATGTTCCGATCAGCTATTCTTGATCTGAATAGTGTAACCAGTTCTCAATTACCTATGCTTATGGAGAACTGCAGAAAGAGTACCTAAAAACTAAAACCACATATAATTCTCAAACCTTTATTAGTTAGGAATAGTTGAATATTTCAATGATACCTTTTCATGTGCTTAACTAAGGACAGGCCAATGCAAATTTAGCACATCTAAAATAATTTTGGGGGGCCCAGTGATTCTTTTAGACAATCTGCCAAGCTGAACTCTATCCCTTCTGCAGGCTCCTTGAAGTCTTGTGCTTTTCTGACTCTGGAAAATGTGTCCCTGAGCACTTTATCTCATCAGAATGACATGGTATCATTTTCCAGAAGCTACCTCTCTCCTTCCTGCTAAACCACATGTGGAAGGATACTTTCAACTAAATTGAAATGGGTAACCTGGAGCTCCGTGACACCAATGGACCAGTTCGTTTTCCCTCTCAATCATTTCTCCTAGCTCGGGAGGCCAGTTGCAATTTTGTTCCTGCTCCATGAGGTAGTCAACACTCTGCCAGACCAACTCCCGATCAGCAGGTTGGAGATGCTCGTAGTAAGAGAGTAACATCTGGAGAATAGAAGACAGGCCATGAGCGGCACCTATAAATGAAAGCAAAAGGGATTAAAGCATCATTGTGGTACAGTAACTGGGAGACCAATCTAGATTAGTGAGGACATAGTTATAAATTTTTTAAAAGACAGGTTTATTCCAAATAATTATAATTAGGGCAAGAAAATATTATCTCTAGGGAAACTACTTTAATGTAAAAGGATGATTTTCTATTAGCACATAGGTTTCCTCATTATTTTCTTCTTGAGATTGGGTCTCCACATGTCACCCAGGCTGGAAGTGCAGTGGTTACTAATAGGCCTGTTCCCAATACTGATTGGCAGACGAGCTAATTTGCCTCTCCCTGAAGAGCCTGGTGGCCCTTCACCTCTGAGGGACTCACTTTACTGGTGCCAGACTCAGTGTGGACACTCAGTTGGCTTTAGTCCTACTAGGGCTCAGAACTCCTGAACTCAAGCAATGAACCAGTCCCCATGCCCCACAGTGGTAGGGACTACAGGTGTGAACCACCACACCAGGCCTATCTGTGAGGATCTCTAAAGTGCTTGAGGAGACTTAAAAAGTAATCAAGTATTTGAAACAGTTTCTTCAGTAATACCATTCACACACTATTCATTTATACTCTCTTTAGAGAAAAAAAATTATTAAAGCAAAGTTAATCTTTACTCCCCTTCCAAATTCAAGCTGGTGTGGTATTCACTAATGGGGAAGCACCATTGTCAATACACAAATCTCTGGGCTTGCTCTTTGGGCACCTTTTCATATTGGATGCTTTCTTCCTTTCACTCAGACACCTCTGACTTTGCTCTAGCTAGCACAAGTTGCTGTCTAGGCAAGAGTGAGACTTCTTTCTTCCTCGTGCTTTGTTGACTTTTAGAAAGTTTTCTAGGTTTCTCATCTCCATCTAATTTCTAGTCATCCTTATCAAAGGATTTGTGGATAAATATTGTTTCATTTTAAAAAAATCATAGAACTATAAAAGGGAACTCAAGTTACCATCTTACTTACAAAATCTGGGCTTTCAAAAGAAGTTGTAAGGAGCTTTCTGGTCTCCGGATTAAAAATATCATCTTTACTGTTAAGGTCAAGAAATCTGGAAGCATTGTTTTTATACTTCACTGGCAGTTGAAGGATGGTTTAAAGATTTAGTTTGAAGAGTCTGTTTCCTAAGAAAATGTCAATCTTATCTAGCTACTAAAAAAAAAATTTTAGTAGGAAAAAAGGTTTAAAAAAGTATTTCCATGTAATACTACCAAGCTGCTATTAATATTGCTATTTAGGGGAATAAGTGGAGAATTTTTTTTGCACTTTTTGGAGGGGCAATTGGGGTTGTGACTTGCCCAAAGTCACACAGCTAGTAAATGTTAAGTGTCTGAGGGTGGATTTGAACTCAGGTCCTCCTGACTCCAGGACCAGTGCTCTATTTACTGTGCCACCTAGCCGCCCCTGGAGAATTTTTTTAATGTGAAAAGTGCACACGATTTTAAGTGAATACCATATCTATTTTTAAATCATTATATTGTTAAGATGCATATGCTGTGTAATAAAAGTTTATTCTATGTATATAAACATATATACAATATATATTGCCTTATTGTTATTCAGTCATATCAGTCTTGTCCGACTCTTGGTGACCCCATCTTGGAGTTTTTTGGACAAAGATACTGGAATGGTTTGCCATTTCTGTCTCCAGCTCATTTTACAGATGAGGAAACTGAGGTAAACAGGGTTAAGGGACTTACCCAGAGTCACACAGCTGGTGAGGCCAGATTGGAATTCAGAAAAAGGAATCTTTCTGACTCTAGTCCCAGCCCTTTATCCATTTTTCCACCTAACCGCTCCTATAGTAGATAGAATGGAGCATATCCAGTCATGACCAATCAAATTTATACCTAGAGGGCAGTCTAGTCACTCAGTCCAACCCTCTCATTTTACAGAAAAAGAAAACAAGGTCCTGAAAGGTTAAGTTAATTTATTCAACATCACAAAGGTAGTGAGTGACAGTATCAGGATTTGAACCCAGTCCTCTGACTCCAAATTCAGAGCCAATAGGTTAGGTTCACTAAGAAGCCTTTCAGGAAGTTTCTGTTTCTGTGCTCTGCAGGGTCATTCTTGCAAGTCCTCAGAGTTAAGAGATGCAATCACTTCTCATCTGGTGTGGATTGTATCTCTATAATCATTAGCAATCAGCAGTTTTAGTTTTTGGTATCCATTTTAAAGCTGTTTCTTAAGTGAAAGCAGCTGCAGTCCTCTTCCCTACTACACAGAAGAGTCAGAATGAATTTTTCAAGGAGTTTGAAAATCTTTCTAATGCAATCTAGAAAAAAAAATCTACATCTACATGTACAGGAACCTTTCCAATTGCTGTGTTTCAACCTCTGCTGCTACATGATGGCAAATAAAAGCAGAAATTAAACTATGAGTGCACATTTGCTTTTATTTTAAATGCCATCTCTAGTGTTCTCATTATGTGAAGTTTATGATTACTATTTAAAGCCTTCCAGTTTGCTGTCAGTGTTATATTTAATCCCAAAAGACCTTCATCCTTCAGGTTTTCTTTATGTCTTCTACTTACCCAAGTATTCAGTTCCATAATAAGAATACATTAAAGGAAATGGTTTTCTCTTTTTTGCTGCATACTGCTTCCCTGATTCTAGGATTGCTTGGCAAATTGATTTGATCTGTGCTGGGGTCAATACCTAAGTAAAAAACACACAAAAAAAGAGGAAATATTGTTATTGAGACTTTTCTCTTCTTTCCTTCATTCCTTCTTTCCTTCCTTCTTTCTTTCCTTCTTTTCTTCTTTCCTTCCTCCCTTTTTTTTGGTCAAATACAGACCTTTATTACAGTCAGTTAACATATCCCTCACATCCTTTGTATATGTGGTAGTAACTTCTGTACAATCCTTGCCTTACCTGACCATTAATTTCTCTATCAAGTGTTTTTGTTTTATGGTCAAATCATATCTTCTCTGCTCAGAGTCCATTATCACAAACAAAACAACACCCAACCCACATCCCTCTTCTGTTACAGGCTCTAGCAGACCACTTTTCATGTTTCATCATTAATCATTGTCACCCAGCCAGAAGCATGGCTCAGACAATAGCCAATAATAAACATCTTTATTTTCATGCTTAACTAGTCTATTACTCTTCATGAGCAGTACTGATCTGGCCCAGTCATTGTGCTTCAATTAGAAGACATTTAGATTGTGCTTACAGAGGCACTATTCTTGAAAACCACCACTGCCTGACATGCTTAGCTGAAGCTTTTAGCCATCGTGGAATGATTTCACTATTGAAAACAAAGTTGAATAGATAGCTATTAAGATAGGCCAGGTGGCACAGTGAGTAAGAGCGCCAGCCCCAGAGTAGGGAGACCCAGGATCGGTTCTGGCCTCAGATACTTAACACCCACACAAAAAACTGACCATGTGACCTTGGGCAAATCACTTAACCCCAATTGCTTGAAAAAAGATAAATTTGCAAGCATCAAACTGATGTCTCATAAAGGTCAAAATGAGATTATCTGCAGCATGACGTTGTTCCTACAGGCTTACCATCTAATGCATCAATCAAAATAATTAGCAGGATCTTCCAGTCATAGGAAATGGACAAAGCTGTTTGAAACAAAACAAACAGAAAACAGTTCCCTATATAGTTCAGTCTTGCCCTGGATGAACATATTCCTGGTTCAAGGTGAAGTCTATTTAGTTTTGTTCTGTCTTCTGAGATTAAAATTTCTAATTAGTTCATGTTACATCTGGCACTTGAGTCACTGCTTCATTTTGCAGTAAGACAGCAACAATTTATTACTCATTTACAATGTACTACTTTGTTTTGCCTGACCCAGATTTAATATTCTTTATTAATGATAATAAACATTAATTCAATAAACAAATATAACTATGCAAAGCACTGGGGCAGGGATGGAGGGTGGTATTCTTTGCTCTTAGGGAGTTTACCATTTGATTGGGGGAGAGATGGAAAAAACAGATATACTATATATAATGTAAAGTAATAGAAACTGTGTTCTATAGGCAATACTTTAAAGAAGTGCTACAGTATCATAAATACAAAATAAAGCTGGAATTTCTCATCTTCATGAAGATTTCATCTTTTTTTTTAATGTTTTTACCACTTTAATGTTTTTAACCAATTTAATTTTTGTAATCACCAGTTATGGAGTGGTCTATTTTTTCAACCCTTCTTTTCTTAGCCACCCCTAGAACGATACTAAAATCAAGCTGTCCTTCTATTTCAAAATTCCTAAAAGACCCCCAACGTTCCCTGCATTCCCCCAGTCAAAACTATAGTCCAATATCAGACATTTTTCTTGGTTTTCAACATCAATTTTCTCTCTTTTTATCTTTCCAATTCATTCAAAGTGATCTTTCAAAATAGAATGAGAAATCCCACTTTAAATAACGATAGACAATATAAAATGAGTGGGTGTCTATCTGCTAAGACATACACAGGAAGACAATTACAGAACACTTTATACAAATAAAGACAGTTGTAAATAATTGGATAAATATTCAATCAAGCCAATATATACTATTTTATAAGCCAATATAATAAAAATAATAATTCTGCCTAGATTAATTCACTTATTCAATGTCATACTAATCAAACTATAAAAAGGCTACTTTATAGAGCAAGAAAAATAATTTTTAAAAATTTGTCTGTGTAATGTAATGCCAAGGAAAGGCAACTTCCCAGGTTCAAAATACCAGCATAGGTGCTCTCTATTTTATTCAGTGACAAACCAAGAACAGAGAAGATCAAAACATGACATCATTCAAAATACAGCATTTACTAAGTGTGATTAAATAATCTCCAAGGACTACCCCACCCCAGGACCTTCCAATCATTCAATCAATTACAAAGTCTCTGTTCTAAATACTTCTCCACCCCTAGGCTATACCTTCATTTAGTCCACCACAAAGCCCCTCTTCTCAAATGGAGATTAGTTTCCAAACATAAGGTCAAAAGTTCCCCACCCCTGGATCACAATTGAATCTATCCCAGAGTTACATCAAGTTTAAACACAGCACTTAATACCCAAATGGAGGTCTTTTCTTCATTTTGACACGAGGCAAGTTCTCAGCAATCTTAGTTCCTGGGGAGACAAGGCTTAGCAAAGCCACAAGATACATTGCCAGTCCCTTCATGAATTTATCCTCTGTCTGTAGAACAGTCCTAGAACCCCTGAACACATTAGTAAAGCCCTCTCCCAGGATTTCTGTAAACATACAACAAGAAAATCCTTCTTCAGGGCTTCTGAACCAACAGAAAGGCTCCCAGACCCCTGCAACAACAGCACTGTCCTTCACCAGTGGACAGTATTCATTCTGTCTGCAGGACAGTCTCCAGACCCCTGCAACAACAGCACTGTCCCTCACCAGTGGACAGTATTCAGTACTGTCCTTCACCAGTGGACAGTATTCACTCTCTGTCTGCAGGACCGTCTCAGGGCTTCTTAGCGAACAGCCAGGTTCCAGGACTTCTTCAACAAAAGGACTGTCTTTCACCAGTGGACAAATCTGGCAAAACAACATCAAAACAGACAGACAAAGTACCAGCAAAACAGCCATGTCTCCTCAGTCCTTGGCAGCTCAGGGGGCAGGTCTCAAAAGTCCAGGGCAATTCAAAGCGGCCACCAGCAATTCTCTTAGTCTCTCTCTCTCCACGAGGTGCTGCTTCCAAAAAGATCTTCCGCCTCTCTCTTGTGTCTCTCCAAATCTACATCACCAGCTCCTCCCAGTTCAGGACTTTCTTTTCACATAAACAAGCCCATCCCACAGGTGGGATTAACAAGCTCTGGGTTTTAACACAATCAATTTGAAAACCAAGCCAATACAGGGGAATCTTTAATTGCCATTACTATCACAGTCTGGAGGATCAAAAGGTCAAGAATATCAAGGTAATCGATGAAAAAAAGAAGATTGGAAAGGAAAGGAGCCTAGCAGTATCCGATCCCAGACTATACTACAAAGTCCAAACTGTCCGTTTTGGTACTGGATAAAATAGAGACTGATCAGTGGAATAGATTAGGTATACCCTATATGGAAGCAAATCAACACAGTAACCTAATGTTTTTATAAACCTGAATATCTCAGCTCTTGGGGCAAAAATTCACTAATGAGCACGAATAAACAAAAACTGGTGGGAAAACTGGAATACAGTCTGGCAGAACTAGGTGTAGTATAGAGCAACATATAAAAGATAAGCTCCAAATGGGTACATATTTTAGAAATAAATGTGTCGTAAGCAAATTAGAGAAGGATGGAAGAAATTACCTGTCAGATCTATAAGTAAAAGAAGAGGTTATGACCAAATAGGACAAAAAGAGAAAGAGAGAGAGAGAGAGAAAGAGAGAGAGAGAGAGAGAGAAGTGCTTCACAGTAGGTAAAATAGACAATTTTGACCACATAAAATAAAAGTTTTTTTTTCACAAATAAAACCAATGAAGCTAAAATTAGAAGAAAAACAGGAAATTAGGGAAAATATTCGAGGCGATTTCCAAAGCTTCATTTCTAAGATTCCCTTTATGGGAAATTACGCAAATTTATAGGAATAAGAGCCGTTTTTCAATTAACAAATGGTCAAAGGATATGAATAGACATTTTTCAGAAGAAATACAAGCTATCAATAGTTATATATAAAAAATGTCCTAAATCACTAATAATTAGAGAAATGCACATTAAAGCAATTCTGAGGTACCACCTCATACCCACCAGATTCGCTAAATCAACAAAAAGGGAAAATGACAAATGCTGAAGATGCTATGGGAATTGTAGTTTCTATAATTCACGGTTGATAAGAGCTGTAAACTGGTCCAACCATCCTGGAAAACAATTTGAAATTAAAAGTCACTAAACTGGGCATATACTTTGATCACTACTAGGTCTAAGCCTCAAAGAAGTAAAAGAAAAAGTAAAAAGACCTATATGTACAAAAATATTTATAGCAGCTCTTTTTTTTGGTGGGGGGAGTAACAAAGAATTAGAAAATAAAAGATTGCTCATCATTTAGGGAATGGTTGAACAAGTTATGGTATGTGAGTGTGGTGGGATACTATGTAAGAAATGATGAAGGGGTTGGTTTTAGAAAAACCTGGAAAGGTTTGTATGTACCATTGATGAAGGAAGTAAGCAGAATCAGTTGGACAATTTATGCAAAAATAATATATAAGAAGGGCAGCTAGGAGACACTGTGGATAGAGTGCCAGGCGTAGGGTCAGGTCTGAGTTCAAATTTGACTTCAGACACTTAACTAGCTGTGTGATCTTGGGCAAATCACTTAACCCTGTTTGCCTCAGTTTTCTCATCTGTAAAATGAGCTAGACAAGGAAATGACAAACCACCCCAGTATCTTTGCCCAAATGGGGTCACAAAGAGTTGGATACAGCTGAAAAACAACTGGACAAGAAAAATATACTATGTAATGACCAAACAAAATTCCAAAGTACTTACGGTGAAACAAACATACTATCCACCTCCAGAGAGAGCTGATGAACTCAGCACCTCAAAGCTGATCAAAGATCAACTTATTGGGTCAACTAGGTGGCTCAGCGAATAGAGCACCAGTCCTTGAGACAGGAGGACATAAGTTCAAATTCCGCCTCAGACACTTAACACTTAACTAGCTGTGTGACCTTGCACCAGTCCCTTAACCCAATTGCCCTGCCTTCCCTTATCCAAAAAAACCCCCCAAAGATCAACTTCTTTCTTCATTCCTTTCTTTCCTCCCTTCCTCCCTTCCTTCCTCTCTTCCTCCCTTCCTTTCTTCTTTCCTTCTTTTCTTCCTTTCTCTCTTTTTTACTTTTTTTCTTTCTCTTTCTGGGGGAGAGGTGGGAATTCTAATTCCAAATTCCAATGTGGGAATTTGTTTTGTATGACTATTTCTATTTATAATGGCCTTTGTTTTTCTTACTTTCTCAATGGGTGAGGGAAAGGGAGGAGGAGGGAGAAAATCTGGAACTGAAAATAAAAGAAAACTGAAAAAAAGAAACACAAAGTAATCTTCCATTTCTAATTCCAACCCTAACCCTAACTCTAACTTTAAATCATCTTATTTCCTCAATACCGCACTTGTCTTACCACTTTGTGCTATAGGCCACATGGACTAATACTATTATCAGTGACTTGCCCAGGGTCTCACATTACAGTTTAGAATAGGGGTTTTTAACCCAGGGTCCTCGAGGATCTACTAACTTTGGAGATTATTTTTATAACTGTATTTCAATATACTTGATTTCCTTTCTACTCATTAGTATTTTATTTTAGGCATTTAAAAACATTGTTCAAAGAAGGTGTCTGTGGACTTCACCAGGCTGCCAAAGGTGCCCGTGACACAAAAGAAAATTAACAACAAACATTTGTTCAGAAAGTTCTTTTCATGCAAAAGCCATGTAAGTATTGTAAGTATATATTAGTATATTATATATGTAATATATAACTTATAATATGTATTATATCTAGTTTACAAAGGAGGGAATTGAAGTTCAGTAATTAATAAGAACAGGAACTCTAACCCAGGTATTCTGCCTTGGAGTCCATTAATCATTGGAACATAGACTGAGGGCTGAAAAAGACTTTTGAGATCATTTAGCCCAGCCCCCTCACTTTTACAGATAAGAATTTTTCAGTACACAAGCTGACTTTCAGTGGTGTTAAAATCTTACTCAACTCAAAATCTAGTACCATTCTGGCTATATAATAAAGTTATATGTCTTCGCAGGCCTTAATACTTTCAACCTGTTCTTTAGGCCGCATATTCAGTAAATTTTGTGATGAATTACCACCAATCACTTACCTGAGAGAATCCTTAGTTCTTTTTTTAAAAAAAAGTTTTAAAAATATATTCTAATATCGTGTCTACCTACTTGGCTCTTAAATTGACTTAGCCAGGAGATTCCACAAGGTGGGGAAGAGCAATGCAAAGGAAGACTAAAATGAAATTGTTTTTATTAATCGGATAATTTGATAATCCATTCTTTCTCCCTATCTCAATTTAGTAAGTTAATTTAAGAGTTCACATAATTAATTTATTTGTTCCCTAATTAAGCATTTATTGCTATAATTTTATTTGGTTTACTTGACCACTTGCTTGTTTGGTTTTTTAACCCAGAAAAAAGAAAGTGTGGTCATTTTTTTTGCATCTTTAATCAGTAGCTTAGAACAGAGAACTAGTTGATGAAAAATTGTAGTAAAACCTCCTCAGGTCATGCATCCTGTCTGAGTGGTTTTCTCTTATCTCTCAAAAACATAGTAAAGAAACAAAGGGAAGCAGAAGCTTGTTCCACTGGATAGAGACCTTTTATGCCTGCACTTCCTTATCTCAATGCACAGACTAGACCTTCCCTAGGCTTTAGTGATCAGCAAATAAAGAGAAAAACAGGGCTCATTATAGGTAGATGGAGGGTGGGGGTAGACTTGAAAAGGGTTTTTGTTTTGTTTTGATCCCTCCCAACATATTAAAGACAGGGAAATAAGTCTATATATTCTCTCACTTTTCCCTCTCCCCCCTACTCCATCCATACATTCACTAGCTCTTGAAACCTACCGCTTGGGGGAAAAAGGATAAGGCATCATAATTATGTCTTTGATTTAAGAAATAATGATAGCATTTATTCAGCGTTTACAATGTGCCAAACACTATACAATCATTATCTTATTCGATCCTAACAACAAGGGGGGTGGGGAGGAGCTATTATTATCTTCATTTTATAACTGAGGAAACTAAGGCAAAGGGACATGAAGTGACTTGCTCAGGGTCTCACAGCTAATGTAGTCTGAGGTTAAATTTGAACTTGGGTGTCTAGACTCCAGGGGCAGTATTCTATCAACTATGCCAAGTAACTCCATAGAGTAGACAGTGAGTAGTCATTAGAGTGGGTGCCTCTGGGTAAAAAGAGCGGAGGGGCATTGCTACAAAGGCTCCTTTGTTCATTTAAGTCACTGCAAAAAGAGGGGGGGAAGGATGGGGGTGGGAATGGAGAATTACTCCCATCACATCCTATCTCTATTCAGACAACATTGGTACCCTTCCTTGCATATGACAAAACTGCCTTTTGGTGACTGAGTTTCATTGTCATATCTGAAGGCAGAAGATGCTAGAGTATATTGGAAGTTATGATGACTCCGTATCCATTGTTCCCAGCTCCGTTGGTCAGTCAGTATTGGAGCAGGCAACACCAAGTCTGCAGCTTTGTGTATGACCTATTACGGTCCCGAACCACTACCTGTGACATATGTACTCATACCTGCAACTTGAAGCTCTTGTAGCCTTGGTGGGGAACTGAGATGCAACGACCCAGCCTCTTTCGCTGAGGTAAACCTATCCGAATTGTCTTTCAAGTTCCCAACAAAAGCTGGAGCTACCTTGAAAACAGCGCTGATCTCCAGGGTTCTCTTGCTCCCTTGCCATACTTAGAATAAACTCCTTTAATTCTTTGTCCTGAGTTCTGCCTCATTCTTCAGGATGAAATCTCAAATGAATTTTCCTCACAATTGTATGAACTCTAGAGAAGGTATAAAGCAAGTTCTTTGATTTGGGTAAAGTTCAAACAACCATTGAACTATAGAAATTTAGAGCTGACAGGGCCTTTTGGGTCCAAGTCCTTTCTTTTAAACAAGAGAGAAACTGAGGCCCCAAAATGTCAAAGTCTGAGAATGCCAGAAAAGGGGAACAGCTGTGCAAGAGGAGGGGAGGGAACACAGCTGCTCAGAGCTACCAATTAGTCCCCAGAGCTTTGTCTAAAAAAAAAAAAGAAAGAAATGGGATGTGTTCCCAGTGCTGGCAGTTGAAAGAATCATTGGGAGTGAAAACTAGCTAGCCTCAGGATGTACCGAGGAAAGAAAGGAATATGATGTCGCATTTAGAATGATTCAGTTGTGTGAATGAGAGGAGGAGAGGAAATGTGTGAATGGGAGCCATGCCACCTGTGTGTAGGAGTGACAGTAGCTTGGGATCCCCAGTACTTGTATGCCAGTGTTTATAGTTAAGGCTGAGAAAATCAAAGTGAGTCAGGGCTAGGGTTATTATCCCAGCAGGTGTACATGCTTCAGTTGTAAGGAGTCTGCTGGGTTGGGGGTTCTTTGCCCTAATTTCCCTCCCCACAAGCAGCAATGACAGGGGCTTATTAATCAGTTACTCTTGTATCATTTATCTGAATTAGCTGGTTTCTGGGCTTCCTCTAGTCTCAACAAGTGAGGCCTCAGGGCCCAAAGCTTACAGGGGGAAAGCAAGGCTCTGGCTGTGAGGGAGTGCAAGAAAAGGCCCTAACACAGAAAGGTGACAGAAAGGTGAGGGCAATTTCCTCTGGGTCACATGATTTGTTCCAGGGACTGGGTTGCATCTTTCTTTCTGGACATCCTTTTTCACTACCCCACCTTCCTAATATGTCCACCACTTTTTGATTCCTCTATATTAATCATCATTTCAGGATTGTAGAGTTGTAAAGTATCTGCTGTCTAAGTGGCCTCCATTATCCAAACCCATATGGAGGGAAGACAAGACACACTAAATGTGAGGCATTTAAGGTACTATGCACATGTCCAATACTGTACTTAAACAAATGAAGGTGTGGCCAAACTGACCTGGATCAGTGGTCTCCAGACTTCATGATTCCTTACCGTTGATCAGCACTGGTCTTCAATGTGAGCATTTGTGCCTCAGAAATCGGTGAAAATATTAAAAACCACATGTGGCCTTCTAGGCCTTTTGACTGAGTATAAGTTTTACAGAACAAATCCTTTCATTTATTTTTTTTATAATTTTATTTTTGCTTTTTTTTTTTGGAGGGGGGAGGGCAAAGTAATTGGGGTTAAGTGACTTGCCCAAAGTCATACGGCTAGTAAGTGTGAAATGTTTGAGTCCGGATTTGAACTCAGGTCCTTCTGACTCCAGGGCCAAAGAAATGCTTTTATTAAAGGGGTTTGTTTTGTGAAGTTTGGATTCAGTCAAAGGGGACTACACTTGAGGACCTATAGGGCCACATGTGGCCTTGAGGTCACAGGTTCCCCACCCCTGGTCTAGACTTAAGATAGTGATGGAGAAAGGGTTAATATGCAAATTAAACCTAAAAGTATGTAAAAAAGCATTTTTGGGGGAAAACAGTTGTTAAACATTTGCCAGTATAATCCTATTAGTTAAAAAATGTGAGCAGGGATATATAGGTATATTTACTTATTTATACATTGCATACATGTACTATTGTACTATTGGGACAGCTAGGTGTTACAGTAAATAGAATGCTGGGTCTGGAGCCAGAAAGAGCTGAGTTCAAATTTGACCTCAAACACTGTCACTTTACCTTGTTTACCCCATTTTCCTCATCTGTAAAATGGGCTGGAGAAGATAATGACAAACCACTCCAGTATCTTTCCAAGAAAACTCCAAATGGAGTCACGAAGATTCAGACACAACTGAAATGTCTGAACAGCAAACTATTGTACTAATAATTGCAGACACTTTAAAACTTATACAAAATAGATATTTTAAAAGGATGAGATAAAGATGAAATAATATTTGATCCCAAAGTCAATAGGGCAATTATTGAGTAGAAGAATGACATGGTCTGACCTGTGCTTTAGGAAAATCATTTTACAGCTAAGAGGAGAATGGATTGGAGAAGGAAGAGACAAGATTGGGAGATGAGTCAAGAGGTTATTCCAATACTGGAGGTGAGAGATGAAAAGAGTATGAATTAGGGCAGAGGTTCTCCTCTAAGGAACAACAAGCATAGCCACAAGGTGACCTGGGAGACATGGGATAGGGACGGAATCACAGATGCTTCTCTAAGAGCTTGGGACCCCTGAAGACCTAGTGACCAGCTCTGAAGGAGAGAAGTTGGTAGTTTGCACTAAAGGGGAAAGAAGGGTTACTTTTTGTTGTCTTGGTGGTCATGCAACCCTTGTGTCAGGCCACAGCCCAGTGAAGAACCCCAGCTACCACTCTGGAGACCATTGCCTTAGAAAACTGTGGACAGTTGGGGCGGCTAACTGGCACAGTGAATAGAGCACTGGCCCCAGAGTCAGGAGGACCTGAGTTCAAATCCGGCCTCAGACACTTAACACAAAAACTAGCTGTGTGACCTTGCGCAAGTCACTTAACCCCAATTGCCCTCCAAAAAGCAAAAAAAAAAAAAAAGAAGAAAACTGTGGACGGGAATTTCTGGGTTTCGCATTTTGTATTCACATGACTACTGTCACCAAACAATGACTAAAAAATATCTAATATATATGGGCATTCATTTGAGTATATTTAGAGTTTCCCAAAGAACTGGTTCTTGCTCCCTGAGAAGAAATATTGATAGATGGAGATATATAAATAGATTCAAATGCACACATATATGCCCATGTGTACATACTACACATGTCTATATACATATACATGCACATATACTAACTTGTATGTATGTGTGTGCATGCATGTGTGTGTGCAGGGTCTGGATAGTAAATATTTAACAATTGGCTTGGGGGGGTAGATGGACCTACAACACACTTTATATTTAATCTGTGTTTTTAACATTTTCTCCATTGTTTTCTGAAGTTTAGACGATCAACAAAACAAAAAATCAAGCCCTTATTCATTACATTTGCCAATTTTTGAGGTGTAAAAGTTCACTGAAAATTTAACAATTGCCTCTCAGTTTCAGTTTAACTCCTGTATGTAAGCATGTACTTATTTTACTGCACTTGTGATCTTACTGGCATAGGGAACTCTCAGTGAAGATACTTCCTCTATAGACCAATGTAGACCAGAGTCTACTTAGCAACTTACAGTCATAGAGTTGCCTGGGGTATTGGGCTAATATATTTTGAGTTGTAATTATTTATTTTTGTGTCGTATCCTTCACCTCAATTGAGCTTCACTGGGACAGAGACCTTGGCCTCCCTAAACTTCATACTTCCAGAACCTAGTACAGTACCCTGAACACATGGATCAAGGACTATGTCTTATTTAATTTTGTTATCTATTTCCCCAAGAAAGTGGGTGTCAGCACCACAGAACACATTCTATTTAATGATATTTGTTGAACTGAATTGACCAATTTGGATGAAGTGGAAGAATGTTGTTTAGAAAACTGGATGAGATAAGGCTAGAAAGATCAGAAGGGGAACCACTGAAGAAAAGGGCCAAGAAGAGGGATTCTGAACCTCCAAGGTTCAGACATATTTCAGGAGATCTACAAATTTGGATGAGGAAAAAAAGTAAAACCTTACATTGTTATTTTCACTAACCTGTAATGGAGATTTAGCATTTTTTTCAATTACTTAAAAATATAATTCTGAAGTAAAGGGGGATGAGGGAGGAGAGAACAGATTGGGGAAAGGGTATTCAGTATACTGGCTATCTTAAGGTGGGGGGTAGGGGAGAAACGAGGAGAAAATTTGTATCTCAAAATCTTGTGGAAATGAATGTTGAAAACTAAAAAATAAGTTAATTAATTAAAAAAAAAATATATATATATATAATTCTGAGAAGAGATACATAGTTTTCACCAGAGGGCCAAAAGGAGACAATGACACCAAAAAGATGAAGAATCCCTGGCCTAGAATGACTTCATAAAGCAAGAAAGGTGTCTTATATACAAATGTTTACATTGCCGGAAAACCAGAAGCATTGCCAGCAGGCAACTCTTTCAATGTACCACATCAGGAGCACTGTGTACCAAGGCATGACTGGCTGGGGATCCTTAGCCAAAATGGTTTTGTTTTACATATTTTTAATTACCCTTCAAATGGAGCACACCTGGCTATATAAAAATCTCTTCTATCTGAATTTGCTTGGTGTTTTCTGACTATTATTATACTTGGAATGTAAATTAAGAGAGGAGTTTGAAAGAGTCTGGAGAGTTTTTAATTACCCATACATCATTAAAGTGATTAAACAGAGGAATCTGGTTCTGAAAATTTAGGTGAGGAAATCATTTCAAAGCTGGTGGTTTTCCATTCTGATGTTTTTTTTTTAATATATATAAACCAGGAATAATGAGGAACTAGTGAAGAAAAACAGGTCTTAACCCCTTGCTGCACAATGACCAACAAAAACAAATATTTGTAGACATCTTCTGGTAATGTCTTCAGGAAGGAGTTAGTGTTCAATTTTCAAGAACTTTCTGGATGGTTTTGTTAGAGTCAAAAGGACCCCTAAAACCTAATTGCAGCAATATTCTTTCATTCCGCTTTAGAGTAATGAAACTCTTTACTAGGTATACTTCCTTTTTTTTCTTTTGTGAGGCAATCACAGTTAAGTGACTTGCCCAAGGTCACACAGCTAGAATAAAGTGTCTGAGGCCGAATTTGAACTCAGAGCCTCCTGACTGGAGGGCTCTATCCATTGTGCCACCTACTTACTATCTAGTATATTTCTTAAAAAAAATAAAGTTTTCTTGCAGCTCATTCCTATATGCCAGCATGCAGCTATATGCCTTACTTGCTAGGACTTATGGTCATGGTATGTTCTTATAGCGCTCAACTGAGGAATCAGAATAATGAATAATAATAATAGCTAGCATTTTCATAGCACTCTAAGGTTTACAAAGCATTTTACAAATATCTCTTTTTATCCTTACAACAGACATAGGAGGTTTTTACATCTTGGCGGTATTGTTGTCCCCATTTTACAGATGAGGAAAATTGTGACCCCACCCCACCCGCACTAGGAAAGTTAAATGATTTGCCCACAGTTACCCAGTTAATAATTGTCTCAATCTGGATTTGAAACTCAGGTCTTCCTGATTCTGTATCTAGTGCTCTATGATAGCCTTTCCTTTCAATGAAACTAGTTTACAACTCTAAATGTGTGTGTTTATGTGTGTTTCAAACCTGATTTCACTAATGTAGAGAATTCAGTGTAGAAATTGATCTTGCAATGTACAAATGCAAGAGGTCCTCCTATGATGCTTACTGGTTATGTAACCATGGGCAAATCGTCACCGGCCTCCTAGGAGGAATTACCAGACAGAGCACCCGAGGTTTGCAGGAGTTGTTTATTCAGGCTCAATCGTGACAAAGAGATCTGACTTCCGTATCAGAGCAATTTATAGATGTACATAGCCAATCATCTTTTACAATTCTATTCATTACCTTTTAAGGTCATACAGCAAGCAAGCAGGCACTAGCCCATATACCATTACTTCCTGGCCCCCAACAATAACCTCTTGTCACAATGTCCTATTCAGTCATTTTTCAGTCATGTCTGACTCTTCGTGAATCCATTTGGGGTTTTCTTGGCAAAGATACTGGAGTGGTGTAGTTTTGCCATTACTTTCTTCATTTAATTTTAGAGATGAGGAAACTGAGGAAAACAAAGTGACTTGCCCAGGGTCACAAAGCTAGTATGTGTCTGAAGTAAATTTAAACTCAAAACTCCAGGTCCAGCCCTCTGTGCACTATGGTGCCACATAGTGGCTCTGTGACTTCATTATCATCCTCTAACTTTGTTTCCTCTGCATTCTTCAGAATACCTGGTCCAAGTACTCTCCAGAGAGGGCTTACTTTCAAAAATAATTGTTTGTTGTGTTAAAAGAAAAAAAAATGTTACCAATTTCACTAGAATAGTGGCTTGGAGTCTGAAAGACCATTATTTGAGTCTTGCTTCTGGCACCTAATATGTGACCCAGAGTAAGTCACTTAATCTCTTATTACCCCCTGGCAATTCTTTATGACTATAAATTGCAAGTCAGTTACTGATCTGGTGACTATAGGCAAACCATCACCACCACCACTGGAATTTATATGGCACTTTAAGGTTTTCAAGGTGCTTTATATTCAGTATCTCATTTGAGTTTACAACACATTCAGGAAGGGTTACAAAGCTTTCTGTTCAAAATGGTCGTCACCTTATTCTACTTAGGTTTGTATTTCTTTTGCTTTTTGCTCCATATAATATGTCCTATTATAGTTGGGTTATATTTTATTATTTTTCATAAAGTCATTAGCTTCCATTTGCTCCAGTCTAATTCTGAAGCCATGATTCTCCTCAGTGAGCTTGTGAGATTCTTTTTGGCAAATTTTTGAGATTCATCTGGCAAATTCGATTTTTTAAGGCATTCTTCTCCTCATTGCCTTTTTGAGCCTCTTTTGCCATTTGAGTCAGTCTGTTTTTTAAGGTGTTATTTTCCTCAGTCAGGCTATTGACTCTCATTTCATAATTTTCTTGCATTGTTCTCATTTCTCTTCCCAATTTTTCCTCCACTTCTCTTATCTGCTTCTTAAGGTCCTCTATGGCCTGTAACCAGCTCGTATTTTCCTTTGAAGCTTTTGGTGCAGGAGTTCTGACTTCACTGTCTTCCTCCTGTTCCATGCTTTGCTCCTTTTTGTCCCCAAAATAGGAGTCTAATGCTGGAATCTTCTGTTTGCTTTGTTTCCTTTGCCTGGTCATGTCGCCCCTCAGTCACATGACCCCTGGGCTTTTTGCCACAGTAGGACTCTGCCACCAAACAGGAGAGCTTTCGTCCCAAAAGCTGGGATTTTCTCAGCTGCTGGAGGTATTATTAGATGGGTGCCCTCTCTGAGGCCTCTACATACTCTGGCAAGCTGGACATACACCCCAGAACCTTCACCCTAGACTGCAATCCAGATCCAAGCAGGTTAAAGCAAGAACAATTATTTTATTATTTTTAAATTTAATGGAATCATTTTTATAAAGAAAGAGTTCTTACCTTGTATGGTTTGCTTTTTACAACAATGATGCCCACATTAACAGCATAACTACCATGTTAATGCTACGTTTAGAGGGTTTGCTGACCAAATTCAAGTCCTTCAAATGATGCCAGTCTCAACTGAGACTAGAAGTCTCTAGCTGGAGTAGTGGATAACGTGATAGTTCTAGAGTCAGGAAGGCCTGAGTTCAAATCCAGCCTCAGACACTTACTAGCTGTGTGACCTTGGGCACATCGCTTAAGCTGTTTGCCTCAGTTTTCAAAATGAGCTGGAGAAGGATATGGCAAATCACTCCAGTAATGGAAGGTAGCTCAGTATAGTGGAAAGAGGTCTGGACTTAAAAAAGTCAGTTGACCTGAGCTTGACACTTGGCTCTGTCTCATACTATCTGTGTGACCATGGGCAAGTCACTTCATTTCTATGTACTTCAGTTTTCCCCATCTGTAAAATGTAGTTCAGTCATTTTTCATTCTTGTCTGACTCTTTGTGACCCCATTTGGGGTTTTCTTGGCAAAGATACTAGAGTAGTTTGCAATTTCCTTTTCCAGACCTTTTTACTGATGAGGAAACTGAGGCAAAGAGGGGTAAGTGACTTACCCAGGGTCACATAGCTAGTAAGTGTCTAAGGGCAGATTTGAACTCAGGAAAATGAGTCTCCAGGCCCAGCACTCTATGCACTATGGCGCCATCTAGCTGTTCCTGTAAAATAGGTATCATCATGATAACTATACTAGCTAACTCCCAGGTTGTTATGAGGAAATGTGAGTGTTGTTACTAATGAAGCTAAGGACTCATATTTGATCCCAAAGGTTTCAGTTAATTTGGTTCTGTATTTTATTTTATTTTTTTCTGAGGGGAGAAGGTAGAGCAATTGAGGTTAAGTGACTTGCCCAAGATCACACGGCTAGTTTTTGTGTTGTGTCTGAGGTCGGATTTGAACTCAGGTCCTCCTGACTCAAAAGCCAGTGCTCTATTCACTGCGCCACCTAGCTGCCCCTTTGGTTCTGTACTTTAGCCCCAGATAAGTCACTTTGACAATTAATGCCAACAATTGCCATTGGTAGAACATGTGCCAGTCCATCAGTATTATTTAAAATCAATTTAGACCCTCGCCCTACTGATGATGTTAGTAGCTTCATCTTAGTAGATAAAGATAGCAAATAAACAGAAATATGTGCATGTTGGAGATTTGTGTGTGTGTGTGTGTGTGTGTGTGTGTTCAGATCTGTGATTTCATCAGTGTGGAATATGCACAGATCAGCAACTTATGCATAATTTATAGTGTTAAGAGAGTTGAATTGCCTTGGGTGGTGAGAAGTTAAATGACTTATCCAAGGTAACAAAGCCAGTATGAATCAGAGGCAGGACTTGATCTCAGATCTTTGTGACTCCAGGGAAATCAACTACACCACCTCTCATGTAAACATGTATGTGTGTACATACACATATCTATACATATATATGTGGATACATATATATATACATATTAACATGTATAATGTGTATATAACAGATTTAATAGATGTTCCCATAATAATGCTATAGCATGAAGAAATATATCCAGAAATAATCTTTGTGGACAAATGAATGTCTAGATAAATAAGAAGTTATTCATAGTGACAGATTTATATCTCAGCCCTCCATTAAAATATGTCAGTCTATCAAATGGCATTACCAAGAAAACTGTCACTTTGACTTTTCCCCCCAAACACGCATTATTGGTTCTTTGGGAATCTGAGCTTCCTTGGAAAATTTATGTTGGCCTCTGCTGATGTGACTGGTGTTTCAGAGCACTTGACAGATGGCACCCTTTGGATTTCTGCCTTCAAGGAATTTTTCATTTTCTGTTCTTCACCCCACATTTAGTCACTCTCCATTCATCTTCCTCCTGTACCATCTGTGATTCTTCAGCACTGCTCTGAGCAATGTTTCAAAGGCAATGAAAGAACTGGAAATAGGGGGATCTGTCTGGACTGTGTCTTTAACCATCATATTCTATAGTCTCTCTGCCAGAGGCTATTATGGTGGGTTTTTTTTTTCATTTAAAAATATTTATTTTATTCTGAACTTAAGAAATAAAGCAAGCATTCCCATAATACAGAAAAATAGAAAAAAAAGATGATTATGTATGAAACTGCAAATCTATTATGGAGAACTTGTTATTCCTTTTAAATACATAATAGTTACTGTGTAACTTTCTTTTTTTTCCCCTATTTTTCATCCCTCCACTCTAGAGATGATACACATTTCAGATACACATTTCAGGATTATCTAGAGATAATCCACATTTCAGGAACAGAATAAACAAATTCAAATTTATTAAAGTCACTAATATCCTATTTCCATTAGTTCTCATGTTCTGAACTAGGAATAGGTTGAAGGAGGTAGGTGAAAAAAAAATTCAAACTGCCCAGTGGGAGGTATAGACAAAATCGAAGTAAAGTGATTGAAATTGCCTTCTTTGTCCCAATCATGAAGGACTTTTCAGAGGATGGAACCACGATCAATATTTCTGTTCCAAGAAAAGGGGAAAGGAAAACTAAAATAAAAATAGTAACTTATGTATTTGGATCTACCATCTACATGATATATATAGAAATATGAATCCTTTGGCTAATTTACCATATGCAAATTAGATTGTGATGAATGAAAATTACTGGTGCTTATTTTTATATTTAAACCTTTCATTTATCATGTACGTGTATAACGACAAAACTTTGGGGGAATGATGTAAAGAACTGAGGGAGATTTATGTATTTAAATATACATAACAGCATGTATATTTACTTTTGGGGCAGCTAGGTAGAGAGCACCAGGCCTAAAGCCAGGAAGACAAGTCTTCTTGAATTCAAATCTGGCTTGAGACACTTACTAGCTACGTGACCCTGGGCAAGTCACTTAACCCTGTGTGTGCCTCAGTTTCCTCATCTATAAAATAATCTGTGAGAGAAATGATTATTAATAACCAATTATTAATATGGGGGAGGGGAATCCAGGAATTTTTTCCCTTTCTATTTCCTCCTCATTCAGAGCCCAGTCCTTGTATAGGGCTGACAATGAAACATTCTCCTTAGCCTTAAGGAGGACCCCACCCAACTAGGAGAGCTTATTCTGATTAAAGGGTAAAGAGAATCTAAGTGAATTCCAGCCCATTATTTTACTCAGGTAAGACTAGAGAGGAGATGGATCCCTTTGTCTAGATCACCTGAAGGCAAGAGTGGTCTGGCTTCAGATGAGTCTTTTTGTCCAAGAGTGACATCATGGTCCCCCAGTTCCTCATTAGAATAAACCCACCTCTCATTATAACATTCATTCTCTCATTAATTATTAACCAGAGATGATTTCTACCTGTTAAGAAAGTCCACTCTTCCATGGATATTTAAGCATTGGATGGTCTCAATAAATTCATCTTTAGTTTCCAAGAGAGCCACTGATTTCAATTTATTGATTATTTGTTAGCCATTCATAAATTTATTATTAATTACCCAGAAGTTTTGTCTCTCAGGCTTTTCATTCATTTTAGCTGGAGAAGGAAATGGCAAACCACCCAGTGTCTTTGCCAAGAAAACCCTAAATGGGGTCACACAAAGAGTTGAAAACACTGAAAAAATGATTCAACAAATATCTACTTATCCAACTGGGTATTTGTCATATATGATAATCCTTTTTCTTTTAGCTCAACTTCAACTCTAACCTTCAAAAGGCTAAAAACTCTTGATATCAATTAGTTTTGTTCCAACATCAGAAGGACATAGGAAGGAAGAGTAGATGGAGGCCAAGCCAACCCTCTGGCCTGGAATATGTGGTTGTATTCCTCTAGGCTTAGTGTCCTGATCTGTACAAGGAAGGACTTTGGGCTCCATGACCTCTGAGTTCTAATGTTCTACAATTCTATAACTCACCACAGAGTTCTTCTGTGATTGTGGATATGATGTGTTGTGTGTCCCAAAAGTCATAGTGCTGTTTTAAGCTATTAAAGTTTAAATGATAAATAAGGAAAGCTTACATAGTAAAAAAGTATGAATAGCTTAAAATGGCACTAAGACTCTTGCAACACCCTGTAGAGTTGCAGAGTTATGTAGTGGAAATACCACTGTTCCTTGAAGCCAAGAAATCTGGATTGAACCCTTTTCCACTGCCCTACACACACACACACACACACACACACACACACACACAGCTCAGATGACCTCAAACAAAGCACTCTTACCCTATTTCAGCCTCCGTTTCTTCATCTGTAAAATTTGCTTGGCAACTGTTGTGTTGATTTCCTCATAGGATTGTTGTGACAGAAATGCTTTGTAAAATTTAAACATTGAGGCAGTTAGAAGAATGGATAGTGCTTTGAGCCTAGAGACCAAATCCTGACTCAGACACTTACTAGTTGTGTGACCCTGGACAAGCCACCTAACCACTCCCTGTGCTGTGCTTCATTTTCCTCATCTGCAGAATGGGAATAATAATAGCACCTATTTCCCAGGGTTATTATGAGGATAAAATAATATAACATTGACAAGGAGCTTTGAAAACCTAAAAGTGCTAGCTACGATTATTATTAGTACAGAAATATGGATTTCCTGTCCCTCATACTCCTGGAACAGTGATTCTTTCTTCCTACCGACCCTCCAACCCTGGCCAGGTGATCTTTTAAATTTTTTTTTAATTTATGGCATAAAAAAAGCAGATGATTTTTCTCCTCATAGTCTGACTAAGTCAATCAAATTTTAAAAATGGAAAATGAAAACAAAAAACAAAGGCAAAAACAAGTTAAAATTGAGTATTAAAAGCATTAAAGACACTGGGGTAGTTGCCAAAGTTGTTTTATTTCTGCAGATAAAAATCTGAAATTCAACATATACATAGCTAGACCTTAGAGATTCTCAGGTCCATGAGTTCCCATATTTTAGGCCACAAACTCTCAATAAGTTTTGTAAGAGGTCATTGAATATGCATCCATACAAACATACTGTTATTTTGATGTCTATATAATTCCCATAAAATATGAAGCATCTCTCAATATAAGAACTAATTGAGCATATATTCTATAGACTGCATAAATATCTTACATATATATTTGTCATTATTTTTCAAGTGTATGTATGTAGATGCTGTTAAGATTAATTTTAAAAATTCTCATACTCTAGGAGATATATGATTTAATGGATGCATGAATTCTTTCCATTAACTCATCCTGTAACCCATCCACACCTGCCCTTCTCGTGCAATGTCTGTGTTACTTTATATTCACCACAGGGTATCCAACCAGTGGCTGGAGACCTTTCTTAAATTCTTTTAGTATCATGGATATTCCAGGGAGCATATGGGCTGACTATGCATTATCCTCTCCCTTGGTCTCCTCACATCACCAGTCCATTTTTGTCCCAGTCATATATTTATCCTTTATACCACTTTGCCTGCTTAATTCTTTGTTTGTGAGATGTAATTACTTATGCCCACCTTGTGCCTCCCCATGAGAATCACCTTTCGGTCGTCTTCAGCTTCAATTCCTAACACTGTTAGATCTCACAACTTGCAGCCATCTAACAAAACTTCAATTCACCTTAAAATGTCCTTGAATTCATAGTCGTTTTTGTCCTGATGTATAACTATTATCATAAAGGTACATGAAATGTATTGGACATTAAAAAGAGATTTCATACTCAAAAAGTTTGGTGAATATTATTATAAATCCCATTTAAAGTAGTAGTAATATTATTAAAGTAACATTGATAATATTAAAATATAGTATTATTTTAATTAAAATATAGTATTATATTAAAGCCCTATTTTACAGATGAGGCAGTTAATGATAAGTTTAGGCAGCCCTGATAAATTTAGTGATTTGCCTAAGGTAGCACAGGCCATATTCAAACCCTGACTCCAAATCCAAAAACTCTCTGACTCCAAATCCCAAAGCTCTTTCGACTCTAAAGGTACCACCACACCAGTCCTCATGAAGATACTAGAACTTTGCCACCAGAGAAGGCAGACAATGCAGAAAAGGAGACATGTCAACCAGAGGGAGCAAACATCTCCTGAATAAGTAGTAGAGAGGGAGGTAACAGGGTGGGTCAGATGGAAAATCACAGGAAGTGCTGCTTTGGTTGAAACCAGACTTGTTAATCAGAAGAGAATTTGAATCTCTTTCTGTGGCTTGTAATGTGCAATAGAACATGGAAATTTTACTTTTAGTACCAATGATCCAGCAGCAAGTATCTCTAAATAGACATTTCATGTAACACTGCCAGATGTTTTAGGGCTGGAAAAAAAAAGTCAGTGCTAAAGTAACCAAGTACACTTATAAGAAAGAAAAAAAAATACTGCCTACCCACAGTAATTCTCAGTTGAAGCAGACCCATAACAATCTATTTTGGGAAGCCTCTTTTTGTTGTTGTTTTCCCCATATATGTTATACAACACACATACATATGTGTGTATATTTATACATATATACATACATGCATGCATGCATATTCTCTTCCTGCCCTTTACTTCATTGTGGTCCTTCCTACTCTCCCTTCATCTCTAATCCAGCAGAAATTTGGAATGCCTAGGTCCCCTGGCTCAGATATAAGAGTTCTTGGCTTATCTTGTTACCAAAGCCTTCCTGGTGTTTCCAGCTGTCTCCTCATTATGCATCTGAAAAGGTATCTTTCTCAATCCCCACCCCAACTCCCAGCTTCCCAGCACCTTTTATGTATGCTTGGTTCCCAACTTCTATGTATTTTTATCCCAAATGACTGGCATATAGTAAGTACTTAATAAGTGCCCTGTCTAGCACCACTCAGTGCTACTCCCCTCTCCAACATGCACTCCCAGTTGCAAGTTGGGGTCCTAGGTGATGACTACCACTTTCGGATTCCAGAAGTAATCCTGTGGGGTGATTATCCCTACTAATGCAGTTCATGAGCCACCCCCACAATTGGAATTCCCGTTAATAATCAGGCAGTATAATTAATTAGCTTTTAGTTAATTAGCCCAAGAGAGCATATAGTAAATATAGTAAGACAGCATAATTAAGATAGTATATAGTGAGAATTATATAGTAAGGATAATAAGACATAATTAATGTAAGATAGTTTAATTAACTTAAGATAGTATAGAGTAAGTATAATAAGATAGTATAATTAACCCAAAATAGTATATAATAAGAACAGCTAGCACAAAACATCCTCCCCCCCCCAAACCTGTGGCTTATCTCCTATAAACAGACAGTATCCATGGAAAACATGGGCTCAGAGTACAATGGTAATGAAACATACATGTTGAGAATACCTGTGACAAAGGGTGGCTGACTGCTTCTGGCATTGTATGGTCTATTAGACTTTATCCTTTTTTTTAAGTCCTTATGAGGTTCCCCTTGAATGTAACATTTCTGCTGATGGGCTACTCAACTCTCATATCAAGGTCTTCTCTTTTCTTGAGCCCCTTTTCTGCTGTGAGGGGTTACATTCCTTGAAGCTTCATCTTTCCTCAAATGACTATCTCTGACCTAAGGGGTGTTCCTACTCCCAGCTGGATGCAATGTCTCCCACTGGCCCATTAGCTCTTATAGCATGCCTGAAGGACTGAGGGGATAAAAAAGCCCTCTCCTTCCTTTCTAGTCCCCTCCCCTACCAACTACAAAACAAAGCGTGAAATCCTCAAGGATTGAATGACATACTACTTTTATATATGAAAAGGGATATGGCTAATTCAGTCAATCACAAGCTATTTTCTGTGTGGTGCCATACTCTTTCATCCTATGGTCAAGGACCTCTCAAATCGATGAGGGACTTATTCATTGTACATTGTTGTGGGGTTGTAGGAAAATTCTTTAACACCTACTTTATACTTTGTGAATATATTCAGAGACCTCCCTTGACTACATCAATTGAAATGGTGAAGGAAGCTTCCTCTCTGATTATCATCAGACCTTCTGTGATTATATCAGCTGAGCTGGGGATGGGGGAGGGAGTTGGGAAGGAGAAGAAGAGAGTGAAAGGTGAACAGTGACAGAAGAGTGGAATGTAGAACTAGATCATCTATCCAATTCTGTCATTGTACAAAGGAGGGAACTAAACCCAAAAGAGAAAATGGGGCTATACTCAAAGGCAGAGAATTTCCTGCCAGGCTTCATCATGCCTCAGAAACCTATTCATCCTGGAAGATCACTTCAGCCTCAGAACTCATACCTCTGCCCTTGGGCCCTCACCTTATGACTGGACTCCTTTCAGAATCTCCATTAACTGGATGCCTGGGCCAGCCATCTCTTCCCTTTCCTACAAGACCTTGGGACTTCTCCACCAAGAAGTCCCTTCTTCCTCCCTGCCCCTCACCTTTTCAGTTTCTTTTCACGTGCTTTTTCCCCCTTTAGGATGCAAGCTACTTGAAGGCAGGGGCTAGCTTTTTTTTTTAATTTATGATCCCGACCCTTAGCACAGTGTCTAACATATAGTAAACACTTAATAAATGCTTTTCAGTGACTCTAGCACATCCTCCATTTGTATTTCCTTCCTACTTCACATATGTGTGTGTGTAGCTTTAAAATTTTCAAAGCTCATTATCTCATTTGATTCTCACAAAGAGCTTTCTAAGTACTACAGGTACAGAGTTGTGAAAACTATTTCTGAAAGAGGTATAAATTACTTGCCCAGCATCACCCAGAAAGTAATCATCTATGGTAGGAGTTGAACCCAACTCTTACTGACTCCAAGGTGAGTGATCTTGCCCATTATACTACACCAAGCTGTCTTCATTTGCGGTTTTCGTTTTTGTTTGTTTGAATCACACCTCTGGATTGTAACATGTGAATTTAAATCAATACTTACCTCATACTCTACCACGTGACATCTAGGAAAAGTCAGTGATTCAAATGATATGTCATAAATAGCTTAATTTTTTTAAGGTCAACAATAACCAACAACTAAAGAATAGCAATCTAGTTTCTTCATCTATGGGACAGCTAGGTGTAGAGTGTGCCAAGGTCTGAAGTAAGGAAGACCTGAGTTCAAATTTGACCTGATACTAGCTGTGTGACTGTGGGTAAGTCACTTAACCCTGTTTGCCTCAGTTTCCTCACCTGTAAAATGAGCTGGAAAAAATGGCAAAGCACTCTAATATATTGCCAAGAAAACCCCAACTGGGGTCAGAAGAGTTGGATATTACTAAAACAACTGAACAACATTCCTCATCTGTAGAATAAGGAGGTTGAACTAAAGGGACTTCTAGATTCCTTCTGTCTCTAAAACTATTGTCCATGGCCCTATAAGTGTCTCTTGTGTGATAAATGAGTCTGAGGTCCTATATCTGAGCAATCAGGGTCTTATGGCTTAGTTTTAAAGTGTCTGTGAAGCTCTCAAAGTGTAGTCTTAGAAAGAATAAGGGGTAAAAAGTGATTTTTGCTCAGTCCAGCAGAGGGAGCCTTTGAGATAGCTAAAAGAAATTCTGACAAATGCTAACGCCTCATGTGGGGCAGTCGTGGTGGCTACTATTCTCAATGTGATTGAGTTTTTTAAGCCACAGCTTACAATAGTGCTTCACTAGTCTTGAAACAATTCACACATTTTTGGCCTGTGTTAGCCTGCACAGAAATCACACAAGAGAATAGAGAAATCCTTCACTCCTTTCATCTTCAGGAAGAACAAATGTTGCAATCGAATCTTTCTTGACAAGTTCACATTAGAAAAGCTGTTGAAAGAGAATCTGATCACTTCTTGACTTGTCGAACTGACGATCTCATGTCTCAAAGAAAAAAAAAAGAGAGAATAGGAAGAAAACTAATCATGGATTTAATCTTGATCAATGACTATGAAAGTCAACTTGTGGAAGTAAGAGAAACCTTGGTGAGAAATTAGAGTTTGTAAATTAGGAATTTATAAATTATTTATAAATAAAATACATATGTCATTATATTATTATATATAACATATTTTATAAATTTATAAAATATTTAGAAATTAGAGTTTATAACTAGATAGAGTCAGATATGCACTTTAGATTTTATGAAACTGGGATAATTTGCATGGCCAGAGGCTTTAGAGAAGATCTTAAAGCTCTGAAAATACAACTACAAATGATTCTTGTGGTGAAGAAGCAAAAAAGTATTTATTAAGTTCCTACTATATGCCAGCACCTCCTTTGTGCCAACCCTTATTATGCTGTAATATGCTTTACAAATACGATCTAATTTGATCCTCATGACAATCCCCCATTAGGTAGTTGCTATTATTATCCTAAATTTTTGTTTGAGAAAATCAAGGCTACCTTAAAAATAGTTTATTTCCTCATCAGAAGAAACTTGATGGCCATTTGTCCGTAGCATTGCAGACATGATTCCTAATTTAGGTCTGGACTGATACAGGCTGATCATCACTAAGGTCCCTTCCAATACTATTATGTTCTCTATAAGTCACTGGGCTACTCCACCATTCTAACACTGAGGAACTTTCATTGTTCCCAATCCTGTTCTCTTACCTATGACTGCTGCAAATTCTAGAACTCCAAAAAAACAGTAATATTTCTATTTCCTGATTTGTTTCATATAAAATGTCTGATCAAAAATAATAGTTTGTATAGCATATCAGTACATTAATTTCTTTTTTTTTTTTTGCTTTTTTTTGGAGGGGGGAAGGTAGGGCAATTGGGGTTAAGTGACTTGCCCAAGGTCACATGGCTAGTTTTTGTGTTGCGTCTGAGGTTGGATTTGAACTCAGGTCCTCCTGATTCCAGGGCCGGTGCTCTATTCACTGTGCCACCTAGCTGCCCCTGTACATTAATTTCATACAAGAAAAGCAATGGATGTTGCTAGTGACTAGTTAGAAATACAAAGAAGTTAACTAGGACAAAGGGTCAGAGTAAGTGAGGAATCTCCCTTATTTAGGGGTACTAAGATGCTGTTATGGGAAAACCTTATGGTAATGATTTGGTTAATAACTTGCACATTATATAAACTCCTAAAATAGCAGAGATGCAACTAGGTGAACTGGAACCAATTTACCCCAAGGCAAAAATGCAAGCTCTTTCTTATAGCCAGGCTAGGTATCTCAGAATTTGGGAGTTTCAAGAAAATTTGCAACTTCCAAAGTACAGAGGAGGGGACAGAGCAAGAAAGTATGGACCAAGAGAAAGTCATGCCCTTGGAACAACTTGGTCTAAAAAGATTCAGCAACTCTTTTACCTTTTGGAGTGGGGAGAATAAGAAGAGGAAGCCCCCAGCAAACTTTGAAAGTCTGAAAGCCCGAGGTAGTACTGAGGTCCTAGGTCTCCCCTCTAGGCTTTAGGATGGCAGAGAATTAGACCAAGAGTGACCACAATTTCTTGGAACCTGGAAGATTTCAAGACTCATAGGAAGGAACTGAAAGACCTAAACAGAGATTAGCTATTTGTCCCTTGGGTTTGTGAGGTCCTGGAGAACCTCAATTTCTTCTCTCATTAAAATATAATGAGATTGTGAATATATTTTCAGTGTCTTACACATAGTAAACACTCAATAAATGTCAAAATGACTGATTCACTCCTCGTTCACTGAAGGATCGTGATTGATTTTATCCAACCACAGGATTAAAAGAAAAAAAAAACACCAGAGTAGTTGTCCATAGCCAGTGTGTTCAGTGGAACAAAGAGGACAGAGACATCGTATGCCAGGATACATACAAGATGCCAATTAATTCACCATACCAAGCATATCAAACTGTATCTAAATCCTGTGGTCTCAAACCTGTTTGGACACCAAATTATTTGAATTCTTTCCTGACCTTAGGACCATATATTATTTTCCCTTTGAATCTTCCATACTTCTGACCTATTCTTCTAGACCCCCAACTGCACTTCTTCTCTTGAGACAATATACCAAAACATGGAAAGCAGAAAAGGAAATATTTTGTCTCTAGATACTTTGATCAACAAAATAAAGAACAGATTGATGAACTGAGCATGCAACTAAAGAAATTAAAAGCAATAAATCAAAACTCCTAATTAAACACAAAATAGAAATTCTGAAATTCAAAGAAGAGAAATAGTATAAAGATAGAATAAAAAAGATAAATTCTAAAAGTAGAATAAAATAGAATAAAGAAAAAGAATAAAATGTAGAACTAAAAAGCCATGGAATTTATAAATAAAACTATATTTCAAAAGAACTAATGAAATTGGTAAACCATTAATTAATTTGACATAAAAAGAAGAAGAAACCATATTAAAATGATAAAGTTCACAGTAAATGGAAAGGAAAATAAAGCAAATTATTAGAAATTATTTTTCTCGGTCATATGTTGACAAACCTGATAAATGAAATGTATGTACTTAAGAAAATAAGATTAGTCAAACAAGAAAGAATTTAGATGACTCAGGTTCAGAAAAAGAAATTGAACAAATCATAAATGAACTCCCAAAGGAAAAAAATTCCAGAGTCAGAAGGATTTACCAAGGAATCCCATCAAATGTTCAAAAAACTACAAATTATGATACTATATAAACTGTTTTTAGACTAGAAATGGTAGAAATACAAGAGAAATTCCCTTCTATGATATAAATATAGCATTAATACCTAAATCAAAAACATAAATCAAATAAAGAAATTGATAGACCAATATCCTTAATAAACATGAATAAAAAGATGCATAAAATATTAGCATAGAGGTTACAGAAACTTATTAAAAAGATTGTACTCTGACTAGATTGGATTTATATGTGGAGTGCAGGGTTGCTTCAGTATTAGAAAAACTATAAATACAATAAACCGTATTCATAAAAACATAATAAAAAAACCTAAACATCAATAGATACATAATAAGCTTTTCCAATCACATTTCTATTAAAATCTGGTCTGAGCAACTTGAATTCATCAAGGATAACCAGGTGTTCTCTTATTTGTCTTGGAAATCATCTCCCTATTAGTGGCTTCTTATCTGCTATTTCCAGTGTAAAGATTATTCTTGAGAGAAAAAAAAATTGAGCAGCTTTGCCACTTCTCTCTTGTCAGTTATCATAGTACCATGCATCCCATGCAAAGGTTCTCTCCTTTCTATGAGCCTTCTTTTTCTTTCCAAATAACTACAAAAATGTATATGTGTATGTATATTTATCACCCATTACCTCTATATCTCTCTATTTTTATATCACCTGTCTAGCATCTTTCTATCACCTACCTATCATCTCTTTAACTTTCTCTATTACCTATAATTTCTATCTCTATTACCTATTTGTCTATCTATCTACTTATCTATCCATTTATCTACTTATCTACCTATCATCTATCTATCCATCCATCTATCTATCTATCTATATATCTATCTGTCTGTCTGTCTGTCTGTCTGTCTATCTATCATGTGAGTAGCTAGGTGGCACAGTAGATTAGGTGGTGGACTTGGAGTCAGTAAGACCTGAGTTCAAATATGGTTTCAGATACTCATTAGCTGTGTAACTCTGGGCAATCCACTTAAGCTCCCCATGTTTCAGTTTCCTCATCTGTAAGAGGAGGATAAGAATACCTCTCAGGGTTGCTGTGATAATAAAATGAGATAATATTTGTAAAGCACATTACAAACTTTAAAGCACTATATAGCTATCACATGCATATGTGTATATAATATGTACATAAACATGTATGTATATATAGTATATGCATCCAGATAGCTAGCTAGATATACGCGAAATCTGTTGCGCTTTATAGAACATCTCTATCCTTCTTATCCTTCCTTGGTTTTTAACTCATCATCACACGGACTCTTCTAACTTTAGGAAGATTCAAGTTACATTCCTAAGTAGAAGACTTTCAGTAGAACACCTCAATCAGGAAATATTCTTAAAGGGGATTCTTTGATCCCTAAAATTTGTAAATATAATACTTTCCTCTCTAGGAATTGACTATTTTTAATTCCAATTTCTTAATTTGGCTATTTTTCAGTCCAAATTTGGTACTTGGTACATATTTTCTATTAGCATGAATAGAGGAAATACTTGGATCATAATGTTCCCTGCAAACCTTTTCTTTTCATAGTCTCTTCCTTATGGTTCACTCTTTAAAATAGATCAGTAAAGGTGACACGTTCTGTGCATTTTCACACATTCAGCATCAGGTCACTCAGGGAACTAAGCTACTTTGCTACAATGTCTCTCATCTTACAACTGGAATAAGGTCATTGCAAGTGGAAGCAGTATCCCAGCTTAACGATGCAGTACTTGAGTAACAGCAAGGGTGAGGAGGGTAGTTGCACAGTGATAGGTTTGGGGTGGAAGGTGGATAATCATAGCATATCTCCTGAATTACAAGCTTTTCCACTGCCATCCTCATTGCTATTGATTATGAAAAGGACTCACTCTTTTTTTTTCGGACTTTTAACTCAATTAAATAAGTATTTATTAAGTACCATTACTATAATGTATCTGGCATTCTTAGGCATTACAACAAGGGTGGGCTGGTAAATATTTAACAACTGGCTCTCTGAAAACATGTAACATGCTTTTAAGTTTAATCTGCATTAACAATTTCTCCATCATTTTCTTAGGTCTAGACCAGACCTACACAACTTTGGGGCCAAAATTAAAATAGGTCAAACTTCTTCAGGCTACAAATAGACTGGTTGCCCTGGGTCGCATGACAAACAGGAGCATGTACAGAGGCAACCCTATATTTTTCTCCAGCCACCCAAAATCTTTTGGCAGGCCACGAGTGGCCATATGCTGTGCATGTCTGTTCTAGACAATCAACAAAACAATAAACCAGGGGTAGCTATGTGGTGCAATGGAGAGAGTACCAACCCTGGAATCAGGAGGACCTGAGTTCAAATCCAGTCTCAGAGACATTAACACAACTAGCTGTGTGACCCTGGGCAAGTCATTTAACCCCGATTGCCTTGCCAAAAAACAAAACAAACAAACAAAACCAATAAACCAAGCCTTGATTTGTAGCATTTGACAGTTTCAGAGGTACAAATGCTCACATTGAAAATTAGCAATAGGCTCATAAGCCAGTTGTTGGCACCTGGCCACAATAGAGATAAAAAGACAAAAAGGAAAACATTGACTGCCCTTAAGTAGCTTACACTCTACTGGGGAAAACATATTTTATCTTCATAGAACTAAGCTATTCAGGGTCAGGAATTAAGTTTGGCAGTAAGAGGCAGCTTTTGGAGCTGCAATGATGGATATGTCATTAACATCTAATCTGTGACTACCCTGATTCCTCTCAGAACGTTTTAATACAGAATTTGGTAATTGAAAGGTTAGCCTTCCTTTGTGAATATAAACAAAATGTCATTGCCTGTTAAAAAAAAGTATATAAGTATTTATTATACATATGTAAACATTAGTAATCACCTGCCAATGTGTCATGTAGATGCAATACTAACACATATATAAAATGCTGAACAAGGGGCCCTTTACAAAAATTAATATTTCCACTGCTTCTAGAAGATGCTTTACAGTCCAAAGTTCCAGATGGTAAAGAATTAAATCTGAAATTTAGGCCATAAGCAAAATTTGGCATCTGCTTTGTTTTACCATCTTGCCCCTTATGACCTCATGACCCTCTAAGCAGAGGAGTGAACCCCCTGGCTGCAACACTCAGATCCCAGGCAAAGCCATAAGAAGCCCCCATCTGTTTGAGAATGGACCCAAAGTCAACCATGCAATGAGTTGGCATTTTTTATTTCCATGGGTCTCATCCAAACTTATATATTATTCTCGAAAATGTGATTATGAGCAGAAATAGATTTCTGGGAAATGACTCTCATATGACCAGTAGAAATCGAAGAGTGAAACCATAAGTGGATGCTTAGAAGTAAAAGCTAGAGTTGGGGTCAAGAATCTGCCTTCTTCCTACCAAATTTTTGAGCAATTTTTATTCTGAAAGTTGGTTCTGCTAAAGGATATTCAGCTTTTCTTAGCAGGAACAAACCATAAACCCTATAACTAACTTATAAAAGAGTGGGGGAAACTTGAGAACTTAGGCTAAATATCCTATAATAAAATGATATTTGTGTTCACCCTTATATGAACTCTTATTCTATCTCCAAGTAAGTGGACCTTTTAGATTAACATTCTCTCTACATGGTCAGATATCCTTAGTCCACTCCAGGAACTTTCCTTTGAAAAGTTCTAGGGAAGTGTACCTGCAAATCATTATCAAATAAAAGAATAAGGAAAGGAGCCTTGTTGGACAGGACTTAATACAAAGCAAGAGTTAATGTAAATACAGTTTGTAATGACTGATGTGTTCACATGTTCAACAACAGCGCCTGAGTTGGACAGAAAAGGAAATTAGGCATTTATCAGAGCAAACCAAAGAAAGGGTGCTCAGTATGTGTCTGTAATTATAGCATCAGAGAAAGGCCAAGATAGGCTACCAGGCATTTAATAGCAAATCGCCCTTGAATATCATTGACAAACACTCAGAAAATAAAGAGAGGTGGGAATAGGAGTTAGGGGGTAAAGTCTACCTCTTCCCCATATAAGACTGACGGTGTTCCCTTGTCTCAGCTTTGTACAGCGAGAGGAAGGAATGTCAAATAACAGGACCAAGCTACTTGCAAAAGTACTTGGAGAAAGAAGCTTGCTTCTGTCTATTTAAAACAGAGTTTAACTGTTTAACTGGCAGGAATAGCTCAAATAATGCTCAATCTAGTGTGGAGAACTTGGAATGGAAAAAGAAAAAGAAAACTTGAAAACAGGACAGTCTCTTTTTTTCTCCCTCTTAAGTAGCAAAAAATTTATAAGACCTAATGGGGATCCCAGAAAAGTTGATTAATTATTGTTTTGAATCTGTGTGTGTTGCAAGAAATGTTTGTTTTTCTTTACCTTTTCATGAGGCTTTTTAAATGGGATGAATCTGTCCCCTAATAAAATTAGATTCAATTAAAGATGAATGCAGCATTTCACTACTGGGGTTTCCCCTAAAGTATCTGCTTGGAATTGGAGGCTTACTTAAGTGTGGGTTTTTTTTTCTTTTCCCTCTTGATCTGGTCAACCAGGAAGGAGATGGGAAAAGGAAAGAAGAAAGCAGCTAGAAAGACTCTTGTACTTTCAAAATTTGTTATTCTAAGACAAAGAAAAACTTATAATCTCTTAAGAAAAAATATTAATTTGATTGGGTTTTAGTGGATACAAAGTTGAGCTTTGATTTTGCTATGTTATATATTGAATTTCACAGTGATGCTTATCTGTATGCATTTCACTATAAACTGCTAAACTGGGAATCAAAGTTTTTGAAGATGTTTGTAGCTATCCTATATTTTTCAAAAACGTATTCTTTGTGTGTTTGTATGTGTGCGTGCTTGTGTGCACATGCATCTGTCTCTCTGTCTCTATTTCTCTCTTTGCCTGTGTCTCATTGTTTCTTTTTTCTTTCTCTCTCTGTATCTGTTTTTCTCTGTCTCATTCTGTCTCTCTCTCTTCTCCTTCTCTTTCCTTTTCTCCTTCTCCTCCCTTTCTCTCCCTTTCCTTCCCCCCTCCTTCTTTCCCTTCCTTTTCTCCACCCCCACTAATTTTGTATCATAATGCATGAGACTTACTTATTTTCAAGATCAAGGACAAACAGTGCATCTAATGCACAGGAAGTTTCATGTTTCAAGCCTATGGGGCCGGACAACAGTGGGAAGAGATGAAAGTAAAGTATCATATCAGACATCCTGACTTGGCTCCTTACCACCTGTGTGACCTTAAACCAGTTCACCTCTTTTGGCTTTCTTCATCTTTCAAATAAGGAGTTTGAACTACAGAATCGGGCAGTGTGGTATAGAGTGGCCAAAGTGCTAAATTTAGAGTCAGGAAGGCATGGGTATAAATTCCAGCAATTCTGGAAATAAATTCCTGTACAACCTTGGATGGTTAATAATAATAGTTAACATAATAATATAGCAGCTATATAGCTCAGTGGACAGAGTGCCAGGCCTAGAATCAGGCAGACCTGACCTCAAATCCAACCTCAAACACTTACTAGCTGCGTGACCCTGGGCAATTCACTTAACCCTGCTTATGTCAGTTTCCTCATCTGTAAAATGAGTTGGAGAAGGAAACAGCAAACCATTCCAGTATCTTTGCCAAGAAAATCCCACTTGGGATCACAGATTTGGCATGACTGAAATGACTGAACAACATTTATACAGCCACTTTAAGGTTTGCATACAGCTTTACATGGGACACTTGACTTCTCTGGGACTTGTATTCTTTTTTTTTTTTTTTTGGAGGGGGAAGACAAGGCAACTGGGGTTAAGTGACTTGCCCAAGGTCACACAGCTAGTAAATCTTAAGTGTCTGAGGCCGGATTTGAACTCAGGTCCTCCTGCCTCCAGGGCCAGTATTCTATTCACTGCGTGAAATAGCTGCTCAGGGTCTTGCATTCCTTATCCACAAAATGAGGGGGTCAAGCAAGATGACCTTCTATGTTTCCCTCCAGTTCTAAATCTAAGGTCCTTTATTATTACCGAATCTGATGCCTGATAGAACCTACGAGAATATTCATACAACATTCATTGACCAATTTATTGAATATTTACTATGTGCAAGATACTGTGCCAGGAACTGTATAGTCCCCTCACTTTTTTTTTAAGCAATTGGGGTTAAGTAACTTGCTAAAGGTTACAGGGCCAGTTATTCTGTGTGGGTGTGAAGTATCTGAGGCCAGAACCTATCCAACTCCAGGCCAGCGTTCTTACTCCCGGTGCCACCTGGCCGCTCCTAGTCCCCTCACTTTAACAGAAATTTAAAAAAAAACTGGAAAAAATGAGTTTGTTAAACAAGTAAATTCTGAGCATTTAAGATAGTAATTTGCCAGCACTTTCAGCTCTTTAAATCTACTGATTCTATAATTCCAAGTAGTTAAACAAAATACTTGCATCAGCAAAGGGCTAGGTTTGGGTTGCTTTTTTAGAAAAGCAAACCCAGTGTTTAACAAATACACACAAAACCCCAAACAAAAACTTGCTGAGCTGTTTCCTATTTGTGCTTTGCCAACAGCAAAGGTAGAATGATTTGCTTAGGCTACGAAAAGAAAGATGGATGAACATAATGGCTGACACCAGATCTGTCAGAGATCCCCTCAGGTCATAGGGATTATATTCTAGCCTTTAACTACAGTCAGTAGGTGATTCTTTTGCCCCAGTCACTGCCCAGCTCAGCCTATACACTATCAGCAAGAATCAGAAATTATACACAACCACACAAAAGGGGCTGCACAGTGGTTCTCCCATGGCATTCCTCCATAAAATTACTATGCCCACTCTTTGTCTTGGCATGGAGGTGAAGCTGGGTTTTCAGAGGCAATGCCAAGGGAACACACTTTGGCAAGTTACACTAAGCTAGAAGAGCTTTGAATATAGGCATATTTCTTCTGTCCAAGATCCAGCCTAGATAATTGTGATGAGGCTTAGCACCAAAAGGTCGACCTTTAGGTAATGAATGTGATTGATCCCAGCAACTCCAGGGAGGGAGGGGAGGTGCAATCTGCATCAGCAGAGGGAGTATCCATATTGATGAAATGAGAGCTCATTCCAAGTAGCAAAGTATCTTGTGCCATTTATGCTGGATACCAAAGAGGTTATTGCCACTACTTGGAATTTATACAGTGAAAAAAAGTATAATTTATGGATTCAGGCTTAAAAGAAAATGGTTCTAGACACCACTGAGTAACTAATGCAGAGAATAAGCCATGCTCTGATTTTCAATACTTCAGTCAGCTCTCATATGGGATTTATAAAGCAGATTATTCAAAAGCACTCCACATGACAAGTTACATGGAACAAAATGTATTTAGCTCAATGGCAAACAAGGCTCAGATGAAACTATAAAATTTTATAAATCAGAATAGACAATTGAGGTAGTAGCTTGAGGCTATAAATGTAAATGAGATTAAATTGAAAAAGAACAATGAAGAGACAACTTAAAAAATAGCAATTCTTTTTCCTTTCTGCCCTCATGTCAAATATATATACATGTGTCTATGTTTATATGTGTATGAGAGCCTTTCTGGTCACATACATGTAGATATACATGTGAATGGCTCGTTGGGGGCTTTATTCATTTCTGTATTGGTTTCTGAGCTCCTGGGAGTCCTTCTGCATCATCTGCATTTCTGCAGGGTGAAATAAAGGTTTTACTACCCATTTGCATTGCTACCTTGAGTGCCTGTACAGGAGTTGGGACCCTGTAACCTACTAGGGAAAATCTGGATATGAATAAGTTATATTTATATATGACAATGAAAATTGCTCCTGGACTAACTCTAGATGAGGTCAATGAGCCTAAGAGAAAAAATGGAATTAGTCCCTAGGACCTGGGTCATGTGACTTCAGAATATTGATAACCCTGAAGTTCAGGTATAATAAATGTTTGCATTTGCTTGTCTATGTTCTCACCAATAGAATATAATATCCTTGAAGGCAAGAACCGTTTCACTTTTGTCTTTGAATTCCTAGTGTGTAGGAGTATTCCTTTCACATAGTAGGTATTTAATAAAGAAGGGAATAAGCATTTATATAGTACCTACTGTGAGACACTGTGCTAAAAGTGCTACAAATATTATCTCTATGTTCTATTCTACTATCTATATTCTATTCTACAAATAACGTTCCATTTGATCTTCACAACAAGCTTTCAAGGAATATTCTGTTATTACCTCCATTTTAGAGTTGAAGAAGAGGCAAACAGAGGTTAAATGTCTTGCCTAGTTAGCATGTGTGTGAGATCAGATTTGAATTCAAGCCTTCTTGACTCCAGATCCAGTTCTCTAACCATTATAGGACCACCTTATGACTTCATTGAAAATGTTTGTTGAGACTTGAATGAATGAATGGATGAATGATTTATTTTTGGTAATCTGGTTTCCTGAGAGATAGAATATTAAAAAAAAAAGATTAGAAGAAGGGAGAAAGGTGTCTAAAAGCATACAGGCACATTCAAAGTAGCAAAAAATAACAGTCAAAAAAACCCAGCAAACAAAACAGAATAAACCCCTCTCTAAAATGCTAATACAAGAACTCAGTGGGCTGAAAGTTACACACATCCTTAGGGCCTCAAGGAAAAATTAATAGTAATGGTTCTGAGGTGCCAAGAAAAGGTTAAATTCTGTTCACTGTGCTCCATTTAAGAAGCATATAACTATGTTATACATTTTGAAAAGACTTTCATCACAAATAGTTGAAATAAAATAAAATTTTGATGCTAAAAGTGGTAACCTGGAAGTAGATTTAGTATCTATGAATAAATGAATTACTTGGGGATTCCAAGTAATGAGAAATTACTATGTTAATCCATCATGTCTCCATAATCATATTTCATTCCCTGCATCTACTATATCTTATTCCTTTTATTTCCCAAGACCCTTAGATCAAACTATCTATATATTCTGATTAAATTTCTTTAGTTGGATTCAACAAAGATTTATCTAGCACTTACTCTATGCAATGAACTGTGCTAGGTGCTGAGGCCAGGATCTTGTGCCTGCCCTCAGGAAATATCCAATCTAATAGAGCTCATGATATGTATTGTTATTGTTCAATTGTTTTTTAGTCATTTCCAACTCTTCGTGATCCCATTTGGGGTTTTTCTGGCAAAAATACTGGAGTGGTTTGCCATTTCCTTCTCCAGCTCATTTTACAGATGAGGAAAATGAGGCAAACTAGGTTAAGTGACTTGTCCAGGATCATACAACTCATGAGTGTGTAAGGCCAGATTTGAACTGAGGAAGATGAGCCTTCCTGACTCCAGTCACTATACTATACACTATATCACCTAGTTGTTCATCATTATATGAATACAAATAACTATATAAATTACATGTCGAGCAAGTAATTAACAATATTATAAAAACAAAATTAACTATATGTTAATAAACATAATTAATTGGATGCTAATGTGGGTGTCAATAGACATTTGTTTATACAATCATATTAGAGATTATTTATTGTAGAGCAAAGGTCAAAAATCAACATCAAATTAGATATACTAATATAAAGATGATAAGAAGATGATGCATATAATTGCAGTAGCTTTGATCTGACCTACTCAGACTAACTTAATGCTAAAAAATCAAAAATGAAAAAGGCAATGCCATTTACATTAATTATTACCATTGCCTGCAAAAATGTAACCTGTGCCAAGAAATCACCATGACAAGGAAGCCACCTAGAAACCACATCAGCCAGGAAACACAACCTCCTTAGCCAAGTAAATAGACATGGCAGCAAAGGGCAACACTGGTTTAAAAACCAACGTAATTTGTAAAATATTATAGAAGCGGATTGCAATAGAAAAAAAAAGCAGCATCTCCTCATAAAACAGCAAAAAGCATAGAAGTGAAAATAGACTGCAGCAGACTTAGAAAATGACCTAACTGAACCACGTCATCTCAAGGACATTTGAAACTGAAACTAATAAGAGGACAACAAATGTACATAATATACCACAGATTTGTTGTCATTTCTATAATTATCTTTTTTTATCATCAGTGACTGAAACCACCACATCACACATGGATGCTGAGACTGACATCTTGGATTTGCTACAAAAGGAAGCAGAAATGGCACATAAGAAGATGAAATAAGGAAAGCAGGGGTATAGAAGTAACGATAAAGGGAGGACAGAAGGGAAAATGAATTTACATTGTTCCTACTTTGTGCTAGGCACTGTGATAAGTGTTTTGCAAATTATCTCACTTGAACCTCACAACAGCTCTTCAGGGTAAGTGTTGTGATCATCCCCATTTTACAGCTGAGGAAACTGAGGTAAACAGAGGTTAAAGTGACTTGAGTGGGGTCACACAGCTAGCAAGTATCTGAGACTCGGTGTGAACTTGGGTCTCCATGACTCCACTTCTAGCATTCTATCCACTGCACTACCTAGCCACCTCTCGAAGACTTCTTCTGGTAAAGATTGAGGATATTGATTGCAATGTTCCCATGGACAATGAAGCACAAGTAACCATTATGTCCCAAGCACTTGATGACAGACTTTTGATAAAAATATCTTTAGAACCTCTTTGATGAATTCACCCTAGTGGGTTGACTGACAAAAACCACCTAGATTTGGGTTACATGGAAATTACCAAGACATTTCCCATGGAAGTGACTGGTATCCAAATCTACAATCTATCAATGAAGTATCAGCACTCATTGTAACTATGTCTAGTCTTGTCAAGATATTATCAGAACACTGAAAACTGGAGCCCGATGTCTTCATGGTTTGATCCTGGAGGAATATGAGGGAAGACTAATGAAGATGTTAGGTTGGCTAGAGAAACATGGCCCTATGATTTCCATTGACAAGTTTTGCTTGAGCCTCTGCTGAATGGTACCATAACAAAATGTGAGCACCTATATAGAGGAGAAGTTGATGATTTGAATGTAATCAAAGAACTTTCAAAATCTAAAGACTTGCTGGAATTTAGTAGTAATTGTTGTAAAATTGTTATAAACATGCCACTCTTGCTAAATCAAAAGCTCTTCCTATGGGTATGACTTTCCCTTGGTAAGTGTCTTACTTTCTGCCCCTCTGCTCAAGGCTAATTACCAGAGTTCTGCCATCAGTCTCATTTCCTCAATGTCTGTCTCCTCCCATATTCTCAACTTATACTCACTTGAATCTCAAGTCAGTCCACCTTAATCTGTCACTCTCCTCACTCTTGGGTCTCCAAGCACACTTCTCATTTCTCCTCATTAGGTTTCTGCCATCCTTCAAGATGAGGGAAGAGCAAATTTTCTTTTTTTTAGGGCACACGTGGACAGGTTCTGAAAACTTCTGGGCCTGCATAAAATTGGAGTATGGAGTCTACTCCCTCTCCACTAAGGACCCCCATCTGTTCTAGATCCACACGTACTGGTGGATCTAGATCTGCACTGGTTTCAGTCCTAGAGGAGCCTGACTCTGATGAACAAGGTTAGGCTCTCTTTTCTCTCACTCTCCAACTGATCATAACACCACTCCAGCACCCCAAGGATGATTTATTTAAAGCTTAGGCTTTGATCCATATCTTACATTCTTTTCCAAAGTAGGGAGCAAAAAGGTACTCAGTGTAGAATATTATTCAAGTATGGGAAAGGTATTTATTTTCTACACACAAAAGAAATGCTAACACAAAATATTCACAAGCATGAATCAGCTGAAAGACTTAAAATAGAATGCAGTAATTTAATTTATAACTATGGTTATATTCTCCCAGAAGTTTGAGACTTAAACCTCATCAGAACATAAAGCATTTTGGGGGACTGTTGAATAGTAACATTTTAGCTTGGTTTTATACTGTCTCTTCAATGTCCATGTCTACCATGGGCACCTCTTCTTACAAGAGGCCATCTTCTGTGCAGTAACTTATCCTACCAGTATTCAATTACACTCATTGGACTCTCCAAGAACCTCCCAGCCCCACCAAGTCACAAAGTTTCCTTCAAGCCTGGACATCCAACTTGAGGTCATTATCCAGTCACCTATACTCAAGAAAGGAACATAAAAGAGAAAAGGCAGCTAAGGTTCTGAAATCCAGTCTCAGCTTCACCTAAGCAACGGTGCTATGTGATCACTATTACATGATGGCCAGGTTTAGGAAAAAAGTTAGCTGCCCTTTTTTACCCCACCCCTAATGGGAAGTGAAAAACCATGAATTTGAAATAAATTATTAAATTTAAGATGTGTCATTTTAAAAATGTATATATTTTTGAAATGATTCAAAGTTCAAAAAAAAACATTAAAGGGTTAAAGAAAGTAGATTTGGCGGGGGATGGGGAGCTGACTAATTTTTTTTAGGCCAAATAAGTTTGAGAACCTCAGTAACAAACAAAGGAATGGTTTGATCAGACCTAATTATTAGGGGAAGTGAAATAATCAGGGACAGGGACATGAAGATTGAATAGGACAAGAAGAAATAGAGGCAAGAAGATTAGTTAGAAGGTTTTTTTAAGTAACATAAGTAATGAGGGACTGAGTGAGGGAAGTGGCAATATAAATAGGAAGGAAGGAATAGACTTTTAAGTATTTGGGGGATATTAACAACATTTAGCAACAGAATGGAGGAGGGAAGGTTAGAAAGAGAGAAGAAACTAAGGTTTCAACAGAAATAGAGAAGCTGGGTTTGGGAGTGCACATTTTGGGGTGAAGATAAAGTTTTTGTATATGTAGAGTGATGTGTGGCAGCAAGATATTCAAGCAGAGACACCTAAGTAAGAAATGCAGGACTGGAGCTCTGGGTCTTAAGGGATGAGGCTGCAGTTACAGATTGCTTATATATATATAGTCATCTGGGCTTGGATAAGATGACAAGGGAAAGGGTCTAGAAAAAGAAAGCAAGAGCACCAAGAACGGAGTCTTGGAGGACATGCACCTTTAGGCAATCAGAGGAATAAGAAGACTATTTCCTTTTATGATGACTCCATTGCTCTGAAACCAACATCATAAATGAATAAGTGAATATATAGATAGATAAATGAATGAATAAGTAAATAAATAGATGAATGAATCATTTTTCAGCATCTGCCTCTGTATAAAGACATGGTTGAAAATGCATTACTTTGGGTAAATGGACATTAATAGAGTTAGCTCAGGAGCCAGATATTTACTAAATTGATATGCTAGAAAGAAAAGGAACAAGGCTAAGGAATCAGAATAAACCATAAACCCTCAGGCACACTTTAGGTATGATCAGCACTTATAATACAAAGTTGTTTCCTGACTCCCTCATTTACTGAGCAAGGAAAGATGACTCAGAATTTAGCTTGTATTTCTTTTATTATGAGAAAGGTTTGATGGTTTTCTGCCTCACTTTCTAACTCAGAATTCCATATCCCTGACTCTCTGATTGCTTCTATTTTAACTTTACTAGTGATTCCTTATCTTACTTACTTAAAACTTCATCATTTTATTAATCATTTGAAATTCTTGGCACTTTTCTTCTCTCTATCCATTGAAAAATTTTATTTGTTTCCAAGGTTTCTATTAATTTATTTGATATCTGATCACATCCAAACTCTAAGTACTGGGACAATGTCTTGGATACTTTGTAAGTGTTTGCCTTTCCATGGATACTTAATAAATACTAAAAGACTAAGGTGGCACAGTGGATAGAATGCCAGGCCTGGAGTCAGGAAGGCTCATTTTAATTTTGAATCTGACCTCAGACACTTACTGGCTGTGTGAACCTGTCATTTTTTCTCAGTTTCCATATATGTAAAATGAGCTGGAGAAAGAAGTGACAAACCACTCCAGTATCTCTGCCAAAAAAATACCAAATAAGGTCATAAAGAGTTGGAAACAACTGAAAAATGACTCAACAACAAAAAGGCTAAAGCAAGGAAGAAAAATTCAAGATGAGATGTTTGTTAATGAGAAGATATACTTGATGCATACATAAATATGTTGAGTTTTAAAAAAAATATTTCTTGAGGCAGCTAGGTGGTGCAGTGAATAGAGCACCGACCCTGGAGTCAGGAGGGACCTGAGTTCAAATCTGACCTCAGACACATGACACACTTACTAGCTGTGTGACTTTGGGCAAGTCACTTAACCCCAACTGCCCTCTAAAAAAATATTTATTTTTGCTTTTTTTGGGGGGAGGGGAAGATAGGGCAATTAGGGTTAAGTGACTTGTCCAAGGTCACATGGCTAGTTTGTGTGTGTGTGTCTGTGTGTGTGTGTTATGTGTCTGAGTCTGGATTTGAACTCAGGTCCTCCTAACTCCAGGGCTGGTGCTCTATTCACTGCACCACCTAGCTGCCCCAAAATATTTCATTTTCAATAATTTTGTAGCAAGGTTATTGGGGTCTACTATACTCACTTATAGATCATCCTGTGCTTACAAATTGCAAGTCTGCTGCTTAATTTGTTCTTATATTTAATTTCAGTATCCTGAGTGTTCAAAAGTTATATTTGGATATTCAGTAATTACTAAAATTTCAGCATCTCTCAATCAATTAAGCTTAGAACTCCCAGCCCAGTTAATCAAATGCTATTTATTTTAAAACTGGAAAAACTTCCATTTACAATAGTTTCTCATATCCCTCTATATTAAAACCTTTTAAAATCCTAGAATTAAATAAATATTAAAGTTACTGAAAATTAAATTTATTAAAAAAGAAATCAATAGTAAAGAAATATTAAAGTATTTTCAGTTATTTATCTGTGAGAAATATCACAGAGTGATATTTCTCCAATCATCACTATAACTGCAGATGGTTTCTCTTCATTTCTAAAAGCAAAATCCTACAGCACCCAGTTTATTTAAGACACCAAATAAAGTCTCTTTGCAAGAAATCTTCTTCATTCTAGTCACAAGATGATTACAATCGTTTCATAAAGAAAGGCAATCCTTCCATCTTTCTTTCTGTCTTCCTTAGCTTATCTCTAGCCAACCATGACAGGAAAACAACTTTTTCTTTCTCTCCAGACATCACTCTAAATAGTCTCCATCCAGACTTCCTCCTCACAAAATTTACTTTATAAAGCTTCTTCATAAAATAGCAGTTAAGAATTCTCCCAAGAAAGAAGTTTTCATTCCTTTTCTTTCTCCTCCACAAATATTTATAGGACCTCATAGACCAAGGGTAAACTCGTATTTAACCTAACTCCATAGTGATGACAATTTAAATTATTACTCTCCAAGTTTCTTTACCTCTCAAAAAGACAGTAAGAATGGCCGTGGTATCTATCAGAGAGTCATCCAAAACAAGGGTTATACTTTATTGGATCAATGATCTCTTCAGTGTAGGTATATTCTCCAACCATGCAGATTACAACCCACTTATGTCTTCTCATCCTGAATTACTTTTGTACAAAAACCCTCCATCAAGAGGTCAACAAACATGGCAGGATGGGAGTGGGGGAGGCATTCCTCTACCCTTCTGATGTTACATGGGCACAGATGTGGTACCCATGAACAAATATTGCCTTTACTATAAATGAAGTGAGTCAGAAGAATCCCTGATCAAAGTGAGGAGTCCCTCCACTCAACCTGATAAGATTATAGGGCCATTTCTAGGCCCTGATCAAATTTAAGAACTTCCTCAAGCAAACCAGAATAGATTATGTGGCGCTTTGGATCCTGTTAAGGAAATTGAAGGACCCTGGAAAGTTATTGTGATCAATCATGGTGACTGAGGGTCAGCCAGTCCCCCTTTGGGCCTATAAAAGCAGCTGACCCTACTCCCTGGAGCTTTCAGCTCTCCGTTCTTGGGGGCTGCTCTTTAACCTTCCCCCTTGTAACATATTCCAAAGTGCAACAAAGGAAAGGAGATTTCTCTCTCATCCACATCAGGAGTTGCAATAGTGACTTACAGCAGACATATGAGGGCTTGCATATGGGCTGAGAAGGAAGCACCAAGACACTTCCTCAAGGCCAAGCTTAGAAAGGAAGGAAAAGTTGAATTTCCTAGGCAGTGTAATGTCATAATCTGGCCTCCTAGAAAAAAAAGAAAACATTTCTGTTTAGCACTAGCTTCAAGAGGTGCCTTATGAATTTATTTGTTCTGAATTTGCCCTCTGGGCAATGAGATTTCCTCATCCTTCCTGTTACATGGAGAAGGAAGAAGAAATCTACAAGGATCCTGCGCTTTATCCTAGTTGGAGAACAAAGCCAGAGTTTACTCAGACAATGCAGATTCAATTCATTTGCTCATCAAACTCCAAAGCATGTTTATCTTTTTAGGGGATTTAAACCACAGGATGATGCTTTAAATCTTAGGAATACTGTGTAGAATTTTGTGTGAAAGAATAGCTTTCCATGTTTGTCTAAGATCATTGAACTCATCATTTCTTAAAGCACAGAAGTATTCCATCACAATCATATAAACACAACTTGTTTTAACTATAAAAGACATATGAAGAAAGATGTTATATGAATCAAGAGAAAGAACTGATAAATAGATGTATGCATAGAATAATTTTACATAAACACAAACATATGCCTATTTGTGTCTAATGGTAGTCATCTTTGGCGGGGGAGGGAGGAGAGGGAGGGAAGAAAAAAGGGATAAAAATTTACATGATAACTTTATTATACATTTAAAAGAAATAGCAAGTTGTACATAATAGATTTACAGTTTTATCTTTTTTGTTATACTATTTTTTATTCCATACATTAAAAATAAAATGCATAAAAAAATTAAAAATCACTTAGCAGTATGACAGAGGGTTACCCTAACATTTATGTTAAGTACAATTCCCTTCAAGAATGTGGGGGAGGGGGCATGGAGCTGAAGGATTCACCAGTGCTCAGTGCTTCTCTATGTTCTCTATGTTCTCCATGGCATCCTTCAAAGCATCTCAGTCCTTTTCTATCGCAGAGGTAACTAGGTAGCATAGCACAATGAAAGGGATGCTGGTCGCGGAGTTAAGAAGACCTGAGTTCAAATTCAGCCTCAGACACTTTCCAGCTGTGTGACCCTGCCTGGGCAAGTCACTTAACCTTTGTTTGCATCAGTTTCTTCCTCTGTAGAATGGGGATCATAATAGCATCTACCTCCCAAGGGTGTTGTGAGGTTAAAAATGAGATAATATTTGTAGAGTGCTATATAAATGCTAGCTATTAGTGCAATGGATAGAGTACCAGGCTTGAAGTAAGGAAGACCTGGGTTCAAATCCAGCCTCAGATGCTTCAGCAGAAAAAGTGGAAAGGAGAAAGACTTTGTACTCAAGAAACAGAAGTATATATCGGTGATAACCTACCTGGGGCATGTCACTTAACCTCTGTCTACCTCAATTTTCTCATCTGTAAAATGAGGATAATAGCACCTATCAGCCAGGGGGTGTTGTGAGGATCAAATGCGATATTATTTCTAAAGTACTTTTGCAAACCTTAAAGTACTTTGAGTTATTATTATTACTTGGGGGTGAAATAAAGGTACCAGCCCCAACAACCTTATTACATGTTGCTGATGTAGGATTTGGGAGCCTTGCTTCTTCCATTTGGTATACCCTAAACATGAGCAACAGAAGTTTTATTTAGGAGATTATCCTGTATTCAATCAGGTGGAGGAAAAGAAACAAAGGAAAAGAAATTGGCCCCTTGAGTCAAGCCCCAAAGACAAGACTTGGTCTATGAGTCACAGGTTACATTAATATCTAGAAATCTCTCTTGTACCATAAACTCCAATTTCCTCTACTAAATGTCTGCTCTGATTCTTTATCATGGCATGAAATGACTCTATGCTTTACAAGGCTAGATACCACAGGAGCTCAAGTTCTTACAGGTCTCCCATGCCTGAAATTCTCTCCCTTCTCCTCTCCACCTCTGGGCATCCCTGGCTTCCTCCAAGTTTCTACTAAAATCCCATCTTCTGCAAGAAGCCTGGATCCTCTGACTGAACACCCACCATTTACCAGGTTTACAAGTCTTTCCCCAACCCTCTTTATGCTAGTTCCTTCCCTCTATTGATTATCTCCATTTTATCCTGTCGGTATGTTGCTTGTATGGAGCAGAGGCTAGTTTTTGCTTGTGTATTTGTTTGTTTTGGCCTCTCTTTACATCCTCATTGCTAAGCATGGTGCCTGGCATACAGTAGATACTTAATAAATCCTTGTTGACTTGACTTGACTACCAAGCTAGAAAAGCTTTAAAGAAGGGACAGAGAAATGGTTGTTTGTCAGTCATCTGAGAACAGGAGAGTTCTCTGCCGGAGATCACTACCAGAAAGCAGGCATTAGGAAATTAATATTATGTTCATTCTTGAAGGTAAGTTACTTCAAAGATGCAGAGTAGAACTTCAAAGACCTGCTTCAATGGAAATGTACTCACAATGACAAAATCAGAGAATTTTGGAAGCCCTAGAGTAATAGCAAGCATAATAATACCTAGAATTTATATACTACTTTAAAGCTTGGGAATTTCTTTGTCCACATTGCCTCATTTAAAATAATGAAAATTTAAGACCTACTCTGGCAATAAATACATCAGATAGTTACAGCAAAGAAAAGAGGGGGGTGGGGCAGAGCCTGACTGAAACAACTGTTTCAGTTCAGTTCTCTAGTTAAATTCTAACTCATCATAATTTCTTCTTTCAGTCATGATTTTTAATTCTTTCTCTCTCTTCTTCTATTGCTAAGTACAGTGGATAAAACTGTTCAAGGAGGAAGCCAAGCAAATGAAATGACCTAGTTCTGGTTGAAAAGCACTTCTTAGATTTTCCTTTGGGGTTTCCAATTTCCAAGTAATATTCAAATAATTGACTAGTATTCCTTTTACCTCAAAATATTTCTGAAATAATTAAGCAATGGCTTTAATAAACTATACATTCTCCTCATTTTTCAATATTCTAATTCCCCACAATTAAAAGTCAGACAGGAGATCTTCAGGAGTAGTCATGCTGAATTGTGTCTTATCTGGTGATAACTTAGCATTATTATAAAGAATGAAATATCTGATATGTACTTCTGTTCCTTGAGCACAAAGTTTATTTCCTTTCCATTTTTTCTGCGGAGATCTGAATAAATATGTATGTGTGTGTATGTTTGCTTTTTTCTTCCTCTATCCCAGCACATCCCTTAGAAGATTACAGTTGGATATAATCTCTGATCTTCAAATCACGAACCGAGGATTATAATATATTGCTCTGTGTGGTAGCAAGGTTTCTATCATGGATAAAACAGTTTTCAAGGAAGATATAACTCATCATGCCAAAACTGTTAAATACTTGAAATTTAAGATTTAAGATAGCTAGAAACTGTATTTGAATATTTCTTTCAATACTAAGTAACTTTTTAAAATGATTGGTGAATACTGTTTGATGTTCAGTTAAACTCAGTTGCAGTATAGCATTCCTTTGTAAGAGGTATTAATTTCTCTGGTCAGTCTAGGAATCCTGTTAGGCCCTTATTTTTATTCACTATTAAAATAGATTCATGCCTCTATTCCCATTCACAAAGAGTGTTCCTACACATCATGACAAGGCATTCACTTGCACTGCTCGAGAGACATCATCCTGTCATATTCTCCTATTGGGAAGAAGAATATTTCAGAATATCATAACAATAATACCAAACACATTTAATTTTCATGAGAAATGCTTTAAAGAATTATGTTTCATGATGTTCTGTAATTCTCATTTCAACAGACTTCAATTTTTCTACCTGCAGGAGAAAATTCAATATAGTACTTGTCAGCTGCAAATAATCTTCAACAAGAGAGAGAATTCACATCTAAAGATGTCTGCTGCTCTTCACTGCATTTCAAGAGACTGTGACATCCCACAAAATCCTATCCATTTTAAGTAAAACTTCAAAATGTGACAAATAGATACCCTGAAAAGACAGAGACAGACTTGCCTGATGTGCTGAAATCCTGACAGAAGTAGTTTGGAAATTGGTTTAATCTTTGCCCCTATGGAGGGAATGAGTATTTAAAAGATAAGGTTCTACCTGTACAGGAATAGCCAATAGGCAAAATGATGAATTTAAGTACTCCTGGAGAAGAGTGCTTTAGGATTCAAAAACAGAGAGAAGGGGTGGGGGGAGGGGGGAGCAGGAGGTACATCTCTTCATTAACATTTCCAAGTGTTAACGTTTAAGACTCCAGACAGTGATAACATAATAACAATTTAAGAATAAGAACATAAAGAAACTATGTGGAATCAGACAATTCTTTTGAATTCAGTTCAGCCAACAAATATTTCTGAAAGATATACCGTGTTTCCCTGATAATAAGACCTATCCCAAAAATAAGCCCTCCCCTTACTGTGTAAGATTCCTCTAAAATAAGCCCTCCCCCGAAAATAAGCCCTATTGAGATTGCTACTGTAGTGAAGGTGATCCCCTGCGCTACAC